>NW_019641652.1:830530-1430530 GCF_000599845.2 Trichogramma pretiosum | reverse complement strand
TGCAATCGAGCGCTGCAACCCGATCGCTGCCTCCTCGACTCGGTTCGAGCTTCGAGCTTCTGCTTCTCTCTCTCTATATGTGTGTAAGCTCGTGCTGCGCAGCGCACGAGACAACTTGTAATTGCCAACGTCGTCGTCGTACACGCCGACGTTATCGTGTCAAGCTCTCGTATTACACGCGAGCTTACGCAAGCACGTCTGCAGCGCGACTCTTGGCCAGCAGCAGCAGCAGCTCTCTGGGCGAGCTTTTAATTGTACCACGATGATGGTCGATCGTCGTCACGACCAACCAACGGCAAAAAGAGAAAAGAAAAAAATTTTCAAACTATCGTCACTCGATAAGGACGTACGGAATCGATAGTAAGTATATAGCCCATGCATGTATAGACAATGCCGTACTGTCAAAAACATTCGGCCGCGTCGAGTTTTACATCGTGTACATTGACAAACATTCGCGAGCACGCGCGTACGTGCGCACAGAGAGAGACACGATATATTGAACGTGTCACTCGTCGACGTACACAACGGCACATAGAGAGAGAGAGTCGCGAGCGCGTCAAACGCAAACTATGCTACAAAATTGAAAAGGTGAATTTTTCGAAATTCGTGCGCGCGCGAGTACAGCGAGCGAATTTACGTCTGCATAAAAGGGAGGGTATAGAGGATAAAGGATAAACTCAAGGATAAAGAGAGAGAGAGAGAACGCAAATTCATACACGTGGACGCAACGCCGACTATGTAGTGTTTAAAGGGAAAATCAGTTCAGGAGCTGTTAAAATAACGAGTCGTTGTTGCAGTTGTTTCTCTTGTTTCTTCTCTTTTGTTTTTTTTTTGTTTCGTTGCGACCACGACTCGCCCGCACGTAGAGAAGTGCAACAGCCCGTGAAATGACACGAGATATACACACACACGCACGCGCGCGCTTTGTACGAATGGCGGATGCTCCCGAGCACTTGCAGGACCTTAAGAGCTTCTTCCTATTACGCGCGATATCTGCAGCGCAGCTTTAGGGGGGTGGGAGTAGAAGGTCGAGTTAACACAGCTGTGAAGAGCAAGAGAGAGAGCGGAAAGCGTGTAAAAGGGGCAAAAAAGGAATAGAGACGAGTAATTCGAGTTGTTTCGATGGGCTGCGATGTTTTTATTTGCCATGCGTTTTGTATCTACGATACGTGAAGGGAAAAAGAGACGAAAGGTTTGCGCATTCGGTTGTTGCAATTATAAAGATGCAATCAAAGAGTATTTATATGCTCTGCTAAAAATGACTTATATACAATTATTCATACTTTGCCACTTGCAGATTTACGGATAAAGATACGTCGCCATCTAGCGGCAAAGCATTAAAATTATATTTTCGTACTTAAACCGTTTCAAACTGGTCTAAATGTTTCGAAACCGTCAGAATTGTCATTTTACAGTAATTTAAAAAGCGCCTCGTATTGTTCAAATAATTGCAATGAAAAAAATCTGAGATTTGTACAAGTACCAAAACAAATTTTGGAAAATGTCATCTCTCGGATCGTCGTGACCCACATCCAAACACGTCGCTCGCGCAGACACCTATATACACGTGTGTTGCACGCATAAAGTCACGAGCTGCGATGCGACGTCCGGCAAGTGCGATATACACATATATGCGACATACGAGAGATACGTAGTAGTAGTAGTCTCTAGCTGCTGGAGTAGTCGTTGCATGAGTGTATAGCAATTTATGCAACGACGACGTCGTCGTCTGGCGTTCGCTACAGCTCCGCACCGATGCGCACTCGTGCGAGCTCCCGGAGCTGTATACATGCTATATACGTGGTATATTGTGTGACGTGAGCGCGTTGAAACGTGCTCGCAGCTGCTCGTGGTACTACTACTACCTACTATACGTCGTCGTTGTTGGTGTGTGCTGTTGCTGCCAACGCTAGGCTGCATCAAGCTCGACGTCTGAGAGTCTCTCGCGCGCTCTTCTTTTCTCTCGCTTTTTTTTTGCAGCTTTTTCTTTTATATATGCGCGACAGAGCATCGCTTCAACCTACTGTCTAGGCACTAGAGTCTCAAATTGCAGTCGAAGCGTGTGTGTGTGTGTGTGTGTGCGCGCGCCAGTCCACGAGCGCACGTGCGTGAGCTTAAACCTTCTCCTTTTTTTTTTTACTTTATTATTATTTTTACATTTTTCACTCGAGCTTGCGGAGAGAGAGAGCTTGCGAGACGTAGCACGTGCGCCGCAGTGTCACGCGGTTAGAGGAGAGAAAAAAGAAAGAAGAGAGAGAAAAATGTATAATACGACGTTGTAATAATTTTATACGTACGGTCTAATAATTGCACGACCGGCATAATTTTATAACACGTACCCAGAGAGTATATGCCGGGCTTATATCTCGCGCGATGCATAATTCCAATGAAATTTCCATATACGCGATGATAATGAGATAAGAGGCTCTCTCGCGAGCTTTCATCGATTCGCGATTCGAAATACATTATTATAATTATTATTAGCCCTCGCATATAATTTCCATGATTTAACCTGCATTCAATTATACGGTGAATCTTCTTATGTATCATCGTATATCGCTTATATACAATACACGCGCAATCATCGTTAAACACTTTTGAAAAAATTAGTCGTCTCTCGAAGCCCCTTTCTGTGTCTGCTTGTGTAAACTCGACTCCCGAAAGCTCGCGCGCGCGCGTATTATATCCTGTACAGACGGGGTCCTTTTACAACTGCACGTGTGCCGCCGCTACTATTACTATATACAACGGGGTCGAAACGACGCTTTAATTGAAAATTCGCGCTCGGCTCACTCGGCTCGACGATGGCCCGAGGAATTACTCATTTGGTATTACAATATGCGCGCGTGTGTGTGTGTATGTAAACGCGCACACACACGGACCAGGGTCGAAAGTACGCGTGAAAGGTCGTTTTCGTTGAAATTAATTTTCTACAGCTCGAGACTCGGTGCGCGGTGCATCGCGCGTACATATATTGTGGGATAAATTCCAAGCGACCGCGCGCAGGATGGATTAAACGTGGCTTAGGTGTGTGGGTGGGTGTGTGTGCAACATGCATAGCCGCATGTACGCGAGTGGGTATATAATCAGGTCGCATAGTTATGGAGCCCAGAGAACACCGGGGAGGCGAAGAAGAAGACTGATGATGCGCGGAGGCGTTCGCAAATTCTTATTTGATGTTTCGTCCCGTGTTGAGTTCGCCTGCGTGGAATGATAATTTTTCACGGCTAGTGTTAACGCGCGTTTTTGTGGTCCCGATGCGGGCCAAACGATTTAAACGGAAAAATAGAGAAGGTAAAAATGATTGATGATGTCGAGTAACACTGCACGAGTAGATCGGATTCGACGGATTTTGATAAATGTTTATAAACCCGAATACGACGACAGACGGATAAATTAGAATTAATGCGAAATTCGTGTAATGCAATTCTTCGCTCTGACAAAAAAAAAGCTATGGGAAAAAATTACGTCTCTTTGTGCGTGCGCCGCGACAAAAAAGAACTTAGTTTCCGTCAAAACGTAAAAATATAACTAAATGTAACGACTCGGGGAGCTCTACGCGCGTATAAGCCGCGTCGGGGAAAAAATGAGAAATACGAAAGCAGAAAGGAGAGAAAGAGAGAGAATTGAGAGCGAGTCAGAGAGCAAAAAAAAAAAAAAAAATTGCTGCCCGCCCGATTGCGTGTAATTTTCTTTTCTGGACCATTCACTTGTTAAGCTCGTACATATCCGTATACATGGTATTTAAATGAACGCGTATGTATGTATATATACACACACGGAGCAGCAGCAGCTCGTGAACTATGTCAAAAGCGTCGACGCGTACTCGTTAACGCGCCGCGTCGCTATTTTACCCCCGTCTCCTCGTGCCGCTGCTTTTTTTTTTCTTTCAACTTTATTGTTTAGCATTAAGTAATTAGTTTTTTTTTAAATGGGAATTTTTTTTTATAATTTACGATTCATGGCGTAGTCGTCGACAGCGCGGCGATTGTTTATTTTTCGAAATTCTTTTTCCCTTTTTTATCATTTTTTTTTTTTTTTTAATCATCGTCAAAATTGACACGCTCGCTTTCAGCGCGCGGATTCTTTTATGAAATATCCATAGTATTATAGTCCGAGGAATTCGCCAACTTTTAATTGACTGGCGTTCGGAGGGGGGGAGGTAAAGTATAAAATATCGACAAGCGATAAATATCAACAACGCGCTGGCTGTTAGGGGGTAAAAAACCAGATGCAGTTGCCGCTGTGAATTTGCGTGTGCGCTTTTATAGTTTGTATGGAATAAATAAAAAAATTGAGAAAAAAAAAGGAAAGAAAAATGAAAAGAGAAGCTAGCTCGGCGAGATATATAAAGTTAAACAAAGTGCGGCTTGCGGATATATATCCTCGTTATTTATCACGGCGATATCAGCGCGCGCAGCAGCAGCAGCACACATAGACCCGCTCAAGAGTATATACTATATACTCTCTCTGCTGCTGCTGCTGCTGCTGCTGCTGCTGTGCGTTGCTCTTCATCGTTGACAAATAATACGCACGCAGGCGAGGAGAGCCGGCGAAATTGATCGTAAATACCGAAAAATGGGGTACTTTTGTCAGTTTTTTCTTCTTCCTTTTTTTTTCGTACATTATATACTGTACGAATGTGTGTGTTTGTGTCTGTGTGTGCGCTCCGTCGAGAACTCTGTATTATATACTTTATTTCCGCTGCGATACACGCGATATAAAACTGTCCTCACCCTCTGTGAAAAATTTGTCATCGCCTCTCGCGATTCGACGGGTGAACTTTTTAATTTTATTTCGAATTCAAAGTTGTTTGATTCTTCGATTTCCCTCCTATACCAGCAGATAGTAGTAGTGGTACCGTCGTGGTACATACGCGGCAGTGCACTGCGAGCTTCGAGAAAAGCTCATCCTATATCACGACATATCTGTAGACGTAAGCCGAAGCTTCTTTGCTCGATCGTCGCACGCTCCCCGATTCGTTTACGAAGGCGGCTGCTATATATCGAGGAGGAGGAGGAGGAGGAGGAAAGTGTACCGTTGAGTAACAGGAAGCTCGGCGCAGCAGAACTAAATACGATATAGGATGTGTCTATACACAAGACTTGCGGGGGATAGCCTGCCGCCGCCGCCTTTCATCCGACTAAATTCACTTAACTTTTCGCTTTCCAAGTTTCTATCTATATATAAGTCGGTCCCGCGTACAACCGTGTGTACCGGCTGTCTATACGTGTGTCAATAAAACGCATATAACTCCGACGCGTGCGGTAATCTTCGATACAAAGCTTCGTGCTTATGTCGACTCTTCGTCTGAATTCTCGTATTTTCTCGTTCTCGACGACGACGGTAATTCGTGAGTTTCGCACGTCGCGATTCGAATATTTTTAATGCGTAACAATGCGCGTTCGCACGCATCCGTGCACTCGGGTGCAGTAATGGATTAAAGCTCCGCAAGCTCAGCGAGCGCAATGCGCATTATGAGCACTACTACTACTGTGCGGTGCACTGCAGCGAAGGGGCATACGCATAAGCTACTTATCCGGATTTCGCGTAGAAATGTATTATACGCGTGTCTATTGTAGCTCCAGTGCGAGAGTGCGATGAATCGAGTTGAGAAGAGAGTGATGTACTTTTGTAATGCCGAATACAGTAATATATATAATAATATTGCTAGCAAATAATTGATAAAAATCAATCGTCGACGTAGTCTTGGCTGATTCTCGCCCTACATCTCAACGCAGATGGATGCACCATCGACGAAAAGTACGTAAATTATTCACATACGCGTTGCACACATACATACGAAAAGTCACAATATGAATCCACCCACACTCACGCGTGTATTATATACGTGCTGTGCCCGTATATACGTGTCACGCGCGCTCGCTCCGGTATTCATGCATGAATGTACCTCTCGAGAGTGCAGTAATGGCATTATACTCGACGTCTATAGTGCCTGCCTAGGGTACAAAGCTAACAAGCTCGGAATAGAGCGAGAGAGAGAGAGATGCGCTCTCTCTCTCTGCTGCACTAGTCGTGTATATGCATTTCTTTTATTCTTTATTTCCTTTTTTTTTCCTCCTTTTTTTTCATCTCTCTCTGTGCCTCCGTACGTACGGTGTCGGTATATAAGCGTATACGCGATATATATCAAAAGAAAATAATTACATTCGCAGACACACAGGCGGTGAAGTGCGTGCGTGCGTGTATTATATGCTTATTATTACAAAGAGAAACCGACGCCATCCCAAACTTATACGTATATACATCAATTGCAACGCGCGAGTTTACTTTTTTTTTCGAGTGTGTACACACACACACACACACACTGGCCCATACCCGATACAGTCTTGATCCAATTACCTCAGTTCCTTAACCTCATCCCTCCCAAACTCGACTCTCGTCTTTCTAGCGGGGATCTTCTTCTCCTCTCTCTCTCTCTTCCGCGCGCAAGTTTATTGCAGTAAAGTGCTTTTCTCGTCGTGCGGCTGCTGCTGCCAGCCAGCCAGCAGTAGTGCTCTCGCGAAGCGTCCTGCGCGCGCCCTTTGTATACGAGAGAGAAACTAGCTCCGTACCGTACTGTTAACCAAAGCGAAACCCGGTGAAAAGAGAGAGAGAGAGACGAGACGAGAGAAGGAGTCGCGGACGTGCCTCGCTTGGCGAAATCTCGAGTACACCGGTAAAGAGAGAGATAGAGAGAGAGAGAGAGAGAGAGAGTCTATACCGCTGCTACTGTCATCTTTTTCCCTTACTTTTACTCGGTCGGTCTCTCTTATTCTGTATCTTTCAACGGTGGGCTTGGCTGACTTGGCTGGCTTATAAATTGGAAAAGGGAACAAGCCACCGCCGTGCGCAATCGACGAGCGAGCGAGCCAAAGCCTCAAGACGAGAGTCGCGCGCGCGCGAGAAACTTCCGAGCGAGTCGTTTCTTGAGCCGCATGGGCGTGGACGTACGGCACACACACACACACACACACACACTAAATGTCTCTCGCCGAGCTATAACTACTGTTTGATTTTCGGCTTCGAGGTGCTGCGACCCGAAGACAAGGGATATATACGTATAATGAAGATAAAACCGACTCTATGTGCAGACAGACTCGCATCGTAATTTATAATGTGTAATATGTACTTCCTGAGTCATCTAAGCCAGAAATCCAAAAATTATTTAAACGCGTAATTCCGCTGAGAGGAAGTATAAATTCTATAATTTAAGCTCCTGGATCGGTTAAAGAGAGTACACGAAACGTGACGTTAAAGTTATCTCTGTCGGTCCTTTCCATCTCTTCTCGTGTCCCGGGATACGGCAACCGTTGTATATAACGCAGGTTTTTATTTAACTCGAGTAAAACGTGGAGAAAAAAAGGATCGATGAAAAATTAAACCGACCGCAGCGAAAGAGAGTGAGATACACAGAGAGAGAGAAAAAAAAAGGAAAAAGGACGAGGACGATGGGCGGTAGCTCGCTGCACAACTCTTTGAGCAGCAGCAGCAGCCAGCAGTGGTAGTCGAAGTTATCTTACAGAGGAATGCAATCAGGTCGCAAGTTAAGGGTGCTTGGCTCTTTATACGAGTAAAAGTAGTAGCGGTGTATAACGACAAAGTCTGGCGTTGTAAGAATATATATATACAGCTATATGCGCGCGCGTAAACGCAGAGAAAGTCTGCTGCGGCTATAAAGATATACACACGCACGCTGATGCTGCTGCTGCTGCACACGGGTTAGGAAAACGCGAGAGAGAGAGAGAGAGAGAGAGACGACGACCGCAGCAGAGAAAGAGAGAGGAATAGAGGAAGAAGAAGAAGGAAAAAAATAAAAGGAGTATAGCGGCTAGATGAGAGAATTAAAAAAAAAAAAGGGAAAGAAAAAAAGAAGGAAGAAAAAGATAGCTCCTCTTTGAGTAAAAAATGTTAAAACAGCGTGTACGTGTATCTGGGATATATTGTATACGTTGCTTAAAGAACAAAAAAGACAGTGCGTGCGCGCGTACCAAGAGCTTCAACGGTAAGAAAATAAGAGAAAAAAAATAAGACGCTGTAGACAGAGCGAGAGAAAAGAAAGAAAACGACAGGTTTTCGTTGTATCAAAGAAAAATATAAGTATTCGCGCGCTCGAATTTGTACGTGGGTGTGTGTATATGCACGTTATACAAGAAGCAATGAGAGACCGCGCCGAGAAAGAAATAAAGAGCTATAGTATAGAGCTGCTGTACGAGCGGGGGAATAATAAAAGTCGGGGCGCGTACGGTACACGACGAGCGAAAGAGAGAAGAAAATTTTGCACCACTCGTCACCTTGGAGCGAGGATAAAAGCGCGCGACGTCGTCCTTGTATATACACGAGCTTTTAATCGTTTCTCGCAGTCAGTCAGTCAGTCGAACGCACGTGAGTGTAAGTACGTATCATTATGATTATTATTACTATACATAAACGTTGTGTTGCGGTGAATGAATCGCAGCAGCTGTTGTTGTTTGCGTCGATGATTGCCAAAAAGCGTTCGCTCACTCAAAAAGGTTGTGATGACAGCTAAGCCCCTTTCGAACACCCTCGCGCACTGCAAGCAGAGCACGGTATGGTATACACGCACGGGCAAGCATCACACCCAGGTCGAGTGAGTCAATGCAATTCGGCGGCTGGCTCCGATCGTCGATCGTCTTCATTTTTTAGCTCCTTGACTTCTTCTTTTTTTCTTCTTCTTCTTCTTGGGCTGCCTATGATGAGTTCCATCTACACATTACGTATGCATGCTACGATCGAGAGCTCGCGAAAATATACTCACATGTAAATTCGTAACCAGAATATATATAAATCGATATATCGCACTTTGCGTCAAGAGTATCGTCTCTCGCTCGCTCGTTCGTCGTCTCGCGCGTGTACGCGCGGTCACACCGCGTACGTTCGTAAGCAGAGCCACTGTACATACACGTCTACGTGCGCCATGTATCGCGGGGCAAAATATCGATTTTTGTAACCCAAGAGTCGTATACGTAGGAACTATACATGTGTGTATACCATCGGAATATGATCCTTTCTATCATCGCGTATACGCGTGTACATAGGTATACGCCGGAGTCATGTAGAGGGCGAATCCATAAAAATAAAAAAAAAAGTAAAAAAGTCCGTATTACCGAACTACTGCTCTCGAGCGCGTAACACACCTCGCTGTAACTCGATACATTTTGGCACTGCCGCGGCGCTACGTACACATATAGACACACAAACACACACGCGCGAGTTCCACGTGCACCCACCTCCGAAAAGAAACTATGTGTGTGTGTGTTCGCGAATTCTCGATACAGTTTGGGTATACGGAGCGTATAGGTACTTCCATCGCCGTATATATGACGGTATTGCAAAGTGTTTCGCAGGCACTGTATACTACTTTCACCCGCGCGCAACCTATACCCATGACGATGCTCAAAGTGCACACACACACATGCGCGCGCGCGAAACTGATCTGTATATACCCGAGTATATCTTTTTCTGTCGAAAAATTTGCTGTATCTCCTTTCGTAAATACGGCTATTCGTTGTATTTGTGTTATTCGAAATATAGCACAACTGCGCGAGACGAACTCGAAGTTCCAAAAAGCTTACGCGTGAATACGGAATCGTTTGTTTATTTGCACTCATGTAAAAATACTTTTACATTTGATATTTGCTAAAACTTCAGGTATAAATACTGCTTTTTTTACATAAAACTGCAAATTACACTACTAATGATTCAAAAGAGAACCAAAAATATTTAATTCTACATTCCATTGCATACAATTTGATCGAAAATTAAAGTTTTGACACCGATTTATTTTTTCATGTCATTTTGTACAAAAAAGTATGAAAATTCAATGATATCTAATTTCAGTCGTCACCGCTAGATGGCGAATGCCTTCATTTGTAAATCTGCAAGTGGGAAAGGAAAAATAATACTATAAGTAACATCTCTTTTTTTTATTCGAACTCAGGGGTCAAACTTTCACTTTACTTCTAGATACCAATTGACGCTCCATTTGATAAGTTTTATAATGCAAATATCCACCTGCACGCATCGGTCGGAATATTTTTCCATCTTTCCTCTCTCTCTCTCAAGTGTATGAAAATGTTAATAGCCACGGCGTGATGTATCGTAGCACGTGCACACATTAATCGGGCAAAAGGGGTCGTTTCCCGTGCACGCTCTACACGTACAGGTACATAATATGTAATAATGTATACACGCGAGCTGAAACGATACGCGCGCGCGCTGCAAAAGGCTTCTACATATATCGTACACACATACGTGCGCAGCTCCGTTGAAACACTGCTCTACATATATCTATCTCTGTATACGATGATGTGCACTCTGAAAGGCGGCAGATGCACTACTGTACTCGGGCTATATGCGTGTGTGCGCGGAGTCAATAGCGACGAATTAACGTTAAAAGGCAGCGAAGGCTTCGAAGCGTTAATTAACGCGGAAGAGGGCGCATCGGCCGGTATGGATACGATGTATGTATTTTATTGATACGTATCATATATAGCTATATAGCATCTACTATGGGTACTGTATAATGTATAGTAGCTCAGGAATATAAGCGTATAAAGTGGAAATCACATAGTTCGCGTTCATATGGTTCGAAATGACCCATTGGTTCCGGTCAAGTTTCAGTCGAACGAATGTTTAAAAAAATCACAATTATTCGAGGTAAACGTTCCATAAATCGAATTTTCTTTAAAAGTTTTTTGATTTATGAATTATTCGACTATAAATTTAACACTCTTTCGAATTATGCCATCAAAAAATATTGAAATTTTGGATAAAAATAAATTTGAGTCCTAGAAATACTTTTGATTAGATATTGTTGCATTCTTTCCCGATAAGTTGTTAAACCTCGCTTTTATCGAGCATTTACACCGCTAGGCGGCGCGTGCCCGAATTCTTAAAAATCACAAGAGAAAAGGAAAAGTTTTAGGAATATATAAGACCCAATTCCTTATTAAATATAATTTCCCACCTATAATCCCTTATTCTATAAACGTGTATGTTTTGACCTATACTCCCAGAAGCAGCGGCAACAGCAGTAGCAACGGTAGAGCACGCGAGCTGCACGAGCGCAGGTATAAATGCTTTATATGTATACGCACGCACACACGCGTGATTAATAGCTAATTAAGTCAAGCTCGCGAGCAGCTGTTGCTGCTGCTACTTCAGAGCATCGTGGCGTCATAGGTATAGGCCACACGCAGCGGCGTATACAACACTACTACACGATTTATTCGAGAGTGCAGGAGGAGCTATATGTGTATATATAGCCCTCCTCGCTGCTATTTGTAATATAGCCTGTTGTGTTACACGTATAATAGCCCGACGAGGACGAGGACGACGACGCGTGCAAGACCTGGTCCGGGTTATATAATTATTAACGGTTACATTATACGTATTACAGGGTGGAGGCTTAACAGCGCTGGTACACGCGAAGCTGATACGACGCCGGCCGTGGTGGTCACACGCTGAGAGAGATGCATTACGCACACGTGCCTCGTGTAAGTAGAACAGATCGGAATTCGGTCAGGCGGTATAAGACGGTATACGTTTCAAATTATATACGTCCGTATCTTGTCTTCCTCTGTCTCTCTCGTATCGCCCGCGGCCGAGAAAAGTATCTCGATGCTTCGATTGGCTAAAAAGTATCGAGAGAACCGATGAAACAAAAAAAAAAAACAACAGAAAGTAAAAAGTAACAACCCTGCTATGCAGCAGCAGTAGTCGTACTTATGAACTTGAGCTTTTCTTTCTTACTGACTCTTCCCTTTTGGTTTTTCGACAGCAGCAGCAGCAGTTCTGCTGCGCTCGACGGCGCTGCTGCCACGAGCAAAGTTCGAACGCGTGACCTGTAGGCGGAATCTTTCCTTCTTTTTCTTTTTTTTTTCTATTTTTCAAGTCCGTATATAGCGCGCACACGCGACGCCACACGTACGTAACGACCTCATAAATCGACGGCACACGAGTATTGCATGCGCTATATCTATACACAAGTTTATATATCTATAGAAGCACCAATAAGTCTAAAGTACGCGCGCGATGTGGAGAAAAATCGCCCGGGCTCATATCAACGACGTTTACTATACAGTGTCGGTATATCTATGTGTTCGTTTGCGTGTATGTGTGCAAGTAGTGAGAGAGAGACAGGAGCCATGCACCCGAAGAAGTCGAGTATACGAGACTCATCTCGTTTAATATATAAAAGCTTAGGAGTTTGCCTCCGAGCATATACATACTCTTCCTCTCGCGTGCGCGCACTCCAAACCCCCGAAAACTTTTCCTATCGCGAGGAGAGGAGAGAGAGAGAGCAGCGCGTCTACTTTTCTTGGATGCACGCAAAGAGAGAGAGAGGAGCTTTTTACGTAACAGTTATGCTCCTGCGGCTACGTTTCAATCTCGCGAGGAGAAAAAAGGGAGAGATAGAGACCACAGAAGCAGCGCAGTGCTCGGCTTTTACGACGAGGAAACTATTCTCGCCCGCGTTGTTATGCATACACCGGTGCAGCTATGTGCCCCCCCTTTTTTCTTTTATGCGTATACCGCTGTACTGCAACGATGGGTGCCGACAAGAAGAGAGCTTAGAAAAAGAATTTTTTTCAGGCCCAAATCCTTTTTTTTTTGTTAACAAACGATTTTCGAGAAATACGCGAGTTTTCACGAACTATTATAACGCGCAGGAGTTGTAATACGAGAATATAATAGTCGAGCCGAGATTTCGCGTATGTAATCAAGTTTGAAATACCTTGGAACGTGTTTTGACGTCTCTGGTCTACGTTATAATGCGTGCGAGCAAACGTTTATGTAACGTCAAGAGCGAGAGAGAGAGATGAAACGGATCTCTCTCGACTCTTGCTCTCTTGCATGCGCGAGCTATATGGCAATTGAAAGCTGCCAAGAAGGAACTTCGCAGGAAATGGAAGAAGACAGCTCTACGCTGCGCGATGTATTATTTCTCGAGAATTGCGTAAGCACACCTATCTCGCTTGTAAAACTTTTGCGTTTGGGATTGGTGCGGCGCGGCTATACGAGCGAAATTCGATCGACATAATGCGAGGTTCGAGGCCGGGAGGGAAAAACACGACATTTAGTATAGATATATAACGGGACCGATGACGTACGTAAGAATACTCGATATATATTTTCAGTAGCTGGTTCGAGGTGGGTGAGTGGGTGGGCTTAAAACAGCTGATTTAGGAGTTATGTTATATATAGTGCGCAGTGCGCGAGAGCACAAATGAAGAAACTTTTGGCCGTTGAAGTTCAACTTTTACTCTGTGCGTGTCTGTGTGTGTGCGGCCGAGCAAAATTTCTCTAGCTGCAGCTCTATACGAGCGAGTTTTACATAATGTCCCTCTCATGGTGCGCGCCCGTCTTTCGAATTGTTTTTATACGAAAGCGCGGCGAGCCCGCGGAACTTTCAAAATTTAAATCCCTTGAAAATCAAACCGCCGGCCACTTAATGATGCAAAATGTTTTTTTTTCGAGGCAATTTTTTCCCACGAGTATATCGGCGAAAAAGAGATTGGTAAAAAAAGTAAGGGCAAACAGAGAGAGAGAGAGAGAGAGAGAGAAAGGAAAAATTAATTCGAAAGTTTTAGTCGCATTACGAATGAAATACGATTCTCCGGGTACGAAATTCCGGAGCTCGGCCAACGGGCTAACTTTTGCCGCGCACATACACATATCTGCACGCAGAAAGAGAGAGAAAACGAGAGACGCCAGCACATGTGCCACTCTCTCGCCTCTCTGCCTGTGCGAGTATATGTGCGTACGGACCATAGGGTTACTTTTGACGCGAGAGCTTGCGAGCTTGCGAGCGACTGAGAAATTTAACGCAGTAAAATATTTCCACGTGCGCAGCACAAGTTCTACTTCGGTGGTGACGCCTGGTGCGCCTGAGTTAAAAGGCTCACGAACGCATACGCATACATACGTACGAATGTACGCGTATACGTATATGTATACGAGCGAAAGAGAGAGAGAGAGAGAGGGTATAATATAGTGTTGCTTTATAAGCCAGCTCATGTACGCCACCGACGTAATATTCCAAAGTGCTTTAATGTGATTTAATACGCATACATACGTATAAGTGCATAGCACTACACTTTACACGCACTTATACTCACGCACGGATGTATTATATACGTATATATGGCGCGAAAATGAGCTCTCACTCACTCACTCACTCACGGGCGTCGAGAGCACCACGGCGCGTAGTCAGGCGAGCGCGCAACACTGAAAGTGATCAAAGCTCCATTCTATATATTATAATGTTCTCTCGTGGCTCGTGGCCTAGCGCACGGAGCTAATGTGCTCTTTTCTAAGCTCTCTCTCCCTTTGCCTTTTGTCCAATCGAAATTTCTCTTTACTTTTTTTTTTTTATTACTGCGTATACGTACAACTCGGGCGAATTAGGGAAATGAAAATGAATTCGCGTTTAATTAATTGAGAGGGCAAGAGGAAGAGAAAGAGTGAGAAATTTTCGACGGTTTGAAAAAAAACATGGATTTACTCGAAATGAACTTTAAATGACTGCCCGTTTGGCCCGAGAGAGAGAGAGAAAGAGAGAGAAAAACGATCCTCCTCGTACAGTTCGACCATAAGACATTTCTCTCGGTGTCTCGACGCTGGGTATAAAAACTACGAGTCGAGGAAAATTAAAAGAAAAGGCGGGGTACGGTGCGCCTCGACGATCGTTTACGTGCACACTCGCAGTCGTTGTTACGTGTTATTGCGGCAATTTACCGCGCGCAAGAGACGTCGTCGCTGCGCAGTAACGAGAGTTCGGAAAAATTTTCACCGTGACGAGCGCAGCAGCAGCAGAGGTCGTTGGTTGTGTCGCGCGAATCGTATTACGTACTGCGAAATCTCGTTGGAATTCGGTCGATCGATGTGCAAAAATGATGATGCGAATGTAAGCGCGAGGGCAGGTTAAACGATGGATATATATGCTGCTGCTGCTGCTGCACGTATTACGTTATGCATCATCCAAAACTCAATTACGCGACGCCGAAGGGCTTTTTTTCCAATTTCTGCGAAAAAATGTCCATTCCGATCACACGATCAAACGAGTTCGTTCGTCTGCAATTATTATGCAATTTATTCTGCGACTTTGTACATGTAAAAAATGGCGTGTGCGCGGGTCATAGACCGAGCGAAATCTTAAATAATTGAGAAAATGTATTAACGATAAAACGCGAACCTTTTCTGCTGCTGCTGCCGTTGCGAAGCCGTAAGTCCATCAAATGCTTCTGCATTTTAATTCGCACAAGTAAACGTTTACGATTGCCGGGTAAAATATTCATCAACTCGGGTGTGTGCGTGCGTAATTGAAATATTTTACTAATTAAAAATATTTTCAAAATATGCTATTGCACGCTTTATGAATTTTTGATGTACGCAGTAATTTTGTAACGCGCAGAAAGCTCGGTGACGCGAACGCGACATTTTTTTTTATTAAAAACTGTAACGAACGTCGTTGGAAGACATTGCGAAGTTTTATACTTTCGAGCGTAACTATGAAACGTTCAGAACGTGACTTCAATTTTTGCACTTGAAACGTGTGCGATCGTTAAATTATTACACGCGAATGTATTTTGGCGTTCGTTAAATGATCGCGTCAAAGCTTTCAAAGCTCTCAGTTCATTTTTTTTCTCTTTCTAGTAATGTACAATAACGAATATGAATAAGTTTTATACAATTTCGCGTTTTTTAGTTTATCTCTTTATCTCGGCTTATCACAGTAAATTGATTAACGATGCAAAACTCGAAAATCTAAGTAAAATAATACTCATAGTTTTTTTTACAATAATCCAGGTGTAAATGCAGAACCCATCGTCAACGGGGACATCGTACAAATCAAACACTATCCATATCAAGTTTACCTAAGTGCACTTCTACTCCCGACTTGTTTGAAGGATCTTTGGCTTATCAAACTTTTCCCATGCGTGCAGCGAAAGGGATTGTTTTGCGGCGGTTCGATCGTGAACAAGCGTTACGTACTAACGGCAGCTCACTGTCTTGAGAAGTAAGTTTACCCAGTGCATACCAAAATCTTTACCGAAATTCATCCAATATTACAGTAAGAAAGTACACAAGGTCGAAATTTACGCCGGCGCCAATCAGATCGGCGATCCGAACGCACAGAAACACGTGGCGCAGGAGTTCATAGTTCATCCTAGATTCGATAAATATGCAATGAAGTATAGGAAAACAAATCCCCTTACCGTATGTGACTATTAAAAATACTTTGAAAGTAAAAAAACAAATTAATTTAATTTCTGAGTGCAGGCGGATACCATGCTAAATGACATAGCTTTGATAAAACTAAAAGAAGACATTCTGTTCACCGAAGTTATAAGACCGGTAAAAATTCCCAAGTCTAGCTATCGTTTTTACGAGGGACATCCTGCACTTGTTACTGGCTGGGGTTATATGGAATATGATGTAAGTATGTACATGTAACTGAAACGTCGCATCGTCTCATGATTTTATATTTATGATGGATCTGGTTTTCAGACTGGGCCTCTGTCTAAATTTTTACGAGCTACGGAACAGAAAGTTGTTGGTTGGGAGACGTGCTCTCATCAATGGGCAACGAAATTAGGGATGTATCTCGACAGCGGCATGATGTGTGCCGTGACCAATCACGACTGGCCAAGTGGACCTTGCGCGGTAATCATCAACAGAAATTAGTGCGTGTATTGTATTACTGAGGGCATTGGCAAATATTTTTTGCCCTTAATTTTGCAGGCAGATTCTGGTGGTCCTTTCGTAGATGGCAGAGGTTATCAAATAGGCATCACGAGTTTCGGCTGGGAATGCGGAAAGACTCATGTGGTTCCGGACGTGTACATCAACGTCGTGATATACGCCAAGTGGATAAGAGAAAATGCGAAAATATAATTTTATTATTCCACAAATAGAAATATAGCTTCGGTTATGCATGTTCAAAATAAAGTTCTAAATATAAGGATAAGGATGAAAAAATAAATCGTATAACACGTAGGTAGTATTGATGGGTATTTCGCGCTTGCATCGCGCCCTGAAAATAGCACGAAGAATTTCGATATTTCGAACTTTAAATGGGATATACACAGCCCCGCGTTTTACCAACCTAGCAATAAAAAATGTGTATTTTTGTAACAGTTTTAAATAATATTAAAATATGGTTCTGCCTTTCGCTTTGTTGCTGGGAAAAATTTTAAAAAGGAAAATAAGATTAAAAATTGGGTGTTTGATTCCAACTTTACTGTTACACTCTGCATACTATTATTAAAATAAATTATGTTTGTGTAATAATTAAATGCATGTCCTTTATAAAGTAATATAGAAATTTTATCAGTGGTACGACAGCAATGGCAGCGGTAATACTCAGTAATGAAATGTAGCGGAAATAATCAGAAATATTTTCGAAAAGTTTTTGGTTAAAAGTTTTTGTGTCGTGACTTCAGCTTTTGTGCTCCGAACGCATGCAATCGTTAAATTATTACACATGTTATTACATTATTACACATAAAGTATGTATTTTGGCTTTCATGAAATAACAACGTCAAAGATTTACTTATTGCACTTACAGTTAATTTTTTACTTTCAATGAATGTACGCGAGTGACTATAACGAACATGAATAAGTTTTATAAAATATCCTGGTTCTTAGTTTACCTCTTATTCTTGGCTTTTTACAGTAAATTTATCAACAATAGAATGTTTTAATATTCAAGCATAATAATTTTTATCGACTTTTTAAATTCATGCAGATGTAAGTTCAGAACCCATCGTCAACGGAGATATTGTACAAATAAAACACTATCCATATCAAGTTTACTTGAGTGCACTTCTAATCCCAGCATGTTTTAAGGATAGTTGGCTTATTAAACTTTTCCCATGCGTGCAGCGAAAGGGATTGTTTTGCGGTGGCTCGATAGTGAACAAACGTTACATACTGACGGCAGCTCACTGTCTTGAAAAGTAAGATTGAAATCGCCAGAATTTGTCAAAATTCTTACAATAATTGAACTCATATTACAGAATGAAGGTAAACAAGGTCGAAATCTATGCCGGTGCCAATCAGATCGACGATCCAAAGGCACAGGTGCACACAGCGCAGGCATTTATCATTCATCCTGAGTACCATAGTTCTGCTTTAATGTTCAATAAAACAAATCCCAAATATGTATGTAACGAATCATTGTATATTAAAAGTACCAAAGGAGGAGTATACTGATAAAATTGCTTATCGAACGCAGGCAAACCTCATGGTGAACGACATCGCTTTGATTCGCCTAAAAGAAGACATTCAGTTCACCGAAGTCATAAGACCAGTTAAACTTCCAAGATCAAACTATCACTTAAACGAGGTGGCATTTGTTACTGGTTGGGGTAATATGGGCTATAGTGTAAGTACATAACTTGAACGTTCTACAGTCCAACAATTTTTATTTATGACGGATTTTTTTGAAGAAACCTATGTCCAAATTTTTACGAGCTACGCAGCAAAAAATAATCAGTTGGAAATCGTGCGATCGCCAGTGGCAATTAAAATATTTGAAGTATATCGACAAAGGCATGATGTGTGCCATAACTTATAATCATGAGCAGGCTAGTGGACCATGCCCGGTAATTATTAATAGAATTTGATGCGTGTACGAAGTAATTATGTGAATCGGTCCAAAATTTTTATGTTAATTTTGTAGGGGGATTCCGGCGGTCCTTTTGTAGATGGAAAGGGATTCCAAATCGGCATCATAAGTTTCGGTTATGAGTGCGGAACTACTCACCTGCTACCCGACGTGTACGTCAACGTCTGGGAATATGTCAAATGGATACGAAATAATGCGAAAATATAATTTTATCAGTCCAAAAATAAATAGACAGCCGCCGGCATGCATATTCAAAATAAAACTCTAAATATAAGGATAAGGATGAAAATAAACTATATAATTCGAATGCTAATATTTTTTCGTTAAAACATGTAATGAATGTTTAATATTGCGGATAAATTTTTTCGAAACGTGACTTTAATTTTTGCATTCCGAATGTATGTGATCGTTAAATCATTACACATGTAAGTAAATATTATTACTTTCGAGAAATAATCATGTCAAAAATTTACTCATAACACTGACAGTTTATCAAGTCATGTACGTAAGTGATTATTACGAATATGAATAAGTTTTATAAAATTTCGTGCTTTTTAGTTTACTTCTTAGTTTTGGGATATTACAGTAAATTACTGGAAAATATAATACTTGAATAACCAAGCAAAATCATTCTAATCAAGGTTTTACATTTATCCAGGCGTAAATGCAGAGCCTATTGTCAATGGAGAGATCGTACAAATCAAACACTATCCATATCAGGTTTACCTAAGTGCATTTTCAACCCCAACATGTTTTAAGGATAGTTGGCTTGTCAAACTTTTCCCGTGCATACTGAAAAAGGGTTTATTCTGCGGCGGTTCGATAATCAACAAGCGTTACATATTGACGGCAGCTCACTGCCTTGAAAAGTAAGATTAAATTTACCATTGAACGTTTACCAATATACTAAAAGCTATACAGCAATTGATCGATTATTCCAGTAAGAAATTACACAAGGTCGAGATTTACGCCGGTACTAATAAGATCGGCGACCCAAACGCACAAGTTCATACAGCGCAGGCGTTCGTCACTCATCCTCGTTACAATAAATATATGTTGAAGTTTATAAAAAAAGATCTGTTTAGTGTATGTAATAACTCTTAATATTAATAAGGAAAGATAATGAAAGAGTAAACTTAGAATAAATTAAATGTTGTGCGTAGGAAAGATTCATGATGAACGACATAGCTTTGATTCACTTAAACGAGGACATTCAGTTCACCGAACTCATAAGACCGGTAAAACTACCCAAGTCTGACTACGAGTTCAACGAAGGACATGTGGCAGTTGTAACTGGCTGGGGTGGTACCAACCATGATGTAAGTAGATCACTAGAATGCCGTGCATAGACTCTTGATTCATATTTAATAAATAAAATACTCATGCTTTTAGACTGTGACTCTGTCTAAATTCTTACAAGCATCACAGCAGAGAGTTATTAGTTGGGAGACGTGCGTTAAGGAATGGCATACGAAATTATTAACGGCCATTGACGCCGGTATGATGTGTGCCGTAACTAATCACGACTGGCCCAGCGGACCATGCATGGTAATTATTAATAGACACACAGAGATTCCATTAATTCAAGTCTCTACCAAGTATTTTTCCATTAAGGTACCATACAGCCTTTGAGAAAAATATTCACTAGAACGTTTCAGAGAAATATATAACAAATTTGATTTTTGAGATGATCTCATCACTTTCATAATGCATGTTCAAAGTAATTGTGTGAATCAGCACAACATTTTTACATTAATTTTGTAGGGAGATTCCGGCGGTCCTTTTGTAGATGGAAAGGGTTACCAAATCGGCATCACGAGTTTCGGTTACGAGTGCGGAAAGACTCACGAGTTGCCGGAGGTGTACGTCAACGTCATGGCTTACGCAAAGTGGATACGAGAAAATTCGATAATATAACTTTTTGCACACTACCGTACGAAAAACGATGCATAAATGCACGACAATATACTAATTTTGAAATTCAAACGTAAATATACAGTTTCATTCGTACACGTTCAAAAGAAAATTCTAAATGTACGAATAGGGATGCAAAAATGAAAAGTATAGCGTACGACGACACGTAAACGGTACCGGCGCCCGCATCGAGGGTCGCTTCGACGCGCACCCCGATAATAGCGCACGAGCAGTCTCGGCGCAGTGTGCAAAACTTTTAAGCGTAACTTTTGGCCAACAGACACACACACACACACACACACACATACACATACATTATAAACACACTGTTTATCAATGTCGCGCGCGAAAATGTCCCAAGAATGCGCACCGCGCCATTCGCTGTTATGTCGCTACTCCGCTGCTTCGATACGCACGAGCGATTCTCTTTTTACCATGTTTTATACAATACATATATACATTATATCGTATACATATATACTATATAAAACATGTACACGGGCGAGGGGCATGGCATCTTTGTGTTATAAGCTCGAGAGCTACTTCCTTTTGCTACTCTCTCGTGAATGCGCTTTTCTTTCCATTCTCTTCCTCTCTCTCTCTCTCTCTCTCTCTCTCTTTTCTCGATTCTTGCCGCTGCTTTCAGATATTTACGGGTTAAAGAGTATGTTTATATGCGCGCGCGCTCGGCGGGTAAACATGTATTTGCAAGCAGCTGCTTTTTTTCTGCAATGCTGCCACCCACACACACACACGCGCATACATACAAATGCAGTGTACTTATACGCGAGAGAGCTAGTTTTATTACTTTCTTTTTCTTTGTGTATATATCTCAGCACGCGCGCGTTTCCTAGTGATTGCCGATCGGTTATTGTCTTTTGTAAATGCGAATCGCTCTCTCTCTCTCTCTCTCTTTGCCTTTGGTACAGCTCTGTTTGTGTACAGACTTTTTATCCTTCCTCCTCTCCCCCCCTTCCCCTCGCGCCCTCCGTACAATGAATCGTTTCCTTTATGACTCTTTTTGCTCCCTCTCCTCCTTTTTTCTGCGGTTAAATAGCGCGCGATAAAAGTGCCTCAAAGTAATAAGTTTTTTCTCCTTTTCAATTACGTTGTTTTTTCCTTCTATTTTTTTTTTGTTTTGTTTCGGTGTTTGTTCGCTTGTTTACTTACGCTTAAAAAACACAATCGAATCGATTTGTGAACCTTCATAAGTTGGGTCGGGGTGAACGCTTACCTGAAACAAAAATAAAAGGTGGACGATTATTAACGAGATTTACATCGTATACACAAACGTGCGTGCGACAATATTTGCGAGTGTAATAATGTCAATAGTAGCAGAGCGACGGTGGTGGTGGCGGGGGGGCAGCCGACTCTCGAGGTGAAATTTATTTCCACGAGAGCGCGAGTTCGCCTCCATATATAGGTGTGCAGTGCAGGGAGGAGGGCTCTTATCGCATCAATGCGATGACAAGGTGTGCATACGCTCGAATAAATATAACGTCAACACACACAGCAGCGCTGCGCTGCGCCACGCCGCGCGCAAACTGCAAACTTTGCAAAATTATTGTGCGAAGCGTAACGTTCACAAATCATCGGCACGTAGGATGTGGCGTGCGAGGCTAGACCACACACACGCACACATACACACACGCTATCCTTCCTAAAAGACGCTGTTTTTGATCCTCGCAGGGAATCAATCCATGATTCAATTTTATAACTTTCCGCGCACCGCATGTGTTTGTGTATGTGTGTGCATAGAGGATTTGTGTGTGCCCCTCGACCGAAGTAATACTTGAAAATTTCCCCCGAGATCGACAAAAACTGCGTTTTTTTACCTCTATCTCTTTTTTTTTTCATTTCACCTCTCTCGAACGTTTACCGCCTCTCTATCTCTATCTATATAAAATTGGACGAGAACCAAGCCCAACGATGTATAGTAGTAAAAGTCCGAATTCGGTCATACACGAAGGGTTAAATATACAAAAATAATATACACTTGCTCATAGACGCGTATTAAAAAAAATCTGCGCCACGCAGCGAAGCAGAAATTTTTTTTCCCTCCTCCTGTACTCATTCGCACAGCAACGACTGTATAAAATAAAGTTTGCCGATATTGCTGTAACGATATATATACTCGTCCATTGACGCGCGAGCTCGCGCACAGCACCAGTCGAGGCAAGATTATCTTTTATTTTTCGACTGGGATTTTTCGATGTTTTTTCGGTGCTCTTCGTATAGAGGAGCAGAAGTAGAGTATGAGAAGGAGGCAGCAGCACGAAGAGCGCAGCTAGGCGGAAATGAAAAGCTCGCGAGCTCGGCTACATATACTTCTGTTTCGACGTTCGGGGAAAACTAATACACCGGAGCGAAGCGTAGCATAGCGCAGCACAGCTCCTCTCTCACTCTACTTTTACTTTGCTGCACGCTCAGGTATGTATACTCACACGCCATAGTAGCAGTATGATCTTTTTGACTGCCTCTCTCTCTCTCTCTCTCTCTCTCTCTCTCTCTCTGGTTTTTGTATTACATCTGTGTGTACATACAAGGAGGGGTGGATCGGGAGAGGGGAGTGTGTATTGACACGTGAAACGTACGTGAGCAACACTTTTTCCGCTCCTTTTTTTTCTGCGTTGCTTTTCTTTTTCTTTTCCTCGCGCTCGGAAAAGTCGGATTACAAACGGGCAAATATTTGTTTTTATGTATCTCCAGCAGCTTGTGTGCGCTCCATATACTGCTGCTCGCGCGTTGCTTGCGACGACGACGACGCGCGCGAGGCGGTGGACTCTTGATCCAATTTTCATGCTTCGGGTTACGTATAACTAGATATAAATGCCGACACAGGAGGAAGATGAGAGAGAGAGGCAGAGGTAGAAGGAGAGAGAGAAATTTGGCCATTTTAAATTCTCTTTGTGCGCTCTCCGAGTTTTTTTTCTACTCACTTTGACATTGAGATTTCACTTTGACGTGCGGGCGGTATATTATACGTACGGTCCCCGTCTCTCTCTCTCTCTCTCTCAGCGCAAGCTCTTCTACATAGCGTATACACACAGGAGAGCCAGAGAAAGAGTGAGAGAGAGAGCTTAAGCTACTTGTAGAGAAACGAGCTGCAAACTGGTTTAAGATATTCGTTATATACCGTAGGCGCGCGCGCGCGCGCACTTTAAGTATAATAAACACGGAAAGAAACAAAAAATGAATATTTAACGCGGGCGGCAATTATGCGCAAAAGAAAAACGAGCTCGTTTTTTCCATCAAGAGCACAGCTAGTAGCTGGTGCACAGCGAAAATAAGTTAAAACTGTATATCTGACTGTACGCTGCACAGCTCGATAACGGGGGCGCGCTGCGCAGCCGGTGTAACACAGCCCATATCGCTAAAAGCAGGAAATTTTCATTTCGTCGCGAGGCTCGTAACAGCTACTACTACGTTGAATGAATAATCAGAGTAAAAAAAAAAAAGAAAAAGAAAAAAAGCGAGCGAGTACTCGTCGAGTCCGAAGCGAGAGAGCGCATATATAAACGCTGTGTATCGCAAAAAACTTGATGAAAGACATTCGATCGTGCGCGACTGCGAACGCGATACGGATTGTGCTGCCTGTAATGGGGACGTTGTTTTCCACGAGAGAGAAATACGTGTATGGATCAAAAATAACGAAGCGCATTAATTATGCACTATCCATTGCGTGAAAAGGCAGCAGAAGCGATGCTCCAGGATTTGTTTTCCTTCATCGTTGAATTTCGAGAATTTCAGAGAACTTTTTTAGATTTTTTATGCGTTTAAAGTTTTAATTAAATTTACATCGATGTTAATTTTTCTTTCGTTTATATGATTGAGTAAAATGATAATCTTTCTTCTTGCTACCATAAGCCTCGACTTGTTATTTCGAAAAACCTATTTTCTTATTTTATCAAGCTTCTATTTAAGCCGCTAGATGGCCTATATGAGAGAGTCTATCCCACAATATAGTTGTCCCGGCTATACAATTTATACACCTAGATTTATACAAACATCAACTCTTGCGTCATGTTATAATTTCTACAAGTCAGAAATTGCCAATAAGTCGAGTATGTATACGGGGGCCAAAAATCAATAAATCGTAATGGATATATGAAAAGTTTTCCGAGCAAACGGAGAAAATATTTCGCGCGTGTTTACACATTCGGAATGCCGTTGAAAGAGTGGAGCGCGTTTTTCAGTTTTTATTTTTTTTTTGTACCTTCTTTATTTTCCGGGTACATCGTTTTCAATTTTCCCCTCGACTTTTGAGCGTAAAAATTACACGAGACGTATATCGATATCGATTATATACGTTTTTTGGAGTACATATAAGAAAAGAAGCACGTACAAGTGAGCGTATTATATTGACCGAGATTCTTGCTGGCGATGACAATTCGCAGCAAAAGTTCTCGATATGTGTGCGCTGCTGCTGCTGCTACTGCTCTTTTCACGAGCATTAAAGGAGCTATATACACAGCTACTCGAAAAGGGTCAACTGCAGGATATTTATCGGTTCTCGGTCATCATTTCTCATACATACAGCTCGAGTTGGTGGACCAACAGAGAGCGAGCGGATCTGGAAAAAAAATTCCAACCGAAACAGATGCCGATAAAACTTGTAAAGCCGCCGTTCGGCGCTTTTTTTCCGGCTAAATGCACTTTGCTCGACTATCTTTTTTTGCCCCGAATATAATTTAATCTAGATTATACGCGTACGGAGAAAAAAGAAGCTTAAAATTTGCCAAACAAAATTTCCAATTTCCATTCGTTCGCCTGTAGCGACCAAAAGATACAGGGGGAATTTTGGGACGATTTCTAGTTGCACACGCAAATATCCGTATATATACACGTTTTACTCCTCGCGGTTTACGAGATTACGCTAGCTCGATCGCTCGCACGTTTCTACCGATGACGTGGATTTATATATGAGCGCGTCCAGCATAAGTCGGCCACCCCGCGCGATTACGGCATTTTTGGCCGAAAGTGTCGTATGTTTAGCTCGCTCGGAAACGTTTAGCAAGAGTCAGAAAAAAAATCCAAACACATAGATCGATAGATTTTTTCCTCCTATTTCTAGTGGTGTAGCTTAAAAAATTCTTAAAAATTGATTTTGAGGTTAAAACTCGACTTGAATGTTTAAGTCCATTTTCCCAAAAAATGTATCCTCCGATTGCAATTTAAACTGCACCAATCGAAAGAGGAGGCAAAAATCTATCGAAAACGATGTTTTCCAGGATGGAGAAATGATAAGAACTATTAAAGATATCGAGATGAATAGCGCGGGACGGCGCGCGCGGACCTGTTTTCCGTGCGCCAGCGGCGGCACACGCGCGGCGCCGTGTCTTTGTCTTTTCGACTCGCTCGTAATCGCTTAAAAAAGGCTAGAAAAATGATGTGAACACGTAAATCGATAGATTTTTTCCTCCTCTTTCTGATGGCGTTGTTGAAAAAATTCCCAAAAATTTTTTTCATAGTCAAAACTTGACTTGAATTTTTAAGTCAATATTTCTTCTAGTATTTTAGTATTTTGACCTCAAAATTAACATTACCAATCGAAAGAAGAGGAAAAAATCTATCGATTTACGTGTTTAAATTATTTTTTCAGCATTTTTTTAGCGAGTCGAAAAGACATAGGCAGGAAAACAGGCCCGCGCGCGCCGTCCCGCGCTATTCATCTCGATATCTTTAATAGTTCTTATCATTTCTCCATCCTGGAAAACATCGTTTTCGATAGATTTTTGCCTCCTCTTTCGATTGGTGCAGTTTAAATTGCAATCGGAGGATACATTTTTTGGGAAAATGGACTTAAACATTCAAGTCGAGTTTTAACCTCAAAATCAATTTTTAAGAATTTTTTGAGTTACACCACTAGAAAGAGGAGAAAAAAATCTATCGATCCATGGGTTTGGATTTTTTTTCTGACCCTTGGTAAACGTTTCCGAGCGAGCTAAACATACGACACTTTCGGCCAAAAATGCCGTAATCGCGCGGGGTGGCCGACTTATGCTGGACGCGCTCATATATGTGTATAGGTACGTGTTTGCTGCGGTTCGCTCGTTGGGTTATTATCGACTGCCTTTACGCAGAGCGAGCGTGAAATCTGACGCTGGGGATGAAAAATGTGCTTATGCTCTCGTTTTAGATTGCGGACGCGGTCTCGGACGCGCTTTATACTGCTCTAGCCGACGAATGAATTTAATTTTTTGAAGAATACATGTTCGCAATGCTTAATCGTTAAAAAGAAGAACTGACATTTAATGCAGATTTGATTTAAAATCAGACATTCAAATAAAAGAGATTGATGGGGAATTTTATTGAGGTATTTATAATCGAAGTAACCTAAAATATGCATCAACTGTCCAGAAAATTCATGAAAATACAATTCATGCACAGACAATTAACCAAGAAATTTAGATTTCTACTAAATTTTAATTGAAAATTAATAGTACTAGCCCGACTTTCAGTGCGCTGCCCTCTTCTATCTTTTTCAACTTGGCTTTTTTTAAAATAAGTTAAATATAATTTTATTTTATATTAACTTGTCGCGATTTACTGATCCAAGTCTTATTGGCAAGTAATGTTGTGGCTTATAACGACAGTCCAGCTCCGCTGCTGCCGCTTAAGCGCGCCCAAAGAGGTTAGTAATGACACATTGCTCGGCGCCATTAATGCTTTCCGCTGGACGACCAATCACAGCGCGAATAAACTGCTATCGCTAAAACCCTCACCACCTTTCTAAAAGAGGATAAATAATAACGATTTGGTTATTGCGTTAGTTTTACAAAAAAATTTATTACAATTGAATCATAATTAAAAGCAGACTCCGACACCAGATGGCGAGTACTTTTATATGTGAATTAGTGATTTTTGCATCGTAGACGAAAGCGAGAGCGTCGTGGGTTAGTTATTCAAGAGAGATGTCGATTAATAAAAGGATCCACCTCTCGAGGTGCAAAAAAAATAAATAAATAAATCTCGGGATTAATTTATCAAAATTGTTTTTGTTTCCGTATACGTGCACGCTCGAGCTCTATTAAACTCAGGGATTCGCGCAATTAAGGTCCAACGAGCGAGAGAGAGACCCAGAGCACCGAGTCACAATTGTGCAGTTGTGCACCACGAGGTAGAGAGATGGAGAGATAGATACGTGTGTCCCTCGAGAGGGGTAATCCTGCGCGGCGAGCGAATAATAACGCGTATATTTAACGCGGCCCACAAAAGCAACGGTATATTACAACGAAATTGCATTAAAGGATTCATCAAGAGTCGCCGCGGACGCGTCGCAGTGTGCAGTGTGTCCCTGTAACACAGTTTTCGCGAAAGAGACGAGAAAATTAATTGCTTCGTTGCACCAGTGTGGATAATTATGTGTTTGGTGCGGGGGCCAGGGTAGAGGCTAAAGATGTTGGTTGTTGCTTCTGCTGATGTTCCTGCTGCTATCTCCGCTGCTGACTGGCCTCGGCCGATAGGTGGCCAAAGTTCCACACTCCTTTGGCCGATAATGTAATCACGTGTTTCAAACGCAGGGATAGGAAGAGATGAGGAAGATTAATTGTAACTCAACTGGCTAAATTTATTAGTCGGTTTATTGGTTGGATGTGTTCCTTTCGTTATGGCGTTGTAATTACTATTGTGTACGCGAAAATTCAAAATGACAACATCGTAAACGATAAAGTGAAGCCTTGGACACATTTTCATTTGGGTCGAATTATTTTTGTGGAATTCTTTCATCTCCGAATTTTTTATTTTTTTAGTTTTTTTTATTTACAATTGGATTTTTTAATTTTTAATTGAATTTTTAACATTTATTTAAAGAAGTGGTACAACTTGAGATCCTTTACTCAAGATGATGGTGGTGCTTATCAACAGAAAAATCGAAACTTATTATTCAAATTTATTTATTTAAATGACATGGAAAATTTACAAATTTTAATAACGCAAAATAGCGCCTATCGACATCATTGCTTTGAAACGGCGAACGATCTCCGACATCCGTATGTTCATAGAATTACGGCGGCAACCCAGCCTCCTCGCTCGATAAACTCTCTCAATCCGACATATCTCCTCGTACCCGCTTCGGGATCGGCCACCGGATTCGCATCCTCCGCCGTTTCGGTGTGGTCCTCTTCTCTAGCCGCCAAGCAAATATTGTACAAATCTTCGTTCTTCAGATGCTCGAGGACCCCCTCGCAGCACTCAATCGGCAATCGATTCTGTATCAGCTGCATGAAAGGCTCCAGCGCCCAGAACTCGAAAAATTTCCTGGCAAAGTTCTCGCACAGATTCACGGCCAGAATTACTCTCTCGTCGGAGAAGAGCTGCCACCATTTGATGTCGTGCGACGACTTGAAGAAGTCCATGAACGCGACTCGCTTCCTCGCCTCTTTGCGCGTCATTCGAGCCAAGTCGTAGAGCGACACGCTCGGATTTATCTTCAATGCTTTCAAATGCTCGATGTACAAACATTTTTGAAATTGCGCTGACCCCTCGAACAATCCGTTATCAGCGAACAATTTCATAATGGTCTCTACGGCGCTGCGTTCCAGCTCCCAGCCCGCTTTCTCGAGGCTATCGACTACGGCAAGTAGGCCGGCAGCCAGCCACAATTCGTAAATGATGAACCTTTCCCGGCATCGAGTTCTAAATTTCTCGCAGTCGAAATCTTTGACGTCGGGAAAAACGAAGCTCGAGACGTCGGCGCCATGAGCCAAGAGCACATCGACCGCCGCCGGGTAGACGTTGGCTACGGCCAGCTCCAGCGCTGTTCGGCCCTTTTTGTCCCTCTCGTCGACCAGTACCCCCTGCAGCAAGTAGTCGTTGATCTCGAAGAACGTCTCGAGCGAGTCGACGCCATCGTCGTAAACCTCGTCCTGACTGCAAAGGACGTGTAGAGGCGTCGAGCCGTTCTCGTTGACGAGGTTCGGATAAGCGCCGCAACCCAGCAGATAGACGACCAGCTTCGTGCGTCCGTGGCGCACGGCCAAGTGCAGCGGCGTATCGCCGAACCGGTCCCGGGCGTCGACCCACATGGGCCAGTAATCCTTGAAGAAGCTGATCCTGAGCAGCGAGCGCGCCCAGTACTCGTCGTATCGCGCGGCGATAATGTGCAGCGCCGTCCTGCCCTCGGCGTCGGCGTAGCGCGGATCCGCGCCGTTTTTCAGCAGGAACCGGAAGACCGCGCGCCGGCCGCGCGACATGGCCACGAGCAGAGGCGTACGACCCTGGCTGTCCTGATGATTGACGTTGATCGTGCGACGCTTCTTGTAGCAGGCCTCGAAGAACTCCGTCACTCTGGTGTAGGGATCGCTCCGTCTCTCACAAATGATATGCAGCGCCGTCGTGCCATTCTCGTCCGCGGCATTCGGGTCGGCTCCACTCCTCAGCAGGAACTTCGACAAGTCCCACAGTTCGTGGCTCACAGACAGCAGCAGCGGCGTACGGCCCCACCGATCAGCAACATCGACTTTCAACTCGCGATACTTGTCGTAACTCAGTTCCAAGAATATCTTCGTCAGATCGTCGTCGCGCGCTCGCTGGCAGATGATATGCAGCGGCGTCAGTCCCGCCTCGTTGCGCAGATTCGGGTCTGCGCCTCTCCGTAGCAGCAGCTCGGCCACTTCTTGCCCGTTTTCCATCAGAGCGATGTGGAGGGGAGTGTCGCCCGTGTCACGCACCCGGAAATTGAGTCGTTGGCTGGCCCCGAGGAATTTCTCCACCTCCCGACACAGGCCGTACTTGCAGGCCACATGGAAGTGGCTCAAACCGGTCTCGTCGCAGTAATTGGCGTCGTACGGGCTGTAAATCTTAAATAAGTCGCGAAGCGACACGGCCCTTTGAGGAGTCCACACGGACCTCGCTACGTGATGAATCGGGGTGGTGCGATTTAGCTGCGGCTTACCGTTCTCGTCGAATTTCGTGGGCTTGTCTCGGTAGCCGCAGTGCACTAAAAAGGCCGTGATCGTTTTCGTGCAGCCGTTGTCCATGCGCCAATACTTTACGCAATCGACGAGAATTTGTTCGATCTCTTCGCCAGAAAACAAGGCCCGAAGGTTCGGAAGTTCGCCCTCCCAAACTTTGATGAGACGACAAAAGTTACGGATAAAATCATACCGTTCCTCTTCTATGCTCCACTCGACGTTTTGTCGTAAGCCCTTCAAAACAGAAACCTCGTCGCTCTCGGTGGACATCTTTTTCGCGCACTTGTCCATGACACAGAATCGTTGATAATTTAGGATAATTGTTCACACTTTTTTGTGCACTGATATCACTGCAGCGAATGATTCGATATTTGGAATTATTACGGTTAGAAGAAGAACACGTGCTCGAAGTCGGAACTGTACTGTAAGTGTAGTTTGGAGCTACTTTCAGTTTCAGTGTGTACACGACGGAGTATTTCCATCGACTGCATGTAATTCGTTGCAATGACTACTAATTAAAATCTCCATGGTTAGAATAAGAAGGCGTGGTTATTCGGGAGCTATGCGCAGTGATGATTAGAAGAATAAAAGTCAAGTGATGTACACTAGACCTACTTTAATTCTGTCCAATTTTTCGGGTGGAATAGGAATTGGAACGTGTATAAGCATACAAAAATCCACGTTCCTCCGGACAGAATTAAAGTAGGTCTAGTGTAGGGGCCTGTCGCGCGCATAAAAGTCCTTTCACGACAAGTCTCCAAGCGCGGCGGCATTATTAATCGAAATTGTTCAATTTGTAACTCGCCAGAAAAGCACCTAAATGCATCCAGAAAAAATATGTGCCATATGATTTTGATAGGAAATTTTCTCAGCTTTCCGATGATGAGGTCAGATTTTCCAAAATTTTTCATTTTCCCTGGAAAAACTTGACATAAACTTTCAAACTCAAATTTCTCAAAAACGGCATTTTTAAGATTTTTTTAAATAGTGCCAATTGAAAGCTGAGGAAATTTCCTATCGATATGCAAGTTTTCAGAGAGTACTTTTGATAATTACTCAATGAAATACAGCGACGAAGGTGTAAAAACGTGACATTTCGGCCCGTGCGGGGTACTGCGCGCGGGAACAGCTGGAACAATTTCGATTGACGTGAAATGACTCTTATAAGCGTACGCCTGTACAGTGAAAGTATTATACGACTAGACATAGCTCGGTCCCGTTTTACGCTTGATTCAAGTTTCTTACTCTTCGTCCAAAATTTTCGAGAAACATGACACCGCACGATTGAATAGCTGTACATGCTCATGTAGCTCGTGTAGCCGTGCGTGCTCATCGATTTTATAAAATTATCGCGGTATAAACTTTTTAAGAATTTTATAAAAATTTCCTAAAAAGTTTCGAAAATTTTAAAAATTAGCATTTTAACGCATTTATGAGTAAAATATCGCCAAACTAATCTTTTCCATAATTTGATCTTTATACAATTTTTATATAGTTTTTATCGAAAGCAAAATTTTCAATTTTTTTATAAAGAATTTATAAAAATTGTATAAAGGTTTTATAAAGTTCATACCGCGATAATTTTATAAAATCGATTTTACAAGAACTTTATAAAATTTTTTTATTTGGGTTATATTGGGTTGAACACGCACGAAAATGTTAGAAAGTTCCTAAGTTTTAATAGGCGGTGGGCTCGATGACTAGCATTTTTTTTCGACGAAAACAGCTGTACATAAGCGACTTTAAACTTTCTTAGTAACTCTACTCTGAGATGTCTCATAATTTCCTTCTTTTAATGTTTCAAGATCTGAAAGTACTTGCATCAAGAAATATTTTTGAATTTACATCGCACGTGGTGCTGGCTCTATAGTAACGTGTAATTTCTCCAAACTTTTATTAATCGCAAATCTGTCCTCTCCCCCAATCCGCAGTGCAAACATAAATATCATATAAAGGAGGTGTCATCGTCGTGTATATCGCTGTTTGCTATTTTTGTTGTTGTTCTTGTTGTTGTCGTATAGTTATTGTTGCCTCCGCGCTGCTTTTCGGCTGTTGTTAGAGCCTATACCGAGAACTCGTAAATAGTCAGCGCCTCGCGATGCACCACCGCCGCCGCCACCACCACCTCGATTATAATTCAAAACTTACGCTCTCTCGTGCTCGAGCAATAGCAGCGGCAACGGCAGTGGCAACGAGGCACTCTCGAGAGTGAAGCAGTAGCAGCAGAAGCCGCTTTCCCGGTGTATTATGCATATTATATATAATTTCCGAACTATTTACTCGAGTTAGGCAACGCGAGAGAGAAAGTAGATGCTTCTCTCATACTTCTCCTTCTGTCTCTCTTTCTCCACGAGCTCATCCGCCTATGCACTTTTACCACGTGCGGCTGCTGCTGCTCGCACAAATACGTACTTGTACACGCGTGCCTCTATGCCCCTTAATAAATTACCAAAATGCATGCGTATAACGGATGAAGTTTGCTTATCGCAGCGCGTTCGAGCCTACGTACATATATAATATACAATGCGCACCTCTATACGTATACGTATATAATCGGCGGCAACGAATGAGAATTATCTATAAATGCAATTTCTGCTGGGCATTGAAATTTCACGTTGAATTATGCCGACGAGGAGATCTCTGCCCGCTAGGCTCGTGCTAATGTATAAAAAAAAATATATACATAATGCCGAGATGTGCTCTTTTTAGCTGAGAAATACACGAGTGGTACAAGTAGGTGCCAGTTCAATCGGTACGATATAAAAAGATGAGGCGAGAGAAAGAACTTCGAGATATAGACCGTCTATACTCCGACGCGCAGCTGCACATAATCAAATTGTCTTTCTACTCATTTGCATTCGAGATCGACCACCTGCTTTTTTTTCATCTTCTTTTCTTTGATCGTCGCCGTAATAACTCGAGCTGTGTCAGCATAAAATCAGAGAGAGAGAGAGAGAGAGAGAGGAAAAAGAAGATACGTAGGCACTCGTGAGAATCGATTCAATCGCTTGGAGTTTGACTTATATTTCTGTAAGCGATGATAAATACGTGGCATTTCACGTCAACTCTCCCAGTGCTTCGTGGCACGGCAGAATTAGGCCAAATCACTAAATTTGTAAATCGCTGTAAAAGTATTAAAATGCACCTAGGGAAAAAAACGAACCCATAATTTCGATGGGAAATCGCCTCAGCTTTCCGATGGTGAAGTCAGATTTTCCGAAATTTTTCGCTTTACCCGGGAAAATCGTTAAAGTCGATTATCTCGAAAACTTCATTTTTAAGATTTTTTTAAGTAGTCTAGATCGAAAGATCAGGAAATTTTCCATCGATATAGACATTTTCCAGAGAGGTGTTTTTTGATTTTAGCGAGATATAGCGAGAGAAAGAAGAAAGTGACGTCACCAACCAAAAAAAAAACCACGTTTTTTCTTCTTTCTCTCGCTATATCTCGCTAAAATCAAGAAACGCCTCTCTGGAAAATGTCTATATCGATGGAAAATTTCCTGATCTTTCGATCTAAACTATTTAAAAAAATCTTAAAAATGAAGTTTTTGAGATAATCGATTTTAAAGTTTTCCCAGCGATTTTCCCGGGTGAAGCGGAAAATTTCGGAAAATCTGACTTCACCATCGGAAAGCTGAGGCGATTTCCCTTCGAAATTAAGGGTTCGTTTTTTTCCCTAGGTGCATTTTAGTACTTTTACAGCGATTCACAAATTTAGTAATTCGGTTTAATTCTGCCGCGCTACGCGGCACTGGGAGAGTTGTCGTGAAATGTCACATATACGTCTTTCGTGGAGATTTCTCGGCACTGAGATAAGTTGCGTGCCGTTTAAAATTTGTACGCTAAGAAAAATCTTCAAGACGTTTTAAAATAATGTATAATCCAATTTACTGTATTCAATACTATAAGCAAAAAAACTATTTCTTGTGCGGAAAATCATTACATTAGCATTTAGCTCGAAAAACCGTCGATAGATGGCGAACGAGCATTTTTAGCAAAACTCGCAAGATTTTTTTTGAAACTTGCTCTATTTAAGATGCTCGATTTATTCGCAATTTCGTGCGTGTTACGTTCATATTTGATATTTCAGTGCACGAGAGATTAATAATAATTGAAGGTTGATGCTCTCGCACGATGAAGCGATGATTTTAATTGGTGGGCAGCGTACGAGACCCTTATTCAACGATGCCTCGATTGTTATGAAAGTAGGTTTGTTCATGCCGGTCCTTTTTTATCAGCCACATATTGTACGCGCACGAGAGAATATAGATATATGCAAATGAATTCGAGTCACGCGAACGAGATTCTAAGTGATCTGGTGCTCTCTTTATTTCTTTCTTTCTTGCTATTCGCTCGAGTTCGAATCGAGCTCGAGCGATATATATGTACGTATTACGCCATGACACAGTAAAACGAAAAAGTCTTTTTCTCCTCTTTTTTTTGCTGCCTTGGTATATAGCGGTGGCGGCAGCACATTGGCGCGGGAGAAAAAGAGGATATATAGAAGAAGAGAAGTAATTTCGAAGGTAATGACTCGCGTGATCAAGACATTGGATGTCAGATGGCCGAACCCGATCTCTTTCTCTGTGAGAAGTCACTAGAACGTGATGTATTATGCGAAAAGGAGAGAAAGAGGGCGAGCTAGAGAGAGAGAGAGAGAGAGAGAAGCAGAATCGATTGAGGAAACGCCGCAAGCGTAGTAGTGGTCGAGCGAGCGTAAACCGATCGTTTTGGCCAAGCTCAGATGAGAGAAAGAGAGAGAGAGAGAGAGAGAGAGAGAGAGAGAGAACTCGGACGCAGTACTTTGATCAATGACGGTATGTAGCTCACGTACGGCGCAATAGCATGTGTGTGTGTATGCTTTTGCCGTCAGCTGATACGTGTTTATAGAGCTTGACCGTTTTGACCTTCGGTCGAGTTCGAAATCCGGGGAGCTTAATTTTATGCGGGCAAAAAGACGGCGGAGGGTTTGTATACACAGTGTGTCGGGCGCAGTTAAGCTCGTATCAATCACAACAAAGGAGCGAACAAATTTTGATCGGGGTATATGGACGAAATGGTAAATCAACGGTCACGTCGCAAGCTGACGCTGCTGCCACTGCTGCTGCCACACATATATAGAACGCGCGCAATTGCGGAACTGTATTTTAAGATGCAGCTGCGCAGCGGCGAGCACAGTTCGAGCGAGAAAGATGCATACGTTGGTATATATGGTCGATTAATGTTGTATATATATAGAGAGCACACGTATAATATGTAAGCGCCTCATCAGTGCCCAAGAGTGAGAGTAAGGGAGAGAGAGAGCAAATAGTTGATATGTCGGCGGTGAGTATGTAAAAGCTCGAGTGTAGCTTGTGGAAACCGGTCGTGGTGGCTGCCTTCTACCTTCGCTTCAATATACGACCTTCATTAAGTCGACCAGCAGTAGCAGCAGCAGCAGCAGTAGTAGCACCTCCTCTCTACCTCGGCCTCACCGCTGCTGCTTTTACTCCGTGTGTGCCCGAGACTCCTGTGCTGTTTACCTCGTGTGTATATGCGTGCGCGAGTACTCTTGAGGCCAATAAAGACCAAAGAGCGAGGTACACTCGCGTACATATACGTATGCATCGCACGCGTCTCTCTCAATGCAGCTGGAGAAGGAGAAGGAGAGGAGATGGAATTTGCTGCAATGTGTAGTAGTAGCCGTGTCCTATGGAAATGCATTTATACCTTATATATAATACACGGGCACACACAAACACGTATACGTATAATCTTTGGGAGCGCTCGAGGGTATTTTCACGGAACGAATCGAAAAAACAAAATGGAAAGACGAGATATCGTAAGAGAATTAGTTCAATTGTCTCGTGCCCTATACTCTCTTGCAGAGACTCTCCATTGTTTGTTCGTATAAAAGTCCGCGCCCCAATACCGACGACAATCGAAGCAATAACGAAGAAAAACGAAGTGCAATTGATTGCTTCCAAATTACTCGCTGCAAGCTCTCTGCAAGCTCTATGCGCAAATATTGCGCATTAACTAGAATCCTGAAAGCTTCTATATAATAACGATTGAAGAGCTATATATGTAGTATGTATACTACTCTACATTTTGAATGATAAGCGCTCGAGGTTTCGATATATATTCAGAAAGTAAAATTTACCGTATGATTTTGCGTGCAGTATGAGCTTGCACGCCTATATGTATATATACACGAGTTCGCAATTCGGCTGAATAGAAAATCCTTTCGAATAACATCGTCCATTTCTCTGCGTATGATGTATACGTTATTTATTGACTGCCGAGAGCGAGTGTGCTACTGCGCAGAGGAAATCCCCCCTTTTACCAAAAATTATTTCACGAGTTATGAGCGCACCGCCGCCAACCGCCGCTGTTAACAATGATATTTAGCGTTAATCGCACAATGGACGTAAATATACGTGTGCGCACGATGAATTTTCGTATACAGTCGTTCGTCCAAACGATTGAAAAGCAAAAAAGACAGCGAATCGTCTATTGATATATACATGTACGTATAGCAGCGGCTTCGACTATTATAACGACGCGCGCGGAGACAAAAGCTATAAGAATCAGACAATTAAAACGACAAGCGTCACCGTTGCCGCCGCCGTCGCGTCGTTTGAATTCGACAAAACGATTGTAATTGCAGCTCCGACGATGCTGCGACGCCAGCCAGTCAGCCAAGCCAAGTCAGCCAACGCGTGCGCGCGACGGGATTAAAAACCATTAAAGTCTTTTGCGTCGATGAGCGCAGCCAGCAACCCATACGTATACCAGTTGCATATACGTAAAAAAGAAAGCTCCTTTGAAGATGCATCGTATCTCATTTATAGTACGTTTTGCTCTCGATGATTCTGAAAATGAGGCCACGCCGCGCGTGTGCGATATGGAGAGAGAGAGAGAGAGATACGATATGATATATACGAGCCATGAATGCGCTTAATGGCTCTGAAAATCCTTCCGTTTTCCTTATGTTTTTTGCTCGCGCAAAAGAGCTTCGTTTCGATTGCGGGGAAAAATATTATACACCACCATCGCTGCCGCGCGGCCAGGATAAAAAAGCTCAGCACAGCAGCAGCTGCACACGGATGATTCGCCTGCTTAATGGATCGCTTGGAAATTATCCAGCGAACGAGTTTTTTTAGCCACACACATACACACGTGATAAAAGGAAGGAAATGCGTTAATTCAGGGATAATTGCATTTATCATGCCACGGCGTTCGATTCCTTTTTTTTCTTGAGTAAAAAAAGCTCTTCAGCGCATACGCGGGTCCTTTGCCCAAATTGCGATGCGATGCAGCGTCGAGCGATATTTTCGTAGCTTTCGAGCGTGATTATTACGAGAGATCGAACGCTATATTACAAATACAAGAGAACAATGTGCCTGTACCACACCCCCATAGCGCGTCGTGTCTATCAACGGATATACGCGTACTCAGCGAAGCACGCGAATATAACGATCTCCTTTCATTTAATTACTTCTGATCGAGCTTTCGTGCTTTATTCGCCTTCCTTCTCTTTCTTCCTCTTCTTCTTCGTTTTTTTTCAACTTCTTCTCGCTTTTTTTCTCCTTTTTTATTTTCTTTTGCACACCTAGGCGTGTCTCCATCGCCGCGTCTCCCCTGTCGCCTTCTCGCCCTCTCTCCTTCTCTCTCGGGCCGATTCTAACGCTCTGGCGCGCGAGATTTCTAGCTAGCTCGCAGCAGCAGCAGCAGTAGCAGTAGCACCTATTTTCAAAAGGTGACACTCAAGATGCGGGATAGTACTACACCCAGTAGCGCACTAGCAATCAGATTATTCGCTTCGAAAATCGAATTCTCGGCTCGCTCGGCCTGGCCTGGCTGGCTGGTTTGTTGCCGTACAGAGCTGACTCTGTATACGTATATAGCTGCAGCACAAGTAGTAACAGCAGCAGCATCCCTCCCCGCAGTTCCTTCGCCCGGGTACTGCACCTTTATTTTTTTTTTTCCAATTTCTAGACTGCAGTCGGGGCACTGAAGTACCTGCACGAGCCAACGATCGTTTCTTTTTCTCTTCCTTTTTTTTTTTATTCTTTTTTTCATTGTCATTGTTGTTGGAGTTGTTGTTACAGTTGCATCGATTGGATGTCGTTGACGCGCCCGAACAGATGATGGAGGCATAAAGGAAGAACGGAAAAATAAATTCATACACGCGGGGTAGTATGTCTTTAATGACGCAAGAGTCGCGCAGGCATCGACGCATTGCTAATGGACACAAAAAAGTCGTCCTCGTACCAAGCACACGTATAACGCATGTACGAAGAAAGAAAGACAAAAAAGATAGCTCCATTATGCAACCTGGTTTCGGCAAATTTTCGCTATCTATACACGCATGCATGTACGCATGCATGAAAACGTTTTAAATTGAACCCAATAGCCATCTACTAGGATGCGCGGCGACATCAGCACGGAGCGACGATAGAAGCCCCGTATATAAGTGAAATTCGATAAAGTACCGCATCGCGCATACGTGATATACGTGTGCAGCAGACACATTACACGTATATACGTGTATGTACGTATACGTATAGCGAGAGGGACTCGCGCGCGACTAATTGCTAATTAACGACGTACTCAACGGGGGAGAGCTTGCGCACGCTACACCGTGTATCCTCTACATAGATGGAAAATATGCCGGGGCGCGCGGACACGCGCACAAGGGATGCCATTGCGCGCCCAGATCAAACGAGTCAAGGAGCAGCAGCGGCAGCAGGTAGTGCAGCAGCGATGGCATGCGTGTGTGTGCCCATCCCCGCGTTCAGCCACTCTCACTCCCTTTCGCGTACAACTAACTCAATCACGCGACGGCGCGCGAGAGTGGCCTAGTACATAAAATACACGTGTATGATGTACTTCGATGCTGATGCATATATGTGAATCATGCCTTTATGAGCGATGATGGGCTTGCGAGCTTGGAGATCGAAAAGTACTACGTAACTTCGCAGCTTCTATACGTGTAATTCGAGAAAAGAAAATGTTCACTCGAGTCGAAAGTTCGTATCGCGCGGAGAAGGGAGGAAAAATGTACTACCACGGCACGTTGTGCGATAATGAAATGCTCGAGATACCTTACTCAAGAAGAGTAAATGAAACTTTGTGCTTTCGCGCAGAGCGCGTGTGACAAGACACGCCGCGCGGCTAATCTAAAAAGACAATTTCTCCGCGCTTCCCTCCCGAAAGCTCGGATAGGAGTAATTAGAATTCGAAAGTGAATGAAGTTTTCGGATGAGCTATAACAAAGTCTCTCTCTCTCTCTCTCTCTCTCTCTCTGGGTTCTCTCTCCGGGTGATGTGGCCTATTTACACGTACACGTGGCGTACTATATATATATGTGTGTGTATGGATAGAGGCAGAGAGACATTGAAGTATGGGCTTTTCCATTTGGGCGAATTTATGGCGCGTCGATTCATCATTTCGTCGTCTGCTGTTGCTGGCGCTGTGCTGCCGGCCTCTCCAAACGAAGACCCATCGAAACTTCTTGTTATATCGCGCGATCGTCGTCGTTATATAACAATGCCCGCGATGATAAACTTTGAATTTTATTATTAACGCATCGATGGAAAATTTAGCCTCCTCCCCCACCACTCGAACCGTAGTTGAAGGAGTAATGGGGGAAAAAAAATAACGCAAACTAACGCTGCAAAAGTATTCCAAGTCTAACTAATTAGTAGAAGTTGCCTATCTCTATTCTATCTATATGTAATTTAAATACGCGGCGCGCGAAGTCGCCTAATTATTATCAGCGGCGCCGCCGCCGCGAGAGAGTTGAACTCGGCGATTAATTAAATATATTAGAAAATAAAAAAAAAAGTTTATTTTTCGCTGCTTTTCGCAATTAATTAGGCAAGCGATTCTCGCCTTAATTAAACGGAATTGGCCAGAATAAAAAAAAAACAAAAAAACAACAAACAACGAAACGCGTAAAACGAGGCAAATAAATACAAACGTGTCGAATAAACGCGCAAAGAGTATACAGTATATCGTCGAATGAAAAATCCAATTCTCCGGGCCCGCGGCGATGTTAACGCACAATAATAACAACGATACGAATATGAATATGCATACACAATCGCTGAGCAATAACGCAAACTACATAATAATTGCTCGGCTACGCAACTATATACTATATACGCAGATCGGCTAATTGAAAGGTCGGCCTCTCGGCAGCAGCAGCAGCAGTTTACAACCGCGCGAGCGTATATATATACTCGAGTCGTTGAGCCGCTGTAGCTGCTGCTGCTGTTCGGGTTTTGGCGTTGCAGCCGCGTCGCGTATACACGGTAATAGATAACTGTTATAAAGCTCGAAGCATTTACACATCGCGAAACTTTCATAATTGCTGATTATTTCGTAGGCTGCTGCTGCCGCTGTGCAGCTGCGGTACTAACGACTGCAACTACTACTACTACTATTACTACTGCTACGGCGACGAAACAAAATACGACGAATTCAACTCTGTCTCTCACTCTCTCGGAGCCTCGAGTTCGAATAATCCAATTGAACACGAGCGAGAAACTTTTAACGCAAAGTGCTGCGATATAATTTCCACGCGGTTTTACGTAAGACACCGCGCGCGGGCTGGGGGTTATAAACGTTCCTCGCGGCGCCGTCTTCTTTGATGTCGCCCATGCGCCGTATACAACGTGGTGAAAAAAAAAATGTATCGCACACAAAAAAGAAGGTGAAAAAAACCCCCGACCAAAAAATGTCACAGAGCCGCCGTCGTCGCGGCTGCTGCTGTTTTGCTGCAAGCGCTGCAGAGAAGAAGGGTTTAAAAGAGCGAGAGAGAAGACACATTCTAGACTCAACAGTTTTTGAATATTACCACTAAAAGGGGGAAGACGAAGAGGAAGAAGAAGAAGCCGCGCGGTGCGCAAGGGTAGAGCCAAAAACTATACACAGACGGTATACGGGTAGAAAGAGAGAGAAAAGCCTCGGCTAAAGAGGTTCTAGTAGTGACGGTACCTACGAGTAGAAGAGAGCAGCAGCTGCACGAGGAGAAAGAGAGAGAGAGAGAAAAAAATGAAATTTTCCCCGCGGTTCTTTTTTTTTGCAGCCGTAGCAGCGGTAGCAGCAATGTTTGCCCGCGCGTTTTTTTTCATATATATGTATACGTGCGAGGCAGCACAAGGTGTTTTCTTACACAAAGTGTGGCGGCGGCGGCGGTACTTTACAGGTAATTCCAATTCGTATAGTAACAGCATTAGGATCATATTATTGTATATATTTTTCTTCACAAAATTCATTTTCAGTCCTCGAATATAAGAAACCGCACGCGGAAAAATATAATACGGAAATTCAGGTCAACGAGAGGACGCGATTATTTACTCTCGAGCCCCACTTGACGCGTTCAATTGCGCTCTTTAATACACACACACACACACAGGGTAGTATCACATTCGATTCGATTCAGCTTAATTTCGTCGCGACTGCACATTTACACCGATATATTTCAATCAAAGTTAAGATCGCGATTCGAGAAACAATTCACATTGAAAGCGATACACAACGAGACATGTGTACTATACAGAGATAGATGTATATAAATTTGTCGCACCGCACAGCGGCAGCAGCAAAGTGCACAGCACGGCACATTTATATCATATAATCGAGCCTGGCAGATATGCGAAATGCAGTCGCCGTAACGATGCGGCAAAGCTCTGCTCTCTGCTTACTACTACCACTGTACACGTCGCGCCCGCGAGTCTGTGCCGCCGCCGCTGCTATATTTATATACACGAACGTACGTACGTACGTACGGTATACAAGCGCACGCGAGATTCAATTCTCTCGAGGCTGATACATAGTGATTAAGCTCAATCAGTATAGAATTTCGTGTCGCGCGCGTAAGCAAGCGAGCCCGAGCGAGCGAGAGTCGAACGATAAATCACACAAATAAAACTCGTCGTGTGACGTTGTATACCGACGCTGCTGGCTTGGCGTTTAAATATCGCCGTATATGAAGGGAAAAAGGCGTACATTTGTCTGTATATACTAACCAAGTCCGCGCCCAGCTCGAGCCAGCGCGAGAAATAACAATGAGTTTAATTTAGAAAGTTTTCCTTCATTATTGTATGTATATGTGTACAACGCCGACTAAACTTTGTGCTTTTCTAAAGGCGCGCGGCGCGGACTAACAATTCGAATGTTTATACGCACGTATATATATGAAAGCTGCGCGCGGATGCGTATACGCGTATTACAATGGCGAAGCAGCTTTTTTTTTCATAAGAAGATAAGTATATTATGTTATTTGCATCGGAATTTCGTATTTATGTTGAATGTATTTTTCTCGTATTTGCAGTGGGGCTCGCGTGTTTATTTTTTTCTCCGACTTTCAGCTTCTAATTACACTTTTTCTCTCTCTGTCGATGTGTGCGATTTTTTCGTCGGAGCTTTTTCGAGTTGAAAATTTTTAATTAAGCGGAGTACGAGTTGATTAAAATTTGTAAAAAAAAAAAAAAAATAATCGTTCGCGAATTTAATTTTGACATTTTCCTCTGTGCACGGAAAAAAATTGTCACGAAAATCGTAAAACAGAGAAGAACGAAGCAAAAGGACACTGTAATGATAAACAAAAACACTTGCCATTTTCAAAACGATATCCGCACGCTACGTCGGCTCGATCAAGTGAAACCTTCTTCCTCCTCCTCTTCTTCTTCTTCTTCTTTCCACAATTCGTCGTTATTCAAATCACCGCTCGCAACAATATCCAACTCGAGCTTGCAGCGATCCATACTCGCTCGGATATTTCCACGAGGAACGATGGAAAAAAAAATAATAATAATAAAAAGAAAGCGATGAACTGTATCGAGTGTACGATCGAGTTTCGACGTTGTGATATATATATACGGAAGCGTACCGAGCGCAGCGCAGCTGCGTTATTGACTGCTCGCAAGCTCGTGAGCAACTAACCGTTGGATTTTGCTCCGCTGCTTCTGCTACTACTGCTGCTGCTGCTGTTGCCAAGCGCATCCTTCTGTGCGGAAAGAGCGAGGGAGATGTGTGCGCGAATTTGTGTGTGTGTGTGTGCGAGTGCAAGTATATATACGTGTGTGGGTATACTAGTCAAACTCGCCCGCCGTCGCGCATGCGCCTTTTTGTTTATATTGAAATTCGTGTCATCGTGATTTAGGTAGGTTTAGTGTGCATAGAGACACACGGGACTTTGCTCTCTATATATATGTTACTTGCACTACTGCAGAAATAGAGAAAGAGCGAGAGAAAAGGAGGCGTGATCGCATGTTTGTTAAAAAAAAAGCTGCCTTTTGTAAACACGTGACGCTTTGGTGACGTGTAGTCATGAATATGGAAAGGCTCGCTGCAGTCGTCGAGATATAGACAATGGCTTGTAATTTTTTGTAGATAAATATTGTTTTCGTTGGGGGAAAAACCAAACCGATACTGGATTCAAATAAAAAATAACGATGACAAAAAATTGAAAATGTATCGCGTCATTGTTGAGTATTATCAGGGATAAAATAAAAGTACGAAGGGACAGTTCCGAGCGCGCGTATTCTCCGAAAAAATTAAAAACATCGACGTTTTCCAAAAAAAAATACGTGTCACTGCACTCGAAAAACGTTCAACTGGCTCGGGCAGTTGTCCATAATGCGACTCGTTAGTTCACTTCATCGTATACACACGAACTACATTTATCCCAAATTTCAGGTATTATGTAAAAGCACAACATTCGAAAATGCGCGAATACGTTTTCTGTCGATTTACAATCGAAAAGTATACCCAGCAAGTGCATTATAATACTCCTAAAAGGCCAATATTCATTAGGGGTTTACCCGGGGATGCGCGCGAGTATTACTCGAAATTCGATTTGAAAAATAAAAAAATGTTGAAAAAAAAAGAGGCCAGCTGGAATCTCATCAGAATCAGCAGCAGCAGCAGCAGCCACAGCGAGCTCGGACTTTCAAAGCTCTCTCTCTCTCCGATATATAGGGCGTTGCGTTATAATACAAACCAGTCGAATTCTCAAAGGGGCGTATTTATGCCTGCACGCACGTTTGCGCCGTACGTACCGTACGTGTGTTTATTGGCGATAATGCTTATATCAGCTTTCCGGGCGCGCCGTACATGCGTGTGTGTGTGTGTGTGTCTCTGTGTGCGTGTATCGGTATGCGTATATATACCAAATGATTCGTGCGGTTACAGCAGACCACCACTACCAACGGCGGCAGCAGAGTACCATAACTCTTTGCGCAGCGCAACGAGACGGGGAATAGATGGAAGAGAGAGAGAGAGAGAGAGAGAAAAAAGGAACGAAACTCGTATACCAGCACTGACGCGAGAGCAAGAGTAATTATGTTCGTTTTTTCTGTTGCCGCGCGCTACTGGCCTGCCTTTTATTTTGCTAATCGACAGGCAGCTTGGCATCGTTAATTAAAAGTAAATGAAAGCAACGCAAGATTAATTTTATTCGCCGCCGAGTAGAGAATTCCGTTCCGTTTCCAATGCTCCATTTTCTATATATAAGCTGTACGCGAATTCAAGCAGGGAAATTAACGCGGAAAATTCAAACGAAAATATCGAGATGTTTGCAGTTTGGAAAATACGCGCGCGCGCGGCATTGCGGCGACACGCGAATGTTTCGCGGCGCGGCATAACATAACGCGGGCATAGCCCTCCCGAAAGAGAGAAACAGAGAATTGGTCGTCTCGTGCTGTTTGGCGACTAGTTTTCGTTCACATATGTACGTATGTATAATAATACACACACGCACACGTGCGAGGGGGCGCATACGTGCTCGCGCGCGCCAAAAGGGAGGAGGACAGAACGGGGGTAGAGAAATATGCAAAAGCGCGGAAAAGTTGCCGTAATCGAGAAAAGCGACGATAGAGAGAGAGAGGAAGGTTAGTCAGGCTGAATGGGTTGAAATTTCGCGAGCAATTTTCCGTTTTGCGCGCGCGCGCGCCCCGATGCTATCGCTCTTCTACTCGGATAATTTTATCATTTCTATAGACGAAACTTCCTTCACGCGTGGGCGCGTGGGCGGGCGCCGCCTGTAGTCTGCGAGTATATATATGTGTGTGTGTGCTGTGCACGTATGTCTGTGCTATGTATACGTATAGAGGTAGAGAAGCAAACTCGATTTCGCTATTTTCAACTTTTCGTGCGCAGCTTTCCTTTTCGCGCAGCACAAACACGACCCCCCGTATACGTATAGCACGATCGAAAAGAGAGAATGAAAAGAAAGCTAAAAAAACGGAAGGAAAAAAAATGAGCAAAAGTAGAAACGACAGATTGGAGCTTCCACTGCGTATATATATTGGAATGGGCATTTTTCGACAATACGTTGGCTTTTGCGAGTTTATTTCGACTGCCCCGTATTTGTAAGCAGGGGTAAGTATATGTGTGTACTGCGGGGCCCTCGATCCCATCGCGTTATCCTAATGCGTATAATGAATCTAGCCCCGCAATACTACAACTACTACTCCGCTGCTGCTTACTGCGTCTACTCGCGTAAACTACTTGCGCAATCCGATCCCCGTATAAATCGACGAGGCCTGTATACGGTTATCAGACAACTACTGCTGCTACTACTACAACTACTGCCATTAAATGCCAAGCTCTTAATAACGAATTCGCGTGTAGCAGCGTGGCTATTCTCCTCTATATGTGTCTGTCCATATGCTGGACGAAGCAGCTCATGCTCTTTTTCTCTCGTCCAACTCTCTCTCCGTGTGTGTGTGTGTGTGTGTATGTATGTAAATAGACCTCTCTGTATGCTGAAAGACGTTTTACACACGCGGGCTGTGTGTGTGTGTGTAGGAATAACAAACGACTACATATATATAATGTATAGGAAAGCTTGCGCGCAGCACTGCGTATGTACCTACAGCGTAACGCGGAAAATTTCCTAGTGAGAGAGAGCGCGCGAAAGCTGAAATACAGTTTTTAATTACGCAAAAGCACGCGTCCCGAGCCTCTCGCACGAGTAGCTCTCTCTCTCTCTCTTTCTGGCTGGTACGTGTATAGGAATATATGTGTGCGTGTGCAGGGCCACGTACGTATATATAAGCAACCTACTCTCGAGCAAACAGCTGGCTCCACTTTTGTTTACATCCCTTAACGCGCTTATACAGAGCCGGCTGTTCTCTCTCGGCCTATAATATAGCGCGCGCAAGCTCACCTCGTGCATATACATACATATACGCGTAGACGAGCTGCGTACGTGTGCAGCGCGATGTACACCTGGATTAAAGTATTTGTCCTCGCGAGTTAGCTGCTGCTGCTGCTCCGCTTGCTGATGAAGCTACAATTTTACTCTCTCACGCGCGCGCGAACGTGTCTGCGAGCATGAGACGCGCGGAGAGCGGCTTCGTGCTTTAACCCATGATTGCCGGACTCTATTGTGCATTAGTCGTATAATATGAGCACGCGGAGGCGTATGTTCGTTCTATTTGAGTTTTTTTTTTCAAATTTTACATTAAACTATACGCGCTACACATGCAGTGTGCACACGTAATACATATCTGTTTATCTATCCTTTGTATGCGCGCGGAGGCCCCCGTGAGCGCGTGCTATTACACGGCGTTGCGCGGATCACGCGAAAACCAAAGTACAACCGAGTCGAGAGAGTGTGAGAGCAGAGTTTACTCTATGGAAGATGAGCGCGGGCAAAAAAAAACTCGCAAATTGCAGAGGTAGCGGCTCGTGTTATATTACACGTACACGAGATTCGGCTTCGCCCGGTTGTAGCAATTATAAACGCGGTATAAAATTTTCTCCTGCTTAGCTTTTAACGCAGTAGAGACTACTACGCGTGTGTTTTATCGCGATGCCCGTGTTTTATTCCCTCGTGAAAGTCGTGAATTTAGAAAAGGGGGTTACGCGCTGGTGTGCATTTTGAACGATTGAATATTTATGACTTTGTTTCGCGATATATATATATATATGCCAGGAGGGAAAATACAGAGTGTCGCTCGTCGATCCAACGAACGATCTTCGTGCGTGCAGTCGGGCGCACGGCGATCGACATCCAGCCCCAAAAACACACCTACACACACGCGCATTATAAATACTCTCTCGGGGGTGCGCGATTCGCACTTTTAAACTTTATATAAACGACACGGCATAAATACGTCGTTGATTGCGCTCTTTTCATGCTCGCACACACACACAAACACAAACACACACATACGCACGTATAATTCACACTTTTACCTGCACGGGGTCGCGCGGCAGCGGCGCGCGATAATGAGCGTCGCGACGGGTATTATATCGCTGCGCGGTGTTTTTAGTTTCGACGCCGCTGGCTGTGCAGCAGAGCGTCCCCGACCTCGGCCTGTAGTATACCTGTCCCAATTCATCGAAAATTTAACTCTCCTCTCTTTTTAAGCCCCACCCCGCGCGCGATCGAGCTTGTCCGATACGTATATATAGATGTGTAGGCGAGTTATTTTGTCGTCAGAAAGAGAGAGAGAGAGAGCTTTCATGCGGATCGCGCAAAAATAAGCGCAATTAAATCGAAAAGCTTCGGCTCGCGTTGGTTCGGGCGACGCATCCTCCCCGAATACAATGCGGCTATTTTCTTTCGCGAATTATAAGTCTGCATCGATATGCGCCAGCGGCTTTTATTGTCATAAAATACGTGTATGCTGTAGGATTTAATAATCGATGCTCTCGCTCACTTTTTCGTCGACGAATTATTGTATTCGTAAGGATTATATAAAGTGAAGGGTATATAATAATCGCGGAGAGGGAGAGTTTTAGCAATCACGCGTACGGAAATGTGTGCTATGTGCCGATTTTCAGTGGGCTCTCGAGCAGTTGATAAAGGTGACACATCGATTCCGAGTACTGTATTAATTTTATAACGAGACTCACAACGAGGCAGGCGTAATTTTTTATATTATAATCTTTTATATAAGCTCAACTGCAATGAACAAAAATTACAGAGGGCGATTAAGTGGCTATATACTGGTAAAAAAATGCTTGTTTAAAGTGAAATCAGACGTTAATAATAAAGGTACCGAAATTAATTGCTATTCAAGGTAATTCAGCATGAAACCTTCGTTGAAAATTAATGTATCAAAGCTTATTTCTTTTTTAAATAAACTGCTCTCAAAGTATGCGTAAGAATGCAATTACATACATTACTTTTTATATTTTAATATTTAAAAATTCTTATAGAAAGTCAATGTTTTAATATACTGATTTATTTCTTGCATCAAATTCTCGAAAAATTCATGAAAATTGAATAACCCATTATTTAAGTCAGAGTCGACCGCTAGATGGCGAGTACCTCTATCTGTAAATCTGCAAGCGTTACAGTAAGAATAATTGTATAAGTAGAAGAAGACGAAATTAAAAGGGGGTACAGTAGGGTAGAAGATCAATGCTTTTCGGTATGGCTATTGATTCACGCGAATGAATTGCTTCTGAAAGTACTCAACGTTTCGAATGACAAGTATAACCAGCCCTCACCGCTAGATGGCGAGTATCGTCGCGTGTAAATCTGCAAGTGGCGAATCGTAGATGACGATTTATAAGATTCATAACGCATTTTCTGTTCCCGAAGAATGTCGCCAATTATTCATCTACGTATAGCTAGATTACATCACATTCACTTATACCCCAAAAAAATGGTAAGGGGGCACCAGCGGGTTTTACGCAAAAAAAGTATGACACGCGTCGCTCGCAGCACGCGACACACGCGCGATAGGACGTGTATCGCCACTCGATCAAAGCTGCTGGCGGCGTATCGTGTGTAAGCTCACACGACTCTCGAACGGCTCGTGCATCGAAGTACCTATTAGACGTGTGCGATGGTGGGTGCAGTTTATACAACGGTCAGAAACAAGGCATATATACATATATGTATATACGTGTAATACGCGCGAGTTCTAGTGTATACGCTGACCACCACCAACACCACCTCATCCTCCTCGTCCCTCGCATGCATAAGTCATCCGCAATACAGCCACTACATATACACACAGAGCAGCAGCAGCAGCAGAGGCCACCGGAGCACCACCGTGAAGCTCGCGCGAGCGCGCGAGGCTTTCCTCATTGTTTCGGCAATTAAAGCTGACTCTCTCTCTCGCTCTATCTCTCGGCTGTATAATACGTGATCGAATACCCGGGCTGTGCCTGACCAAGAGAGGCACAGAGAGAGAGAGATTGACATACGAAAGCACAAGTAGCTGCGGCTCGTGAGAGAGAGATCTGGTTGCATCGGTGACGACGAGTTCGATCCGATTGGCAGGTTGCTCTCTCTCTCTCTCTCTGTCGTTGTATTGTTCGCTGGCTTTGTGCGTGTACGCGCGCGTGTAAGCCTTTGAAAGGGTCCGACGACGAGTACGCGTGCTACTGCTGCCGCTTCGTGCACATACCTATATATATACGTATATGTGAACGTGTGGTATACATACGCGCAGCATCGGTGTAACCGCACAAAAGAATTAGACAGCAGCCCAACGTATCTCGCTCTCTCGTATACGTACATGTAAATGTGGACGCGTCGACGACGACGATGCCACTTGGACTGTACCGGGTATGTTGTAACCCTTTTCTTTGTCTCGTCTCTCTCTGCCTCTCTTTCGACTGCACGACGAGCCCGGCCGTCACGTACAAACGCACACCTACATACCCTATCCCATTGCCAATGTACATACGAGTTTGCAAGCTCTTCCGAGCGCGCCGTACAGTAGCTCCTATTATATCCCGTCTCTTGCGGCTAATGATTCGGTTTTTTTTATTTTTTTTTTTATTTCGCCAGGCATTTGAGACACACACCACGCACAAACACATGACGCGTCAAAGTGCAACGCGCCAAAGTGGCTCGCTCGCGCGCGCCCACCCTCGTCGTTGTCTGCGACGTGCCACGACGCGTCATACACGCGCTGCTGCGACTGCACATATATGAGCAATTCCGGAATTTAGTTTCGAATTTTTCGACTAAAAACGGAAAAATTTTTTTTCGTTGGACGCATACTTTGAACATTGGGTATTGTTCTTGAAGGTCCAAGGAAGCTAAAAAAATGCGTGAACAATCGAAATTTTAATAGGTAATTTTTTTATAAGCATTTGTGTTCCGAGAAAAAATAATTAGTGCAGGCAAAACGCGCGCTCCATTATCCACCGATCGAAATTTTTCTAATTCGCTGGTAAAATTACTAGTGACCTTGAAAAAATAATCGACACATGAATTTTGACAGATTTTTACATGCCCTTTCCGATGGTGACCTTAGATTTTTCGAAAAACGCATTTTATGGCCAAAAAACGTCTTTAAAGTCAAACGTATTTATATACAAAAAAACACTTCTTCGAGTTAAAATAGTAAATAGTAAATATTCGATTTTTGTGAGCTTTCTCTGAAACTATTTGAAATTTATCTCTCACTTTTTCCGCTTTTTTTTTAACTTTTTGGCACAAAAAGCCCACCGAAAAAACGGGTACTATCACCATCGTTGACATTGAAATGTATGTAAAAATTAATTATGTTATGTAATTAATAAATAAAAAATATAAACGACATTTCTTTTCATTATGTGTACTAATTAACTTTTTATTTACATATAATGTGATGAAATTAAACTATATTTACAAGTGATTTTATTTAAACAATCTATACATGAGGCGCAACAAAAATGTAACTCTTTGGGATCAGTCTGTAGCCAAATTACTTGAAGAACGTCATTAGTATAACGAATAGGTCTCAAATCATCATTTCGATGTAAAATTTTCTCAGCTGTTCGATGGTGAGGTCAGATTTCCTGAAAAATTTCATTTGCCCCGGAAAATTTGATGGAAACGTTTGAAACCAATTTACTCAAAAGCCTAAATTTCAAGATTTTATAAAATAGTCTAAATCGAAAGAACGGGAAATCTCCTATCAGAATTGATACTTTGCGAAGTGTGCAAAAAAAAACTTCTCTCGAGTTATAGTGAGAGACAAAAGAAAATTCTTGGTTTTTTGTGGTTTTTGCCAGCCCTGCTGATGCATATTTCGAGCTTATAGCTCAAAAAAGTGTTTTTTTCTGTATAAATACACTTGACTTTTGAGCCGTTTTTGGTAAGAAAATGTGTTTCCTGACAAAAACTAAGGTCACCATAGGAAAGAGCATGCAAAAATATGTCGATATACATGTGTCGATTATTTTTTCAATGTCACTGGTAGTTATACAAGCGAGTTAGAAAATTTTCGATCGGTGTAAAATAGAGCGCGCGTAGTACCTGCATCATTTATCTTTCCTCGGATCATGAATACTTATAAAAAAATTACTTGATAAAATTTCGATTGATCACGCATTTTTTCAGCTTCCCAAAGCCTTCAAGCGTAATTACCAATATTCGCTTTTCGTAAAATGTCAACTTTTCGTATTTTTTTTATTAGGATTGATTTATTTTGAGCCGAGAACATTTTGGGACGATTGGCTGGAAAATATGCTCAACTTTAAAGACGTTTTTTGGCCATAAAATGCGTTTTTCGAAAAATCTAAGGTCGCCATCGGAAAGGGCATGTAAAAATTTGTCAAAATACATGTGTCGATTATTTTTTCAAGGTCACTAGTAGTTTTACCAGCGAATTAGAAAAGTTTCGATCGGTGGATAATGGAGCGCGCGTTTTGCCTGCACTAATTATTTTTTCTCGGAACACAAATGCTTATAAAAAAATTACCTATTAAAATTTCGATTGTTCACGCATTTTTTTAGCTTCCTTGGACCTTCAAGAACAATACCCAATGTTCAAAGTATGCGTCCAACGAAAAAAAATTTTTCCGTTTTTAGTCGAAAAATTCGAAACTAAATTCCGGAATTGCTCATATACATATATACCCGTCCCTCGTCGTAGTCGTAGTCGTAGTCGTCTTCAATGAGCGCAGCGCGACGCTAAAACGAACTTTCACAGCCGTATATATACTGATTTTCATGGTAGTGCTGCGGCGTTGGGTCGAGATATAAAGTACGTACAGACGTCACGAAGTATGAGCTTTTGGGTGCCGCTTTGCGCACACACACGCACACACACACATACATATAATACGTGCCTAGGGGATGCAGCACACGAGAACAGCTCACAGTGCATCGCACGTCGCATTTCTACGATTTAGCTCGACTGCTACTACTGCTGTATAGCTGCGACTACGACTGCAACTACTGCTACCACTGCTGCTACTATAAGCACCACCTCCATCACTATTACTGCTACTAGCTGGCATTGCTACTTGCAACTATCTGGTGTAATCATCATCGTCGTCGTCGTTTTCGTCGTTGCGAAACGACGAGCTTGAGCGTGAGCAGCAGCGGTAGCACGAAATTTCCTTGGCTATACATAATTTCCAGACACCTGCAGGCTACACGTACCCTTGCTCTTACTACTCCATCACACTCTCGTCGCTCGATCGTTATTCACGCGGTTATCCCGAAGCCGAGCGGCGATGCGCTGGCGAAGCTTTAACCCAGCTCTAATGACAGAGCAGCAGCAGCAGTCGGCGGCGTCGCAGCGGTCGAAAGATAATATCGGGCGCGTCCTTTAAAGCTTCGGCGGCATAATCAAGTTCCCGATTACAAGTTGGTTTTGCTGCTGTTGCTGCGAGATCGCCTTTACGACCAAGCCGGGCGGGTATATTATAACATCGCGTTGAGGTTGGAAGAACGTTTAAAGACGACGATGCGCTAGAGGTGACGAGGAAGGAGATGAATTTTGAGACATCCAAAAGTTATCATACGAAATAATAAAGGATAATTCGATTTAAGCTAGTTCAGAGCCAACTTGATTGCGGGAGCGACTCTCAGGCTGTACGCCCCCTGGCGGTCAGTTAATTCTTCACTATACTCCTCGAGAATATTTGCTTGGTTTTATTTACATTTATTTGTGTACAAACACGTATTCGATACTCCAGTGTCGAATTGTTTATTATTCGTGACACGCTTATCCTCATATATTACCCGCGTACATTAAATGTATCCTTTTGCTACGAGGATCGATTTAAGAATACAAAATTAGTCAACGATTTTTTTCTACATTTTTCACACCCTCGTAGGGGCATCGAGCAAAAAAAGGAAGATACACTCAGCCAGCTATTTAACACCTAATGTACTCGCGATTCGCGGGCGAAACACCGAGAGAGGGAGAGAGAGAAAAGCAACGAAAATTACTGCTTTTGCCGCGGCGGTACATAAATGCGCTATTTATACGCGAGCTACGGAGCCGGTAAAACGAAATATCGTACGCGTATGCTGCATGCATGTACGCGCGCACGAGCTGCTGCTGCTGCTATTATATATACACGTACGTATATATGAATGTTTGCAACGTTATAATTAAAAGAGCTTTCGGTTGATACGAGTTTGCACGCGAGAGATTGAAGGAGGAAAGGAGCCGAGTTTATAATAACTCTCGGCGCGGCGCATATAATAATATACGCGAGTTAATGTAAGCGCATTGTATATTTTCAATTCGAGGACCCGCTTCGAGCAATTAAATATTTAATAATGTACACTCGAACGAGAGTTTCGGATTCTCGCGTATACGACAGGGGGAAATTTTTTTTATTTTTATCAACGAAATGAAAATATCCATACGTACGATATACGCGTCGTTTTGAATATCAATGCGTTACGATCGTGTCGGCAAGAAAGATCGGTTGCATTAATACACACACGGACACGGACACGCGTACATCGCGCTGTAACGACGCAACGATATGGGAGTATGAAACTGTACCCCCGTCGCCCCGTTTCCTTCTCATCTTCACGGTGTGTGTGCGTGATGCCTTTTTGAAAAATGGATCGTACGCGCGCCAAACGACACATTTCAACGAGGAAAAATCTTTGTCATTTCATGCGTGCGCACACATATATATTTCACTGTATGCATACAGAAGAGCCATACAAACGCAATGGGAATGTATATGTACGCGCGTATAGCAAAGTATATTTCGCTTGACAAAAGTTCGCGTCTGACACTTTCGTCCGTCGTGCCAGCGGAAGAAGATGGAAAATCCGTATAGGTTCTTATATTATTCATACGTATTCTTCATATTCTTCAATTTCCATTGCCTTTAATGGACATTTTTACCTCTCGAAGACCAATGATTTTTCACGAGAAAAATAAAGTAGGCAATGCTATAATTAATGAAATAGCAATAATAATAAAACTAAAGTAAATACAGTGACTAATTTTTTCAGGCACATCGTAGGCAGTATAGTTCATTACATACCGTCAGATGGGGTGTGCCAGAATACTTGTAAACCACAAGAGATCAGACAAAGTTTTAGCATTAAAGTAAAATCGAATCAATAATCAACTCATATGTTGTTGGTGATTATTCATGTCGCTCTAATGAATGTCTTCGGCAGTAATTCGACAGGTGCATATTAGATACGAATAATTGAAAAAAAAACCCCAACGTTTATGTAAATTTTCCATCGTCGACAAGCGATTCTCTCTCTCTCTCTCTCTCGTTTCGCTCGACTGACTTTTCTTCTCCTCTCATCCACACTTTTCCTCGTGCACTTTCTTATATATCCCTTTGGTCTTATACGTTTTCTCGCAATTAAACTCTCTCTCTCTCTCTCGTCTATCGGGTCGCTTAATGAATCTTCGGTATATAGTTTCCACGGCGCTCCGGCTCCCTCTTATACACTCGGCTCTCTGCACACCTACATATATACATACAGCTATAGCGCAGCAGCACGTATACTCTTTCGTGGTATAATCGCTTTTAAGCGCCTCGCGCGTATACCGTTCGGTCGAAGCTATATCTACCTGCTATAAGCTACGTTGCCTATAGCTGATATACTCCTCTCTCTCTCTTGCTCTCTTACTCGATCTCTCCTCGTCGCGGTAATAGCAGGTATAGCGTAAAAAAGACCGCTGGGTTGAAAAAATGCGCCATCGAAGCCTTGTACTATTATACCGCCCTATAACCTAGGACCTCGTCGTCGTCGTCGTTGGGGCCGATAACGTAATAACGCGCGATTACTGCAGCGGCGCTTAAATGCAATTCAGCCGGCCGAAGAGAGCTGCTGCTACCTGCGATCTATTATACCTATAGACCGCGTGTGCGATCAGTGTTCCAGTCATTTTTTTCCCCATTCGCTCTCTCACTCTTCACTATTTCTCTCTCTTCTAGCTCGGTTCTCTCTCTATGGCACTTTATTTTCAGCACGTCGCGTCCGCCCGCTCGGTAGACTTGCAAATCGCTGGCGAACCTCGCCATAAATCGAGGGATCCCAAAGCACTATGTACGGTATAGTACGAGAGAAGAGCGAGAAGGCGAGGAGGTGCCGCACGCAAATGCATGTGCGCGTGTGAGAGAGAGCGTGCACCCAAGAGCTTGCAATTTGAATAATGCATGTACGTGTATACGCCCTCTCTCTGTGTCTCCTTATATATTATAATGTTGCGTGCCGCTTACATTAGCTTTGATAACTTTATTAAATTATCGTGGCGCGGCTACGAAGCTGTACGGGGTGTAGGTGTACATGTACGGCATGCCTCGTCGGTTAATGTAATACTCTCGCGGAGAAACTGCGAAACTCTAAATTCCGATACCCAAGGAGCACCGATAAAATTTGTCAACGAATTAGACTCTCGATCCAAATGTTAAAGTATACACGTATATAAATCGTGGTATTTCATGACCGACTCCACGCAGCAGCTAACCACGGGCAATGCGAGCTTGCGAGCTGCTCTTCTACGGGTCTCCACGAGGCGATGGATGTTGAAAAAAAATATACACACACAGCACCGTTCCAAGGCAAATACAGAGACGGGAAAGAGAAGAGGGAAATTGCGCGCGTGGTAAGTATACGAGCGAAGAAAAAGGAGCTCGGCACTTCTTCGCGGTGAGGAGAGAAAGCGAAAAAAAGAAAAAAAAATTGCCGCACGAAAAGCAAAGTGTCACATCTCTACACTGTAGCTGCCGAGGCTGTTGCTACTGCTGCCACGGAAAGCGGGCAAGAAAAAGCTCGAGAGTCGTTTAAAAGAGAAAGAGGTTTTATCTCGTGTCCTATTGTATGTCTCGTAATGATATATCTAATACCTATCCCGACGTAGGAGCGCGTCAAGGTTTCCGTAAAGATGGAATTTAATTATAATCGTTCGCCCGCAAAGAGCTTTGACCACTTTATCGCCGTACTTATTCTCTTTTTCTATTTTTTCTCCACTATTTTCTTAGAAAAGAAGAAGTTTGATAAATAACGCTCGCGGTATACGAGAATTAAAATTCAATCGGACGTCATCGGAATTTTTTAATTTCAGCGCGCGGCCGCCTCTCCAACTTTCGAGCTCGATACCGCGCCTCACGGAGATTTTGTTTTTTATCCTAATAGCTTTATTAACTTTGCAGGTTAAGCACCCTCGGGGTAGTAGACGCGCCACGGCACCCAAGCGAGACCGACGGGGGTAATTTTATTTGTCTCTTGTTTAATTATTCGAAGCCTATATAACAAGGTAAAACGAGGGCGGGAGCCGACGAACGGAGACGACGAACTTGAAAGTAGCATCTTCAGAAATGCGTTATTTAAAAGTTTTTACCAGCGTAAGGGGGGGGGGGCCTCTAAACGAACGCGAGACCGGTGTAGTAGAGCTCGCAGAAAGTTTTTCACTCGAGCTTCGGTCGCGCGTCATAATTAACACGCGGCGCGCTCGTTGAAAATATTTTTCCTTTATCAAACCCGACCGGTGGGCGAAAAAAGGAAGAAGTACTCTATTCTCCGGATACGATCGTGTTTTTATTTTTCATTTACTTTTTTTTTTGTTCAATTTCCTAGATACTTTTCTCAGGAGTACAATATCGATTCGCCGCGGCGTCTCTTTGAGCATTTTCTTAAGCTCCATATAGTCCGTATCGCGCAAATTAACCCGGCGCGCTTTTCTCGATCGTATCGAAAGAGGGCCGCCGTGGGGGGAGGAGGTGGACTATTTCGTTTTACGATGCTTCACCTACAGGCGCTCGAAGCTCGCTTCTTCCCAGCCCCCGGTATATAGAGTACACCTTGTCGAGAGTAATAAAATATAAAAATTACTCGCAGACGCTTAGAGCGCGCGCAGCAGGATTATACGGTGTATCGGGAAAGAGGGAGAGAGAGCACGGCGCAAGCACACAGGATAGGAGCTTTACACGCGATATCTTATAAACGTTATATACGGGAGAGGATATCGCCTTTGAGATGGCGCAAAAATAGCGAGATTTACTTAAGCTGTAAGCACTACTCTCGGGGCTGTGTGTACGGGCCCGCGCGGCTTGTTATATAGAGCGGAGGAACGATCGTTTGCGAGCAGTGGAAGAGAGAGAGAGAGGAATTTATCGCGCGAATTACTCGCAATCGGTGTAAGGTTATAATATATTACTTTGATTAATTCAAATGATCCAAGTCTAATTTCCGATTTAAGCTGGCCAGAAGTTTCTCTCTCTCTTACTCTCTTTGGGATAATACACGCGATTCGTGAAAAAGAGAAAGAGAGGAGAAAAAAAACTTTTCTGATAACTCGCTCTCGAAAAGCCAATAGCTATATACGTACCAGAGAGAGCTATATAGCAACGACGGGCCGAGAGATAAAAGTTCGGAAACTAAAGTGAAAATGTGCATTTTTGTGGCAAAACAAAAAAAAAAGGCGGGGAAGATAGAGAGAAGTGCAACTACAGAGAGCGAGAGTGAACGATATACAGAAAATTCGTGCAAGCGTTACTTTTGATTCAAGGAGTGGAAAGAATCGCAGCTCTATCCATCCATCTATCCATCTCTCTCCATCTCTATCCCTTTTTTTTCATACGTAACGATCTCGAAAACGGACATGACTCGTACCGTACAGAAAAAAAAGAGAGCAAAAAGAAGAGAGAGAGAGGAAAAAAAACAATAAGTTGATGGAAAATTTGCAGTTTTTCGCCGTACGCTCGTGTAATCATTCTCTGGCTCTCGTCCGTATAGTTCCTGAATTTTTTACCCGAGATTATGTATACCCACACACGCATTGTCTGTCTGCTTGTGCAAAAACGAGGTCGTCCGTTGGAACGCATGGCGTTCGAGCTTTTAACGGATGACGCTTGGGGTAATGAAATCAAGCTCTTCAATTGTTTTATATAGGATTCGATAAGTGCGTGTGTGCCTGTGTGAGGGCACGTACAAAAGTAGCGAGAATTACGTACGTAAATGCCGATTGAAATGGGTATTTTTTATTTTTTAAAACGAATTGGGACATTATAACGCCGTTGGCGAAATTATTGATGGTTACTGGTTTTGATTAGCTGACTCTGGCCAACCACTGTATACTTGATTAACTGCTGTCCTATCTGTAAATTGATCTTCATCGCATCTTGAGACAGTTTTCAAACTTTTGGCTCATCCTTGCCTGTATCATATTTAAGTGAGTTAAAACATTTTACACATTGAGTTGCAAGATAAATTATTCCTTTTTACGAAGACATTATTATATTTGCCACTGTTCTGTGTTTAAAAATATCCAATTTTGTTAATTAATTTCAGTAAAAACTCAGCAGTCCTAAATTACGAAAAATGTAGTATTTGACTTGACTTTGTGTAATGTAACTTTGTTGACTTATACAATTATTTTGACTTTGCCACTTGCTGATTTACAGATAAAAAGTACTCGCCATCTAGTGGTGGATGCTGAAAGTGGTATCTATTATCGTATTTTAAAGTGATTTAAAACTGGTTTGAATTTTTTGATACAATCAAATTATCATGTAAAGTGCGCTTGATATTTTTAACATAATTGTAATAAAAACATCCGAAAACACAAATCAGTCAATGACGATATATTTAAAAACATTCTAAATGGTCGTTATTAGATCATTGAACCATTATATTATAGTTGAGGATTTCTACCAGTATTCAAAGTCATTTGAAATGGGACTATTTGCATCGACCGAGAGTAATGCAAAATTTCGCGCTATTCGCGCATTTATTTCGTCTTCAGAAACTTTTACGCGCGCGCGTAATATACGCGACAGAGTATTTCTAACTAACCGACCGACTTGAAAACAGCTGCTTTTTCTCTCTCGCGCGTGTGCCCGCTATACCGCGGAGCATATAGCTCGCTGCGTTCCCTCTCAATAAAGAAGCTTTACACGAGAGCACGTCCAACGAATGCCGCTGTTATCGACTCGTTGCTGCAGTCGTCGTCTCGCGATACGCATTCATTGCGTTACTGATGACGGATATTCAAACGATAATATGAATTTTCATCGGTCAAAAAAATTAAATTTTTTCATTTATCTAGAGAAAAACAACCGATAATGCGACGAAAAAGTGTATCTCATTTTTTGTCCGTTTTCCTCGGGCACGTCGTATCGCCGGATATATGCCGATCGCGCGAGCAATTACTCAGCGAGAGAAGAAAAATACAAAAAAATTACAAGAACCGTTGAAAGAAAAATATATATCCGTAAAACAGCATAAGTTTCCACGAGGCTCCGACTGCTTCTTAGCGCGTGCTGTATATTTCACGCCATGCCAGATGCAAATGAAGAGAGAGAGAGAGAGAGAGAGAATTGCATTATATACGCTCCCGTGTGATGTACACAACGCGGGCCCATAAATCACTCTCCCGGTGTGTGTATATGTGTATACACGAGAGATTAAACGAGGATAGATTAGCTCGTATAATGTCGAAAAAATAGAGCTAGACGCGAGAAATTTGGATGTTAAACTCTCCTCTTTCCGGGCTTCTGCTGCCGGCACGAAAGATATCGGCTATGTTTACGCTGTAATATTATTATTATTATCATTACACTCGAGCTGCGTAACGTCCAATGACATCTAGGCGCGTAACGCTCGAACCCGCAGCTTAGCTCCTTCAACTCGCACATATACGATATATATACCGGGTGTACACAAAGCATCACGATCTTACAGACAACTCAATTACAGCTCGAGATTCTCTCGGATAAATTACGGTATAAGCGTCGTCGTGGCGCGTTGGCGCACGAAATTCCATCAAACGGAAGCCTACACGTAAAGCTCCACCCGATACTCGAGCGTACACTCGTATACTACCAAGGAAGTGCACCCGATATATATCTCGCTCGTGAGCTTTCCTACGAGCGAGATCCGTCCATTTCCATGTAATATACAACAAAGCACATCGGCAGCAGAGTAATCCGAGAGTTCGAGAGGCAATAATCAGGTTAAAAGGATTCGCTATATGTGTACGCGCGACGATGATAGGCTCTCAGTCGTGCCTCTCTGAGTGTATGGGATATATACTACTAGGCAGAGAGAGAGAGAGAGACGTGTCTAGGTCAAACAAAATGGAAAGGATGAAAGAAAGAGAGATAATGGTAGGAACGCAGAGGAAGGGGGAAAAAATAGACGAGCGACGCGATGTCGGGGCTAGGGGTGGCTGAGAAGAAAAAAAGTACGCACATATAGCATACGCTGCTGCTGCCGCCGCCATGTGTGTACGTGCAATGAACGAAAAGAGGTTTATATCGGCCGTGTGCGGAATATATTTTCTTATACACACACACACGAGCACGAGCACATGAGGGCAGTACTACTGTACAGCGGGTGAAACGCTTGATACAGTCCATACCTGCGCGTACGTGAGGAGATTTCGGGCTGCGCGTCCGACTAATATACGTAGCGCGTCTTTTTTTTTTTTTACTCTTTTTTTTTATATCGACGATTTACGAATTATTAACTTTGTCCGTGCGTCTCGTGTACGCCGAGGGGATGCATGATAACGATTTCTTTCTTTCTTTTTTTTTTTTTGGTGCTATAAAAGCGCGCGTGGCTGGACTCGAGCAATCGTTGAATTTGTGCGAGAGAGGCAGGCCGGTAAGAGCTTGTGGAGAAGACAAAAGGTCGTGGGCTCTTAAAGATCGTGATTCGGATCTTGATTGCAGCAAGATATATTCGGGATTTATGCACCGACGATAAAGTTTTTCCACCGGAACACTGGACTCTCTCCAGCTCTCGAAGCTTTTATTCCTCAGCAGCAGTCCGCGCAACCTCTCTCTCTGGGAACTTGGCGCGCGCGCAAGAGAGAGAAGTAGTTTAAAATCTTATATACAAAGTTTTGATCGAGTAAAACGCGTTTTTTCTCGCTCTTCTTTTACTCGTTCAACTTCATCTCCGTGTAATATTCGCGCTCTATGGAGAGGCTTATAAAGTAAAGCCGCTCTATCTCGAGAGTATAAGGATATCCCGGCCCAGCAGCTTATAAACTATCATTGAAAAATAAAAAAAAAATCACGCGCGGCATGCAGAAAGGATTAAAAATTGTTTTTGTTTTTCATTTCGACATTATAAGAGAGGAACAAACTTGCACTTACCTCCAGGTGAGATTGAGATGCTTCCAGGGCGTGCCGTGCAGGGTGTAGCGCTTGTAGCGCCTCAGCTGGCTGGGGTCGTGGTGCTGCTCCCTCGGATCCGGCTTGTCGGCGAGGCCGCAGCGACGACTTCGCATGAGCCTCTGCGTGGCTTCGTCGAGCTGGCCCGTCTCCGGTACGCCGCCGAATCGCTGTTGTCGTTGTTTTATCGAACGCCAATAAACCGGAAACACAGTAAGCAGGGATTTTCGGTTTGAGAAAAATATTTCTGTCGTCGCGCAAAATATATTCGTGCGCCATGCATAGGCCAGAGCAAGCACGTATACGTTTTACGCTAGAGAGATATTTACCACTTTTTTTTTTTTTTTTTTTTCGAATTCGTCGGAATGCGACAAAGCGGAAAAAAGTAAAAGTCATCGAAGTGAATATTTTTTCCCCGTGCCACGCGCGCTCTCTTTTGAACACGATTTATATGATATTTTGTTCGTAGGAAGACGAGCCGGGGGAAAGGGGAGGAAAAAAAAATCTCAATGCATAAAAATGAAAATGTCAGGAGTCGAAAAGAAGAAAAATCATCGTACGCATACTCTATGCACGGACGTCAGTATACAGCAGCAGCAGCGGCAGTAGCCCGCAGGACTACGAGAAAGGAAATTTATTCATGTATTAAATATTTTAATACACGGCGCGTTCGACAAACAATGTCTACATGCTCGCTACTCCGGCTCGCTTAAAACTCCCTCTCGCTCGCCGTTCAGTTTTTTACGATTATTATGCAGACGCGAGAGCGGGCGAGCGAGTGAAAAAGTTTCATAAATCTCTCTCTTTTTCTCGCGGAGATGTATAGCAAATTCCATTTGCGTGGGGGCGGCCTGGGTCTTGTGTCTTTATAAGTCTCTCTGTGTGTGTATAGTACTCGATGTTCAACGGAAGCTAATACACACATTCGAGCGCGAAAGATCAAACGCCAAAGGATATGAGAAGGAGAGAGAGAGAGAGAAGGGGTGAAAAAAAAGGAGTACGAAATAGCGCGCGCGCGCGGAAATCGAAAAAGCACCGGGCGTATAAAAGCAGCAGCTGCTGCAGCAGCAGCAGCCACGAAGCTCAAAGGCTAAAGATATGCGCTCGAACGCATACCAAAGCTCTCTCTCCTTTCTCCTTGACCTGTAATTCATTTTTCAAAAGCGAAGCTCTTTGTTTCTTCATTGATACGGCGATGCCGTTTGTGGCCCAACGCAAACTTGTTTGTTTATTTATATTTACTCTTGTTTTTTTTCTTTTCTGATTCGATGGAGGAGAATCAATATTAGCGACCTACAAAAACGTTAATTAATCCAATTGAAGCTTTAAAACGAGGAGACAGCCAATACAATTAAGATTTGGATTTGCTCAGGTCTCGAGCGGAATTGCTTTGCCCAGAGAGTGGGTACACACGGAGCAAGGCATTCCGTGTTTGAGCACCCGGTACACACACAGTGACTATTCTGCTGCTGCTGCTGCTGCTGCTGCTGCTGCTGCTGTTGCTGCCAAAGACAGATACAGAGGGTTTGCTCAATTGACTTTTTGTTTAGCTTTAGTATACCCAAAATCTGAGATAAATGGCATCGAGACAGATTTTCTAGGAATTGAAAATTTTCCACCCCCAAAATTATGACATACAATAGACTAGTTCGAAGAACAACATCGGTTACGGTGCATTACCGCGCGACTCGAGTATGATGAATTATTCGTGGATGAGTCGATGTAATACTCGTTCGAGCCGAAACATCTAAACTCTCGATACGTATATATTCGCGCAGCCATATTTTTCACGTTCCACGGCTACACATATTGTTTCATTTGTTTGCTCGCCTGCGCGCGGCTGGGTGGGGAGGCGCAGGATGAAAAAAAGCTGAGAGTGCTATTGCGATGAGTTGTAAGCAACGATTTTCTATTGAAACGGGGGGATGTGTCTGTGCGCCAGCATCGAGGATGAATATTTTTCAATAGTTCGCGTCTATATCTCTCGCTCTGCGGTTGGAATTTTTCGACGCCGATTAACTCTCGACGCCCCGCGTACATATCGCGCGGATATATCGCAAAGTTAAATATTTGCTCGATTGTGATTCATTCGATTTATACTTTTTTCGGTTCGCAGCGTATAGTGTATTTCGCCTCGATCGCATATGTAGGAAAGAGAGAGAAGGAGAGGGAGAGAAAAATCAAATATTATTCCGTGCACATCGAGCGAAATGATCGACATTTGACAATTCGCTATAAGGCCGCCGTCGGCACGTACGCGCGTATATTTTATAAATATATGAAACGTTTCGAAATAGATAATGCAACTTCTCATCAATCAATGCTTCGACTTTGGCTGCACGAGGAAAGCGTATAGTAGTTAGATATTAATTCAAGACCCATACGAAAAATCGAAAAAAGCATGATCTATCAAGTAGGCTCCTGTCATAGCAGTGGAAACGGATGCTATTTTTTTAGTTTTCATAGCAAATGATGTATGCTCTATGTGAAATGTCTCGATTGAAAAGTTCGTCGCAAGTAGTAGTACAAATAATATTTATTCTTTGATGCAATTTCTACTTCATATTATTATATTGTTTGACCGCTTCTAATTGAATGTAGCCCGAACAAAATATCATCGCTGAATTTCGACACCAGATGGCAATACAAAAACCTATTTCAAATTTTGGTGAGTTTTTGTTATAGTATACCCAGGAAAGGCTCCAATTTAAATAGAAATCATTGATATTAATTTGATTTATAAATTGATATTAAAATTTTAATTTTTCTTTCGAGATTAAATACTCACGGCTAATCTTTCTGTAATAATTCTACATAACTAGTATAATAATGCGCTCCTAATCCTTTTCGTAATGCCAAAATTCGTTTGACCACATTCAGGGCAAGTCAATCTTACTTGATTCGGGTGGTCAATTATATTGGTTAAAAATATCCTCGTGGGAGATTCACTTACAAGGAGACCACATGAGATGCGGGTCACCAAATGTCCTGAAAATTTTTTTCTGGTCTGCTGGTACCTAGTAATGAAGCACCCTATGCTTAATTTGATCCAATGGGCCTCAGGGCCTATTTTAAAAATCATTTTCTAATTTTTTGAAAAATATTTGTGATTTTCTAACTCGTAACAGGACATCTTTAAAAAAAAATTGCATAATGCACAAGTATTAGAATTAGTCAAAGAATACATTTGAATTTTTTCAGAATTTTTGAGACCTGCCATCACCTACTTTCGAAGGTCTCTGAAATTCTTAAGAAAATCGTAAAAGCGCGTCAAATTTGGGCCTTTGAAAATAAGTGATAGCAGGTCTCAAAAATTCTGAAAAAATTCAAATTCATTCTTTGACTAATTCTAAGACTTGTGCATTATGGAATTTTTCGTGTAAGATGTCCTTAGAAGTTTCCTTAGAGTTAGAAAATCACAAAGATTTTTCAATACATAAGAGAATGATTTTTAAAATGGGCCCTAAGGCCCATTGGATCAAACTAAGCATAGGGGGCTTCATTATTAGGTACCAGCAGACCAGAAAAAAATTTTTCAGGACATTTGGTGACCCGCATCTCATGTGGTCTCCTTGTTAGATGACATGGATAAGTAAAGCGGGATATTCCTCCGAAATAGTACCTTCTACTCTGTGTGATAATTTATACTGTGAAATTGTTTATTATATAGATAAGCCTTAGCTACAAGGCCTGCTTTCATTATTTTAACAGCTATAATAATCCACATCAAAAATCTATCTTATTGAATTACGATTGTGCATGAATATTCTTATTAATAGTAATTTTAAAAAACATCACTGCTTGCGAGTTTCGCGAAAAAATCATCTTCCGCCATCTATTGGCGAATTATCAACTTGAACGATATTATGAGTTTATCTATCCAACATTTTAACTTTCTGTAGAGAACACAGCTTTTTTGTAATGCGTACAGGATATTGTAAACTTGTACGGTAACGTTTATGAAATTATAGTACAAAGTTTTATAACTAGAGGCGACATTTAGACCGGTTTAAGCACGTCGGATCAGTGATTATCGCTTCAAAAACTAATAATTTATTCTCGTTTTAAAAAGAAACATGGTACATAATTAAATATATAATAAATGCTACAAAATACATGCGCATGATACGTAAGGCAATCCTCTGAGAGAGAAAATAAATATGGGCCAAACAAAAAGTAGAAAAGATAGCAATACGAAATAATATTGAAAACATAATAGCAGCTACGTAGTTTATACCATGTACATGAAACTTTTCGAAACAGATAATGCAAATCTCCAATCAATCACGCGCGCTCGAGACCGACGCTCGTTATCGTTGATCAAGCGTGCTTTTTTTATTATTAAAAAATATCGAATTCAGAACTCATCGCTTCGGTCGCTTTTTTTCCTCGCCCCCTTTTTTTTTTTTGTTACATCTCTCGCGCGTAACATAAAATTGATGCACTCGTGGCGCGTCAGCGCGATTTCGACGCCGCCGCATCTCCGCTGCATTATTATACAACAGATGCAGTTGCATAAATGCATGCACGGGGCACTGTCGATCGGAAGTCACGATCGGAGAGCTGTATCGCACATTCGATATGAATCATAGATCATCGAGCGAGTGGCACAAAAAAAAACGAAAGAGAGAGAGAGAGAGAGAGAGACAGACAGAGTAAAAATGTATATAGGATATTATGTATCTGGACTGACCTGTAAACTTCTGATGGCGTCTCGCAGCTGATCGTCCGTACGAAGATTTCCGGTCTCGAGGCCGCTTTGCGGCAGATAGCCGAATTTCATTAAGTAATTTTGCTGCAACAGAAAACAAGAGATCAATCATTATTATTCATCGTGAGCTGTATGATTCATTAATATAAAGTTCATTATTCATCGTAACGGATTACTACTATACTTTTAATGCAGTACGACTGTGACCCAAGCGTAATTAATAATGCCCGGGGTAAATTCGCAAAAACGCAATACCACACACCGTATATATATAATAAGCACGACCGACTCGAGCGAGTAGAGGTAATAATCGCGAGTACAGAACTTGCTGCCTGCGGAGAGTAGGGAAAATGAGATGCTTCGTTATCGTCGAGCTCTTATTTTGCGCCGCGATACGAACGGCGTCGCCGCTGCGTTTCCTCGCATCTCGCTCGCCGTACGTAGTTTTGTTTACACGCGGAAACGTTTCATTGTTTCGAGTTGAAAACTTTAGCCTTTAGCCGGCCTGTGCCTGTATTATATATATATGGCTAAATGCGCGTACGCGTTAGTATGCACGAACGATAAATCGATATATTCCGCGCGTATAAAAGTTACGCGCGTGTATATATGCGTGGCAGCGATATCAACGCGAATATATAGGTCGTATAGTCCTGGCGGTGCAGATATAAACAATCGCTCGACGCTGTTTGCGAGGTAAACACTCGTTTATATGAGAAATAGAGAGAGAGAGAGAACCAGAGCGAGAGGGCAAGTATTGACAATCTCGAAATACCAATGAAACTATGCGTCGAAGCTGCATATAGGTTTAATCGATCGTTAAGCCTCTCTCTCTCTCTCTCTCTCTCTCTCTGCAAGCTCTCGGTGTAAAATGGTAAAGAGCGAAGCTACTTTTCATCGCTGTAGCCCCGCATACGAAGGGAAATGAAAAGCTGTCTTATTTTACGATATCAACTCGAACACACACATTCGTTCAAAAAATACGCTGCCTAAAGAAAGCCTTAAGCGTTACTATAGAGAAGAAAATTCGAAAGAGGAGCTGCGAAGACACGCACAACGACGACGACGACGACGACGTGAGAACGTATTATATACGCAAACAAGATCCTTAAAAGCCAGATAACTCTTATCCAAGCTCCTATGCTCTATAGCTTCGTCTCTCGGTTGAAAAGTTTCGATGAGTAGGTTACAGTGGCTAGTGGCTATATACGCTTCGGACTCGCCACGCGTATCTATATACGTACACATGGGCAGAGAAAGAGGAGAGAGAGAGAGAGAGAACCTAGTCAATCTTCCCTCCCTTCTCTCTCTCTCACTCTATCTTTCTCTTTAAGGCAACTAGTCTTCCGTTTAATTATTCATTAGTCTCTCGCTACTACTACTACTACTACTACTACTACTACTACTACTACTACTACTACTACTACTACGGTGTACTACGGGTCAACGAGCAGACGAGCTATTTTCGTTCGGTTCTGCAACGAAAATACCTCACATTCACGCACACACATCACACACACACGCGCTGCACACGTAAACGCGTGGGTGCAGAAAGTTAGCTCTCACTGCTATACTACTGGAGCTGCGCGCCGAGCCCTCTGTACTCTGTCCTGCTACGCGCGTTGTAAAAGGAGCTTTCATTAGCACATAGTTTAGCTCGGCTCTTGGGTGCNATATATATATATATATATATATATATACATCCATAGAGTCGCGCGTATACGGTACTATAAGGCAGCAGCAGCAGCTCGACTCGTGCGAGCTCTACTATTGTACAAAGGTGAGAGATGTATCGGTATATACGGTCGTGTGTGTGTGTTGCACGCAGCGCGTGACACGGCAACTGCTGATACACGTTATATAGCAACTGCAGCAGCGCACACGACGGCACCGGAAACTCGTCGCGCGGAATAACAACGACTCGTGACTGTATTACGATATGCGGTAGGGGCTTCGGAACACGCGTCATTTTTTTTTTCATTCCTTATAGCGTTATAGAAATATGTCCCTCGGCCCGCGAACCCTTTTACCAGCTCGTGAGAGAGGGTACGATTTTTTTTATTAAATTTTTAATCGTTCGTTTTCTTCACTTTTTAATCATTACTTTCGTGTTTTCTTCGTTTCTTTTTCGCGCGCACGCACGGGTACGAACGCGTGCACTTTGAAAAATAATAATCTCGACTCCGGTGTCAAATTCGAGGAATCGAATAACGCGTGGCGACACAGCAGCAGTACGAGCAAATCTATAGATTCGAATACGATTTTTACGTATATATGAAAAGAAACTTTTTATAATTCGCAGTGCGCGATCGGAGCCTAACAATATATCGAGCATATACAGGGTATACCGATACGTTCGCGGCACGAGTATTAAATTCTTCAGCGCGTCTCGCGACGTACAGTTTTAATCTTTCTTTTGTTCCGATTCACGCGCGCCTGTTCGGCTTTCTTACGCGTTTGCGATTTCATAAGTGTAAATTGAAAAACGTTACGTTCGATGTTTCGAATCGACGAAGATTAAAAATGTTATCAAAGTGCAGAGCGATATCGATTGTTACGTTACCTGCGCTTCTTCGTCCGTTCGTTCGTTCGGATCAACGCGACGTTCGAATTTCGGGTACCATCGGTATTGAATTATTCATAGCGCATACCGATCCATACGTAATTTACACGTTTAAACGATATGTGCGCGGTGTGTGTGTGTGCACAACCGATGCGGCATTTTATGCTATTGTTTCTCGTCCGACTCCACAAATTCGGATTGTCCGCGTTGATGTTTGATGTTGCTGCTGCTGCGTATACATGTAATATATATTCGTTTCAGCTCGCTCGCCGAGTGCAAATTACCATCGTATATTTCACACTTATCAGCGGCGATACATAAATAGATTACACTATTTACCTCGTAACTTTGCTTCTTTCCCCGCCGTTCTTTCTCTTTTTCGCTCGTGGCCGCACACACACTCGCACACACTCGCACATACATGGATACATATATACGCACACGAATAAAAAGACATCGGAAAAAAGTAATGGCTCAAGTGCTGAAAAACTACCCTGCCGGCTAGCAGCGGAGGAGCTTTCGCCCGAGCTTTTACGATGTTTGTCCGGAAAACATTATTTTCCAGCCTTTTTCCTTTCTCTCGGCTCGCTCACTCACTCTATCTCTCTCTCGGGCGCACACACACACACGTACAGATAATACGTATTTAGCGCAAAATGCGTCATGTTTGTTTTTCAGGCTAATGCGCGATATATATAGCGAAGTGAGCCGTTCGCCACCCATATATATACACTCGCGAGCCTGCGTTTGTATACAAACATCCATATAGATATACGGTGCACGACGCAACAACCGCGTAATCTGCTTATCGACTCGAATAAACGTGAAATGTTATATGCGTAAATTATGCATAGATGTATTATGCAGAATAATAGCATAATTACATTTTGCACGCAAATATTATGAATATTTTGCTAATTATCCCGGTGCTAATGTCATTTGCCCCACGTGCATATATATTCGCGTCTCGAACTTTGGGATCGTCGATGAAGAAATAAATTTTGACTCTCCTCCCCGCCTCAATGGCAACCGTTAATCTTTGGAATTATACATAAATGATGTGGAAAAATGGAGCTACGTTATTCTCCATTCGATGATACAATGAATACAATACAAATGTACATATTATTACCGGTGTGAAATAATTTACACTCGTGGTTACAATAAAATCGAGATAGTCTAAATTTATCGACTTTAACATTGGTCGGTAAATTATAAATGAGTACAGTGGCTTTACTCAAGGTCAAACGAACTCTCGCAAAGTTTTACAAAAACGTCAAATTAACGATGATATTACGAAAAAAAAAGAAGAATAATGAAAAAACCATCAAGTGGCTTTGCGGGTCGATTGTTCCGACGTGCAATTTTAATCTCTCGGTCGAGAGACGCGTTGAAAGATTCTTAAAAAGACAGAAAAAGAGACCAGCGAGCAAAGCTTTTTCTCGCTCGGACGGTTCGAGGATGAAAGCCTACTCCCCCGGTCCGAACTACGAGGTATTTTACAGGACACGTAGCGAGAGAGATAAGTGTCACAACTGTCGCTGGCGTCAACGGGCTACTCTTCGCTTTTTTCCCGCTATTCGCTCTCGTTTTTTTTCTTTCTTTCTTTTATTATCGTTTTTGCTTTTTTCTGTACATTTATGGCTCGGACGTTAAACCGTACAGATTTTTATCGAAAAAAGAAGAGACAAATTAATTTCGAGCAGTTGTAGAACGAAAAACAAAAAAGCAGAAGCAAGTGGCAATTCCCCGGAGAACAATATCCACTAATAATGTATCGATGAATTAGCCACGATTGCGATTTATGCATGCATCGATATCGTCCTGTAGTAGAATATATATTGGGTCGCACTGCTGCTGCTGCTGCAGCTGCTCTTGTTGGCTTCCCAACTATCGGTCGAAAACGTAATTTCGCTTTCGAAGCTCTGGTCGCCGCCGCCGCCGCCTCTCGATCGTAATAATATCCTCGGAGCTCTACAACGGCGGCAGCAGCAGCTTTCACAGAAGCTGAGTGCCGTATATACCGCACGGTGATCGATTGAATTTTCCGATGCAACTGTGAGCGCGCACCGGGGCGGGAGAGGCGAGTGTCGGTGTACTTCGGAAAATTTGTACCCACTCTCTCTCTACCCCTTGTGCGCAGTTGTAGGGCTTAATCCAAGGCGACGTTGCCTGTTGTGTATACGCACGACGAGCTCGAGCTTCTGCTGCTGCTATTGTGTGGTTATACGAGACACGGCGTTGGCTTACGGGTATTTATAGGGAAACATTATATCGTGATTACGTAGACGTAAGTGTCGATGAATTTTTAATTCAAAAGCTTGACGATCAAATGTATTTTCAATTAATTTTAGTAAAAGATTATTTCTTCGATAGCAGTTCGCACTAGATTTAGTTTTTTAATTTATTCAAAGTTTTGAATTCAATTGATTGCTATTCTTATCAAGTATCATTTAATTCATTTTACGTACACCATGTGCGTGAATGATTCAAGCGCTGTCATGACAAAAGGACATATTTTTTGTACTTCCAACTTCGTCAAGAAATACCTAGATGGCGAGTATGTGAAAAGCTCGCAATCCGAATAAGAAGTATCGCTAAAAACGTATAAGAGTTGTAAAAAGCTAATTGTTTACTATCTAATTGATTTAGTAATCTCTAGAATTTGGCATTTGAAATTGCCACTACACAGACGGTACACGGCAAACGACTTCTTAGATGCCCTTTCTCGAACGGTGTACGGCACCATTCAGGCATGCTGCGACTATTGTGTGCAGTGGTGTTCCATCGTTCTTCACTTTTTTTGCTTTTCACTAAATAAGTCACTTATTTTGAATTTTATTCAAGGTGAATTAATATTTTAGCAAGCTTTTTTTTGGATCATTTCACGCAAATCTTTGCGCTCTTGTATTTTATATTAAGTCGGATAAAATTGTAACCACTTGCGAGTTTGCAAAGCGCCACCTGGATCTAAGTCTTGAGACTAAAATTCTAATTTAATATCGTCGTCTAATTTCGCTACTCAATCTTTATGGTTGATCTCTTTATTGAACTCAAATACCTATAGAACCAACTTGCATTGATTTCAATGATGTAAAACTTTGAACAAATCATTGTAAAAATAACGAAACGATGCCAGCTAGCACATAATTGAAGAAATCTCTTTTCTAATTATCGGTAAACATCACCAATGAAAAATTAATTAATACGTAGGCAAATTCTATAAACTATTTGTCACTTTTTGATAACGTAACAGTCTAATTTTCACTCGAGCTGTTTCATAAATCCCATAACTCACTTTACGTCTACGCTCGCACAATCAATTCACGCGCACTGCGGACCGAGAAAAGTCTCAGCCAGTTTGGTCTCGGCTCGGTACGTCGTCTCCTTGCCGAGGCAAATCGAGATCGCATCGGAACCGAGTAGGCGTTCGCCGACTTTGTATACTTATATAGCGCCAGTGACGCGCGGGTTCAACGCGTACGTACGGAAGCAGCAGCAGCGACGGCAAGTCAACGACGAGGGAGAAAAGAGCGGATGTCGCGAAACGACGACTAATGGAGTGTCAGGCCGCGCGCGGCGCTACGTATATATACACGAGTATACGAGGAATTTCTAAACGCACTGCACACACACAGCACAGAGAAACGCGTCGAACGCGCGGAGGAGGAACACATTTCGCGCGAGACGCCGCGCGTCGTGGAAGTGAGTGATTCCCTTTTATTTTATTTCCTCTCCTATTCGGCGAAACGTCACCTCTTCTCCGCCGCCACCGTCATCGTCGTCGGGATTTCAAAAGGACGCGAGTCTAGGATCCTATAAAAGCTTTAACGTCGAAGTGATTTCGCTTTTGCGGGTCACGAAGGCTATAAACGCGACTCGAATGTGTTTTTTTTTCCTCTTCTTCTCTCTTTCTTCTAGATGAGCGAGCTCGCTTATATAGAATGTGTAGAATTATAAGGACTTTCTAAGAACGCGCAACCGGTTAACTAACAGATTTTATTGTACGGATAAAAATCTATACGAGAGCTAGATGTCCCGTAAAAAAAAAAAAAAAAAAAGAGCGAACTACACTTGGAAAAGTGACGTTTTATCTGCTGCTGTTATTATATGCGTTACTAAGAGAGCGAGGCAGTAAACGGCGCGGTATTAGAGAGCTTCGCGTGCACCACCACCGCTGCAGTACAGACAGAGAGAAGTGCCGCAGTTTCCGTGCAGATATAACGGTGTCCCGTAAACGTACGTAGGTACCTAAGCCGCCTCCGCGATATCGTCAACGCGCGAGCGAGCACACGAGTGCCGCTGCGGACATTTGCTAAGAGACGTAAAAACGATCTCTCCTCTACGCTCGCGTAGTCGTCTCGTAAACGCGCTCGCTGCTCGCTGCTACGCTGCACACCTACCTGCAGATTTATCAAAAAAGAGAGAGAGGAAAGGTACTTGGAGAGATGCGTAAGTGAAAAAAAAAAGGAGAAACAACTCGAGGGCAACGCGTACGTGGATAATATGCACGTGGCATATTATTATATAAATTCGGCGCAAATAATGCAGCGACGAAAATTGAAAAATTCCGCACGCGTGTATGCTGCCGGAGAAAAGAACAAATCCACAATTGTCAAGGCAATAGACGTTGGCAAAATGAACAGCGCGGAAGGGAGTTATTTTTTGTCGGAAGACAGATAGACCCCCCCCCCCTGCGTTGCATTCGCGCACAAGCGCGGGACAGAAGCATACACGGCAACCTCCGTGACAGATATAAGCTCAAAGGACGACGTATACACGACGCGAGACAAGACAATAGCACGTGCTCGCGCGCGAGTACGCATGTAACTCGTGCCGCGCGTTGTGTTCTTGTAATCTTCCCGCTATGCATCTCGCGCTGCGCTACAATTCCAAGTGAAACTGGAGCGACGAAGATAAGACGGCTGAACGATGCGTCGACGCGCGTGTGTTGCGCGCGCGCAGAGGTACACACGACAGTCGCACGCGTCTTGGCCAGAGGTTGATGCTGAATTTTCAATATATCGACGAAAATGTTTGCATAAAATCGGTACGATCTTTTTTCTCTTTTTTTGAAAAACGCTCGACATTTATTTCGAATCAATTTGAAAGAATTTTACGAGCTTGTAACAATTTTTAAAAAATTGCGATTAATATCTCGAGATGCTTTAACGAGACAAGACGCGCGTGGGTATCAAGTGTCCTCTTGCTCTCCGGGTTTATGTAGATAAAAAAAAAAACAACTAGGCAAGAGATGCTCTCGTCTAATTGGCGCGCCTCTGAAAATTGTTCCACATTCGGATGATATAAACTTTCGCTCGCGCGTTATTATACACCATCTTCTTTCTCGCGCGTGTGTGTGCAATGCATATTACAACGTGCGCAATAAGCGCAAAAGTTTATTAAAACTGACGGGTCTCTCTCGAGCAACGACGACGCCGAGATGACGATGACCTAAGCTCACGAACTTCGAGTATATAACGGTGGCCGTGTGTTCGCGAGCGACACTGAAATCGACCCACACAAGGTCCGCGTCCGTCGAGTTGTTGTATATAGAATAGAATTACGCACAGCGGCGCTCGATACAATACACGCGCGGTTACGTGTCGAGTCGTTTCGTTTCATTTATATTTCGCGCGCTCGATAATCGACGCGTTATATTATTCGCGGAACGAGCGACGCGAAATATTCTATACAAAATAGCTCTCACCCGACGATGTATGTGTGTGTGTGTTTATGCGACAAAACAAATCGACCGAGCGAGCGCCTCTCCGTCTCTTTCGTACTACTGCCAATATAATGCATAATGCACGCACGACTTTGTACAACAGCGCGACAAGCGACCGTACACTTTTCGATCTGTCACTCGCGGGATTCGATGCGAAGGAAAAACTGCGAAGACCAGCATTTGTCCCATCATCATCATCGTCATCAAGGGACACGCATGGATAGATAAGATGAATGCGGGTCGCATCAATTGTGTCCGGGCTCCACGCTATACGCGTTCACTCGCGACATTAGCTTCGACAATCGTTCGTCATACAAATCGCGCGTACGTCTCTGAAAATTCGACGACACGGAAATATACGACGCGTCGATTGGACGCGTCGACGGTCGTTGGCGAAACAAAACGACGTTCGTACCCCCTCCCGAGCGGGCGTCAAATTTTAATAACAATATCCAAGTGCGTACGAATAATAGTAGAAGAGCAGACGTCAACACGGTTGCAGTGCCGAGCACGAGTAGCGCAATTTACGTTCGAGCTTAAACGTACTAATGCTATATATGTAACGTCGCTAAAGCGTCAGGCGGCGCCGCGGAAGTAGGACGACGAGCTTGCACGAGCTTTCATCCTCCGCGCGCGCGAGCTAAGTAAGTTCGGGGGAGCAGTCTTTGCGGGCGGCGAATCGACGCGATTTGCTCCGCGTCGCACAGCTAGACACGAATTAACGTGAGAAGTACGTTTAATTAAACGTCTGTATGTGTGTGTGTGTGTGTGTGTGTGTGGGAGAAGGAGTATGTGTGTGTGTGTGTGTGCGGCTTGTCTCTTCTGCCGCGCCAACATATAAGCCGAGTCGACGAAACTACTACCGCTGCTACAAGCTTCTCGTAAGTTCATATCCTCGCGTATAAATACTTATATAGTCATTTGCGTCGCTTAAAAGGACTAATGTACTATACGGTATTTTGCGAGTTCGAGATGTTGCGTACTCACGTTTTTTTTTTTTTTTATAAAAATATCAGAATAATGAAAAGTGGGTAGTAGACAAGCTCGAGAAAAAGTAGCTGCTTCCGAGAAGAGTGAAATTTGCTAGTGAGAAAAATTGAAATGAAAGAACGAGGAACAGCAACAGCAGCCGAGAGAGATAAAGTCTACGTCTGCACAGAGAGCACACCGCGCGCGAGTCTCGCAAAAGTGAATTAGACGCCTAGGCGGCAAAATGCGATTACGGGGCGCGCGCTGCAGAGACAGGGATTTCCTTTCGTGGCAAGAGCGCGCGCGAGACGTACAGATGAGACAGTCATTTCCGTGCGAGGCGTTGCTTCTCCTCCTTCTCCAAGAGTAAGAGAGAGGAAAAAATCTTTGTTTAAATATTAATTTTGTACTCAGGAAGCTTTGAGGAGAGGGAGAGAGTGAAAAAAAAATAAATAAAACGAGTAACCCAGAGTCGAAGTTCTATTTTTTGCCGCTTGACTTGAGAAAAACACTTAAAATACCCAGGCTCCATGGTCGATAATGAATCTTCGCAAAGATACTCTCGCTCACTTTATTTCCGGGGTTTCATCGCAATATCAACGACAACGGCAACAACAAAAAAGGAGAGAGAGATAGGAAGAAAAATTATGACGTTGCAGCAGCAGCAGAAGAAGAAAAAAAGCACAACCTTTTACTATCTCGATGAGGTAATTTTTTTACCTTCTTCATAGCATCATCATCTTGGCGCGTTGGTGGTGGCCGAGCTTTCTTTTAAGAAAATATAATAAGTACCGCACGCGAGTGCGTTTATAAGCAAAAAAAAACAGAAAATATAAATTATTCATCGCTTTGAGGGTATTAAAAAAAAAATGGCATTACAAGGAGAGGAGCGTAAAACTTTATGTTTTTGCTATTAGCCTGTTTTTCCACTTAACTCGATTCGTCAATTACAGGGTTTGGATTTCATGGCTCCACGAGTCTCGAGTGTTAATCTTCAGCGAGATACGAAACAAAAAGCTATTATCGCGCGTATTAGTATAGATAAAGGAAAGCCATCGTCGCAAGGATTAGCGATATACATCCACTTCACCTCGGCGTTTTCCTTTGGAACCGCGTCGTTTTTTCTTCTTCTGCTTCTTATAAGACAATGAAGATAACACGAGTATATAATCCTCTCGACTTTTCTTATTAAATATAATAATAATATCCTTGGAAAATACTGGACGACGAATCTTCTACGAGAGAGAGAGAGAGAAAAGAAAAAACGCGCGTACGTGCGCGCGCAAAGCTCGAGAGCAGAAATTGCGGAAGAATAAGAAAAAACAGGAGAAGAAGAAGAGGTACGCCGCTTATACTTGATATAAAAATGAGGAGGATAAGGAGAGAAAAAAAAATCAAGCATAGCGATAAGGATAATTATATAAATATAAGGAAGGAGCCAAGTGATGGAGTATAATAGGACAAGAGAAGTAGGTGCGCTCTCGGAGGAGGGCAAAGCAGCGAGAAAAAAAAAGCTCTCTATGCCGCACGCGAGTATTATGTACACGAGAGAAGACAGAAAGGGAGAAAGATAAAGATGGGAGAAAAAGGATGAAAGCAGGAAGAGAAAGAAAAGAAGCGAATGAGCAAGAGAGAGAGGAAGAGAAAAGCAGTCTAGAGGGTTTATAAAGAGCATTACTTAATGCGAGTAACGCAAGCGAGAAAGAGAGAGAGAGAGAGAGGGAGAAAGAAAGCTCCACTCGGCGGAATCCTGGCGGAAGGATAAGAAAGCGGGCCAGAAGCATATTTTTCCCTCGCTCTCTGGGGAAAAGATACGCATATATATGCGGCGCGGTAGCGAAGCAGCGAGGGGGAACTGCTGCTACTGGCCTGGAAAAAATGTAGGTGGATATATTTGTGGACTACTTCCGCTGGTAACAACCTACAGCGCGACGTCGACTTTATTACTTTTCATGCAAACTATATGTAGCCTCTCCTCTCGACGACGACGACGACGACGACGACGACACAAAGCGAGGAGGTAACTTTGCCGATTTCAAAGCCAAGAAGAGGGATATACGTACGTGAACTTTTAAGCTTGATTTTCGACGGGGAAAAAAAAATAAAATTAAATTACCGAAAGGGCTGAATTATGCGAGACGTGTGCGCGCACGTGTGTTCTCATCTCTCTCTCTCTCTCTCTTGTCGAACATTGAAGAGCTTCTGCCTCTCGTTTTTGACGCTGTCAGCGTCTTTCGCGCGCGATTGCGATTTTCAACGATTTTTTGCCTTCTTTCTTTTTTTTTTTTTTGCTCGTCGAGTGCACAACCGGGGACTTTGGCCTCGATCTTGACTGAGAGGGGCACATTTCCGGACGATTGATCGTAAAAAGCAACTATATACGCGGCGCGCACGGCTTTTTTATTATTTTTTCTCGTTCTCTTGCTTTAGAGAGAAAGGAAGAGGAAAAAAAAATATATATATATAGGAGAGCGGAGTCTCTGCGAAAAAAACGCGCGTGACTGAGCTCTCGTGGAAAGCACATATTTATCGAGTGGATTTACGCGAGCTGAAAGAAAAGTTGATACGAGTTTGACGCGGGGCCAACTTCGATATCGCTTGTATGCAAAGCGAGCGCGCCTATACATAGAGAGAGAGAGAAACGAAGAAACAATTTTTCCGCGTGCGCGCTTACACATAGTATTGAATCTTGTTTAACGATATTCTTTTTCTCTTGCTGGAGAGATATGCGACGACGACGACGAAAGCTCGAGTTCGTAAAAAGAAAAGCATGGAAAATATTTCGTTTGAAATACTAAAGCTCGCAAAAATTGTATAATCAAATTATAAAGGGGTATCCGTAGGAATTCATGGATGTTCGATATTAAAGGCCGATTTCAAAGGAACCGATGAATAATTCACGCTACCGGCTGTTGGGAGATTTTTCGAAACTTCGGGTAAACAATTTATTCCAACTTTGTCGTGCAATCTTTATTGTTATAAAAAAGTTTCCCGAATAAAAAAAAGAGAAAAAGAAGAACATCTCTACGATACGCTTCAAAAAAAAAAAAAAAGGTGCAACACGTGTGTATCCCTTGTGTCGCACGCGCGTTCGAATCCTGCATAATCAAATTTTGACGATTCACAGCAGCAGCAGCAGCAGCAGACGAGGCACACGTATACATACGTAACGCCGGTGACATTTTTTTTTTTTTTTTTACTTTTTCTACCACACTCTCGGTTCATTCGCGACGAGCTCTCTCAATGACGGCAGCTCGGCGAGAAGAATCTTAATGGCCAATTCAAATATCGCATAGTACGCGAAGTTGAAAAAAAAATAAATAAATATCGAACGAGACGAGACCTCGATGTAATCAGCACAGCCGGGAAGTGTTCGTTTTAAAATTCACACGCGAGATAATTGCGGAACGACGAAAAAAAAAAGATATCCATTGCCAGCTTATACCTATAGAATTTATAAATGACACGTATCGATATAACAATCCTGATCCACACAGAAACAGAGAGAAAGACGAAGCGTGAGAGATCACGTCATAATAATAGTAAATATCAATAATAATATATGAAATCGATGAGCTTGTATATATATGCAGAATTAATCCAAGTGTATATACGTGGGGTGTCGCAGTCGTGCGCACTCATTGGCATAATGGGCGCATACATATACATAAATACGTGCGCAGTATCAACCAACGCCTGCCCGCGAGCGAATGCCGCGAGCTATATAAGTACGACGTGTATATGCGTGCACGATTTATGCATATACGCGAGATCCAGCTCGGCATAGCAGCAGCAGCAGCAGCTTTGGCGCCGAGTTAGCACACACGCGCACATATATATCCATGCGCGGCGCGGCATAACTGAGCTGAGCTTGCGCGATTATACATTACAGCATTGAAAGCTCTCGACGAATGATAACTACTGCAGCTATAACTACTATAGTGTTGTTTGTGCCCCCCTCGCTCGTATGTGTTCGCATACGGATATATATTCTATTATAACGAGTTCGCGTAGCGGAGCGCGCAATAAGGTTCATCACCCCCTTTCCCTCCGCCCCCGCAGCCAACGACGTATATCTATATTATCGCAGCGTGCTTATGTATGCCCGTTATAAACAAGTGGACCATGTGTATGTCCGCAGCTTAAACCGTTACAAAGAATTAGTGCAGTTACGATAGAGTCCGCGATCGTTCGTATCGCTTAGTAATATTTTGTCAATTGTCACCAATGATAATAAATAATAAGTGCGGCGGCGCGTAGTTGTATTTAAGCTGCATAGCTGTAGTAAATAAGCCGCCCTCGCGAGCCAATCCGTATATCTACGCGCACACTTTTGTTCTTTTAATACGTAACGATACATTGTTTGCAATATGCTTAATACGTATTCTTCGCGCGTGTTGTACATTATGCCGATAAGTTATTTTCATTGACTCGATGTGGACGACGACGACGACGACAACGGCCTCGCGGTCATTATACACCGCCGGTGTCGTTGCACTGCGCCGCGTTATACGAGTGCGAAACGATATCGCGTATAGTGTACGACTCGATTTGGCTCTTTTCGTATATATCTCTACAACACAAAAGAATGGGGAGGGAAAAAGTGCAAGTAGACAAAAAACTTGCGTATAGAGATGTACGTAAAGCGCAATGGCCGTGTGTACAGTATACGAAAGCTACTGGAGCATCGGAGAGAGAGAAAGAAAAAACGGGGGCAAACGTAGATTGTGTATATGGTACAGAAGAAAATAAGCCGACGTTCACATCGAGGCAGAAAGAGCGAATGCAAGAAAAAAAGAGAGAGAACGCACACGCGCATAGACACACAATGTAAAAGATAAGAAAAGGGAATGAAGCGAGGCGACTTTATACGTATGCGTGCAATTTTTGTTCGCGCGCCACTTCCTCGGTGCGCAGCATCTGCGGGAGAAGCTGAGGTGTGTGTGTGTGCAGCAACACATACGTGAGACACGCATAGAGAACAGGCTCGCGATTCGAAAAAATGCCAAAGAGAACTGCGACTATACACATGCGTGTTAGTAGTGGCGAGAGATCCCGAAAGACGTCGCCGCCTCTCGTGATTGTTCTCTGACTCGTTCGCCTTTTTTATATATAGCTGTACATATATACGCTGCAGCCGTGAAAGCGAACATCGTACTATACACACTACGGGTGTGGAAGAGCAGTCGTTTCTCGCAACCCGTAAAAAGCCAAAAACTCGATTGCTTTTTCCCTCCTTTCTCGATTCATCTCTCTCTCTCTCTCTCTTCTACTGCTCCGGAGCTTTTTTCGTCGAACGTATAAAAGCTATTCCAATTTTTAACGTTTCTCAACGCAACAACTACTACTACTACTACTACAGCCGCTACCGCTGTTAAAGATTTCGAAGTTTCAAAAGAGGATACGCGTTACGCGCGTGCGAATCGCATGCAAGAGCCAACGAAAATTTTGACAAATTACATAGGAGCTATAATTCGCGCAATTTGCTCCTGTTTCTCCGAACGCTCGAGCCACGCATCGATCTATATATATTTATGTGCCTGCATAAAAATAGCCCGCAGACAGTCGTCGATTATGTACTACACACGTATGTAATATAATGTTTCTATGTGCATGCAGGCAGATCTTCTTCTTGGCGCTATAATTCCCACGGCGTAGTGACAACGTCTGTGTATGTGGATGTGTGCAGTGCAAGGACCGATTTATAGATTTTCTTTCTCCACGCCTCGCGTATAGCTGTCAAAGCGCAGCGCGCGTATTACACGCGCGATTCAACGCGCATGTACGGAGCTATTCGGAGACATATAGGTGAAATTGTATTTACCGCAAGAGTTCAATTAAGAGCCGAGACAATGTGGTTACTCAATAACGAGTCAAGAGCAGTATACATAACGGCTTGAATTAGCGCGAGGAAAACATAATTATATAGTCCTGTGTGTCGCGTTTAAATTGCAGGTAAATGTATGCGAGAGTGCAACGCTAGTACGAGATGTTTTGTATATTAAAAGAGGATAACTTCATTGGTATCTAGATACAATATATGATGCTAGACGTTTTAAACGCGCTTCGCGCGCGTCAATTTTTTCATTCGTGTTTTGAGTTAACAGCGCAGGCGCTCGTATCAAATCGGCTCCCGTCGAGTATCAGTGTCAGTGTCAGCCAATCAGAAGTCGTTTTACGCAGCTTCACTTTTCGACCGTTCTCTTTTTTATAAATAATAATAGAAATAGATGAAAATGAAGATATATTTAAATTTATATAACTGCTATCCTATTTTCGATATATATACTGATTGAAAATCGTTTTGCCACTTACAAGTATATAATACTCCATCTGTTGGTGGAATCAAAAAGCTCATGATTAAATGTCACACCTTTTTATTGCGTCGAATCTTGTTACAATAAAAAAGGAATTCCAGTGTATCATTCCTTCAATTTTCCAATACAAATATAAATAATTTTTTCAATGAACGAGTAGATGCGCAGGAACATCTGGCAAATGCGAAACTTCGATAAAATTTCACGAAAAAAATCGCATCATCGGTCGACTAATCAGCACAAACTCAGTTTCTAAGCAGTTGGTATATAACCAAGACTATCGTGAGCGATTTTCACGGGTTAACTAACCATATTCAGCGTGCCGAAAGAATTTTCACTTGAAAAAAAGGGAATAGTTCCTTACTTTCACGCATTTCTCTCGACTGAAAAGCTGCGAGAATTCAAACATCTCCAGAAGTCGTGAACGAGGCCAGTAGTACTGTCAGGATAGCTAGTGTCTCTCAAGCGAAATCGTGTGAATTTCGATCTCGACGATAACAAAGACATCCGTGCCGTATGTGTATATATCTAAATATACAAATTCAGTCCGTATACGCAGCGATCGGTCGCTTTCGATTTGCTTGATTAACCAAGCCAAACAATCGCTTTTGCTTGTGTGCATGGCCTATCGAAGCTCGCACACGTGCACACAAACACACATATAGACAGACAACACGCGTAGCGCCGAGCTTTCGGTCGACTCGGAGAGGCGCGCGTGCAGCGCGTGGATCCGCCAAATCGGAGAGGTACTACTGCTGCTGCTGGGGTTGACACGGTCCCGCGCGACGTGCAGCGCTGCACGGAGGCACACTGCCACCGCTGCCAATTCCCTCTGGGAATTTATGCGAGTAAGCGGACGAGAAATCACATACAACCGAGGTGGAAGCCGACGGGAGGGTTGCAGCAATAACAGCGGCAGATGCAGTGGAGCTTTCCTTGTTCTCGAAATTTTCCGCAATGACGGGAGAGTACGTTTGTGTCTGTGTGTTGTGTGTGCATTATACCATGTTCCAGTCGCTGCGCGCGTCGATATGCACACAAACACACACACACACAGGGCACAAACCTCGGGTGAAATGTGAATATATTCATGAAATCGTCGAATGACGCATGTATATTTAAGAGAGCGATGTAACGATGATTGTTCGTTTGTCGATTGTATTTTGATTAAAGCTGCTCCATCGTACGCATGTGTAATACGTGACATTTTTCCATCGAACTCGTCGAATTCGCCTCCCGCACTCGACCCGCGTAATAATATTTACATTCGATTTTACGAATGTATACTTCGATCCACGCGATAATGTAAGCGAAAAGAGAGAAAAACATTACATCGAATTGCAAGCTGCACTTCAGGCTCTGCGGTAAGCGGGGAGGGGGCTATGTAATCACTCGCATGCGCGCACCCTATACAGTAATATACATGCGGCCCAGTCGCGTCAGCTGCTGCTGCTGTTTTATATAGAAGCATTTTTTTTCTTTTCTTTTTTTTTATAACAAAGTGTATTTCGCGATAGTATAGTGAGAGACCCTTCAGTTGCAACTACGCGCACACACACACACTCACCGCAGCGGTAATACTTCTATTCTGGCGCCGCAGCACAGGAGAGCTATATTATAGCTATGTGGTGGTGCTCTCGGCGTTATTATCGCGGCAGCTCGTATTATAATAATGCTGTGTATATACCCATATATACTGAGTCGCCGCATGCATTCTTCAAAATATCGTAATGCTGTCACTCATTTTTACGACGCGCGGTCTCTTCCTTCCTTTTTCCTTCTTTCTTCTTCGTTTTTTTTTTTTTCGTTTGCCCTATATTACACGGGAAAATTTTTTACGATACACACACGTACGCGTCATGTTTATATAGCCCAGTGAGAGAGAGAGAGAGAGTTTTTTGCGTTAAATTTTTATCTTTTTCTCCAACTTTGTGCTGCGGGATGTTGTATTTTTTAAACTCTTCCTCCTTCCTCCCTCCTTCCCCTCTAGACTTTTTTTTCGAAAATCCGGATTGTAAAAGTTTCGTATGCTGCTGCCGCTGCTGTTGTACACGTGAGCCAACGTGTGCATGTGTGTATCATTCCTGGCCTCTGCTGCAGCAGTACTGTTTTTCGCGAAACCATACTCGGAGCATAAAGTATACCATAATACGTATATTCTCAATGATTTCGTTTTGTTGCTGCTGCTGCACATGGAGTATAACGCTGTGCTTTTCCATTACCAAAAAACAAAGAGCGCACACCTCGCCGTGTGCATTCGAGCCATAGAGAAAGGGAGGGTAGACGAGAAAAAAAAAATAGAAGAAAAAAGAACAAAAGAGAAAAGAAAGGAAAATTCAACGACTTGGCGTGCGCGGCGATAAAAACCAATGATATAAAGCACTAATAAAGATATCGTTTTCAACTTTGGCCCGCGCGCGCGCGTTACGTGCACGAGAGCTCTCTTCTCCCCGCCGTACCACCCACAGCCCCCAATATCCATCTGAAAAGTTTTTTTTTTCTCAACTCTATACTTCTGGTCTCTTGCTCTGCTGCTGTATATAACTCGTGGCCGCTTTCGCACCAGCAGCAGTATGTTACGCACTAGTAGCAGGATGATCCAATAAAAGAAAATTATTCGGCTGTATCAAGGCACGGCGAAACACAAAAAAAAAAAAATTGCGCGCACTAGCTCTATGGCGAACAAAAGCTCTAGCTCTCTCTCTGTATTTTTTCGCGCTCGAGAAAAGGAACGAATCGCCACGCTATGTACGCGCGCGATTGTCGAGGCTATATACGTAAAATTGAGAATTTCGCGCTCGCCCAGACAACGACCTTTATGCAGCCCGCCGCGCGCTTATGTGTGCATGTACTTTTTAATATTTTTTTTTTTTGTTTCTTTTTTTTTTACACGCTTTCGTGTGTGTATACGTAGAGATACGTTATAAACTCACACAAAACCGGAGGGCAGCAGCATATACGTACAAGGGGGTTTCGTACAAGGCACTTCTTTGTTTCCGAGGACGGATAAATACGGTACGGTACAGCAGCGGCGCACATAGTATATGTATAATACCGAGGCGGTGTGGCGGCGGTGCTGCGGCGCGGTGACTGATGCGCGCGTGTTGGAGCGAAAGGCCGACGTTGCGATACATGGTACACGCGCGCTACCATACACGAATGTACCAACGTACACACACACACATATACACATTCACGAGCTCCAAGACACACGAATATATTTCGAAATTACTCATCAGCTGTGGGGCATGGGTCGTGGCGTTGTGTATATATGTGTGCCGTATTAAATACAACATCGGGCCATGAACCAGATGTTGTTCCTAGCGCGGATTCGTGAATGCGCCTTGTATACACAGTACACACGCCGATATTACAGTCTGGCGTTGGCAAAATTTACTTTGCTGCACGAAAAAAAAGAACGCATACCGGTATATACCAAGAGCAGCTGTATTAGGGCTCTGGGATAATTTAGATGCATCTTGTAAATTACTCTCGAAACTCGTCCGTTGTATTTTATTTATATACTCCGTAAAATATATAATATAATAAAAGCTAAATAAAGTGTCGAATAAAAACGGAAATGATTCATGTCTCCGGGTGGCCCCCGGGGCGGGCATCGCGCGCGCGTTATCTGCGCGAAAGCAGCAGAAGCAGCAGCAGCAGCAAGCAGCAGCGGAGAAAGAATCGAGGCGCGCGAGTATATCATTCGTCTCGTTATCCCCGCGAGCGTATGTACGCCACGAAAAATATCGCGAAACCATACGTACATTGCGGTACATATAGCCACGTATACATATAATACGGCAATCGACCGTGACGCGATACGAGATACAGCAGAGAGAAAACGAGGCAGAAAAAAAAAGTAATACAATGAATTTCTTGATTAGTTATTATTGCACAAGGGGGAGTTTATATATTGCGACTTATCGATCGAAAAATCGCTAATTGAAGCTCGACGATACAGACTCTGTAATATGTATGCCGTGTGGGATCATTACGTCTCATGTGTGTGTGTCTGTTCGTTATTTCATATTATCGATCGAGCCGCATCGATAACTGACACACACGCGCAGTGAGTACAGTGTGCAGCGGAATTGCGATTAAGAAACAAAAACCAATAATCCGCGCGTGGATAAGAGAGATGAGATATATATCTGCTGTACTGGGGAGAGCGAGAACTATATTTTCTTATCCCATTGTACTTATACGTATGATGAGCCGCGCGCGTCCTTGCCAGCTTTTAATTGCGCGTAAAAAGCAAACGCGTATATAATGATCGATAAACCATTACAGTCCTTCGGCTGCCGCTGCTGCCTGCTTTTTGTCCTCTCTTTTCTTTCACTCTCTGTAAATGTGTGTTGCGGCCTTCGATTCTCAGCGCGTATAAATATATTAATATCTTCTCTTATGATTATTTTTTTCTTTACGATTCCCATGATTACCGCGAGAGAGAGAGAGAGAGAGAAAAAGCGTAATAAGCAATTTTTCACCTTTATTTTTCACTCGCTTTTAATCGACTCGCTGAAAGATCGTTTGAAAAGAAAAATCGTGCGCGTAAATACGAATAATCGAGATCGTATCTCGGCGAGCGAACAGATTACATACACGAAGCTTTACGCACCGATCGGATATTAAAATCAAATACAATCCAATAAAGCAACTACGCGCAAATAATATCGACCGATCGTAGAGAGCGTATACGTACGATGATTCACGCGATCGATCTCGTTTTTTTTTTTGTTGTTGTCGTTCGTGTGTCACATGAATTTCAAATTTGTGATGTATCGTATATACCTGCCGTGGAGCGTGTCGATGACGCTGACGAGCGAAATCTCTATGTCTATCTCATGGATGTGTGTACGCGCGCGCACAAAGGCGGAAATGACAGAACGTCGAGTTGAGCTTTGGCGCGCGTCACGGAATTGTGTATATCGAGTATCGTTATGACTAGAAAAATAAAGAGCGCGTAAGATGATTTGCGGAGAGCGCCGCGATGAGTCACAAAAGAGCTCGAAAACTTCGGTTATCGACTTCGAGGCTTTTAAGTGAGTTTTATGCGTTATTCTTTTAAAACACAGCATACGGTATGGTGACGAATACGGTGCACCCGTTGACCCTCGAGAGCCGCCGCCGTCGACGACGACGACGTATATATTCACCGAAATTTCGACGAGCCTTTTTAAATCTTTTCTTTTTTTTTCTGGAACTGTACAAGATATATATTGAGAAACTCATCGGCTTTATTTTTTGTTTTTGCGAAGCTGCGAGCGAGAGAGAGATATCATGCATGAGAGGAGGGCATGAGTCAACCCATGCGACCGAACTAATTTTGCCGGGCTTCTATGCGCGTTCTCGGAAGCCTTTTGGGCGAAGAGCGGGCATCAGCATTTCACCGTTCCTTTCTTCTCTCTCTCGTCTTTTTTTTTCTTTTTTTACGATCTCATTTCTCTCTCTCTCTCTCTCTCTCTCTCGGGCGCGCGAACGATGACATCAACCGGCAGTTCGCAAAAAAAAAGTATAAATTGGCTGCGAATATCGTAACGCACAGGCACTCGAATCGTTTGGGTACTTCGAGTGGAAATAATATATCTCAATAATAAAAGTTTGTACTTCGAAGTGCGTGACATAGTTTTTGCTTATAACGGCGCAGCTCATTAGACAAGCCATAAATTATATTCGTAGTTGTAATTACGACTGATTTTTAATTGCCCGCGTGCGTGTAAAATTACAAACTTGCGAAACGAAATTGGTTGTGCGGCGGGCAATAACGATCTCTGCTTGTAGCAGCTTGCAATAATCCTTTAGCGCAAATTTACAATCCGGATAATAATAGCTCGAACGTTATAGCAGAGGGAAAAAGTGGCGCGAGTCCTTGAATCGTATTCGCGCGCACTGATTTTTCGACGATCGAGATTTACACTGGAGGTAAAAAAAAAATTACCGTCTCGCCGATGCGTACCGCTGCTGTATACGAGATAGATACACGAGCATTATAATGTGCAGTCACGATGCAAATTGCAGCAGCAGCAGTGGCGTAGCTCTGGAAAGAAGCGCACGGCATGGGCCAACGAGAGGTTCATTATGTATATAACTCTCTCCGCTCTCTAGACTAGAAACGTGATTTTGCTGATGAGGCGGGCTCTTGGCGAGGTAGTCGCGCGCGCGGCGCAGTCGTAGCCCACGGTTGAGATGCTGCCTCATCTCTCGTGCGGCCTGTACACCACCACCGGTACCATCGCCTGCTGCTGCAGTTGAGAAATCTCGTCGGTGGCACGTTCTTCTCTTTGGTTATAGCGGCGGTGCTGCGGCTATATACGTATACGCGAATAGAAAACTCCTTTTAGTACGTCTATGTTCGTTGCTACCGCTAGCGCTGCTTCTTTTTTTTCCTCTCTCTCTACTTCTCTCTTTTCTCTCCTCAACGTGTTTCTTTGAGGCACGAGACAGAAATGAGAAGTGGATTCTCTCTGGTTCTTTGTGGTCTCTCTCTCTGTCTGTCTATCTCTTTCTCTCTTTACAGACAGCAGCAGCAGCAGCAGCAGCAGCTCTGTACTTTAAATATAGGTTGCCACATACCGGCACGTATAAGGCATATATAGTTATCCGCAAAGAGACGAAACTTAGAAGGCGCATTAGTGCTATGCGCGTAAAGAAGAGTGAAAAAAAAAAGGTAGAAGCGTTCGTCATTTGTAGAAATACACGGAAAATTACATCCCATCTTTAATCGTCTTTCCTCTCTGTCTCTTTTTCTCTATCTATCTATGCGCTTTACGAGTCTGAAATATATGACTCGCCCACATGCGCGCGTGTGTACGCGTGTCATTGTTGGCACTTTAGCGTACGTACGTGCAGCAGTCCCCCACAAAATTCATCAAGTACGTAATGATATGTAAAAATCCACGAGCGAATAACTTATGCACTCGCGTTTTTTTTTTATATTTTATTTTATTTTCTCTCTCTCGTTGTTGCGTCGCGCACGTCTCGCGCGCGCACAGCTGTTTGTTCGCGCAAGCTCTCTTACATACCACCATTCACAGCGGCGGCGGCAGTGGCATTCAAGGCACGCACGTGATTCTCTCTCTACCTCCCTCGCTTCGTTATTTCTCTCTCTCTTTCTCGTAATAATACAGCGTAATATTGTAAGTAAATCGAGTCTCGTGCCAGGCATCGACCGTTGTTGCCGGGAGAGTTCACGAAAAAATATATGTAATATAATTTATTGTAAGTAAGTGCCTCTTACACGTGCGTGGCACCTGCGCATGCCTCTATAAAGAGGGCTTGTTAAGAGCTGCAGCAGTAAGCAGCAACAGTCGTTGAACAATCTGGATGATTCCCATGATCTATAATAATATAGCCATATACATTTTGTAAAGGTATCTCTATCGCTAAACAATCCATTAATTTCTTTTCAAAGGACCTTTTCTAACATCCACGAGGATATTCATCGTTCGTTTTCCTTGCGGTCATAGAAAACAAAAACATTCACTCCCAGTCTGCTACGAATTTAGTCGAAAAACAAACCGTTCTGATACCGCTCTGATACTGTCGAAACTTTATATTTAAAACTATTGGAATCTATTTGGATCTATTTAATTTAGATGGTTATTGCAAATATTTTATTTTGAATAAATTGATTAGTAATACAATCTGATGTGTGAGACGTTCGAGAATAATCACGGTTTTGTCAGTACTAACAGTCATACAAATTTAAACTTTGCTCCAGATCAATATTGTGTTTCCTCGCTCACATAGAATATAAATCGGTAGAAGAATAAATATATCAAAACGTAATTTAACGTTCTTTTGTCAGATTAATAATTTTGATATATTTAGCAATTTTTACACGAATATGGTGGGGTTGACACAAATATTAAAATTTCACGCGATTCACTCATTTGGGGAATATTTCCTAAAGTGTCCTAGCGCTGTGCCCCGCGACATCTTTTGGCCAAATCACTCAATTTCTACCTCGCACCTTAAAAAAATAATCAACTAATTGTCTCGATGGGAAATTTTCTCAGCTTTCCTATGGTGACATTCGATTTCCACAAAATTTTCAGAGCTCAATATCTCGTTCCTCCGCGCACGAACTACGTCTTTACAGCCAGAGGCTGCAGTGCGTAACATACATAAGTTCATTTCGCGAGTATAAATATCTGTCGCGCGCTCGAGCTTCGAACTCTCGACTCGATTACATAAGGTATAAACAATATGAAGTGCACCAGTGTATGGGGCTTTGATCGGTTCGCGCGTTGTACGTAACGCACACGGAGGTGCAGCTATACAACGTCGACGACGATAGACTGATGGATGAGTTGGAAAACTGTTCGAGAAGCGCAGCCGAGATTCATGAATTTACCGCGTTACAATGTATATATATAACGTGTGTGCGTGTGTTTATAGCTACCGCCGGCATCAGCAGTGGCAGTCCTTTGTTACGAGCGCGCGAGAGAGATATAAAGTATACGAAGGTATTATTTTGGCAGGCGGCGGAGATGCGCGTCGATGTTGTGTTGCGTGTACAGACACTTGAATCATTAATCAATGTAATGAAGAATCATTCCTTTATTTTTTACCATTTTTCTATGTTATTTATCGCATCGCTCCATCGAGTGCTACGTACTCGTTGAAAATTATTTTTTAATATTTATCATGTTTTATGTTACATTTCATAGTCCGGAAATTTCGGAAAAATATTTCATACGACGTACGTGCTTTTCGTTATCGACGCCTGCGAGCGAGTACGTAAAAAAGTATAAAAAATATTAATTTTTATAATGTCGGCTCGTGCGCGTGCGGCACTTCCCAGAGAGAGAGAGAGAAAGAGAGAAAGATTGTTTGATTAATTTTTTCGAAAGCAGCGTGTCCGTATTATAAGGGAGCATAAAATTGATGTGGATTTTACCGAGCGATTATTATATACACAGGCGCGTTTCGATATAGTAGCTTGTATTATGCGACACGTATTATACGCGAGAGTTTCATTTTATCATCTCGAACGAAGAGCGGGAGATAGTATACAGAGAGATGCGTGCCGCAGATTAAATTCGCCGCCTCGATCTCGTTCGTGTGCGCGCCACACGTTTATATGTACACACACACGTATATCATATCGTGTGCAGCGCAGGATCGAGAATGAAGAATGATGGAATGACCTCAACCTCGACCGTGTTCGAACGCACAGCTAGCGTGAAAACGATTCATCTATATTTTTCTGCTTTAATGTGTCGATCGTTTCGAGATATATATTGTCCGTCGTAGCAAATCTGCAAGTACCTTCTTGATATGAAATAACGACTGTAACACCGACGCGCCTTAAACAGCGTATCTATTCTCAAGCGACAGATGCAGTTTGGTTGGATAAGCGCGTAAATTTCCTTTCTTACGAGCTCTCGGATATTATTAACAATGAAGTCGAATGGGCGCACCACCATCCATTTGGCTCCTTTGCATATGCGCGCGACAGAAAGATCGTGAGATAGACTCATTGTTGTGTCGAGGAAAAGACTGCGCGTAAATCGTGCACTCGACAAAATGTGTGCGGCGCGCGTTATGTTTATACGTGAAGTGTCTTGGGGAGGCAACGGTCAATTGCTTCTCGCATGTTTTTCAATTCGCACATGCCCATAATACGCGTTACTCAAGCACGAGAGTATGTGTAAGCGAGAATTAAAATACGTGTTATATATTGGCGTTTTTCGCGAGTACGATTTTACGCTCTCGCTCTCGGGGCCCTTTTTCTCAAGTACACGATATATTACATCGCGTACTTGAGATTGGACGCGAGGAATAGGAAAAAAAAGGAAGAAGTTTATTTTGAACTTTACACGCATCGCCCGAAGGGTTGAAAGGTCAACGAGCGCCCACGTATACACGAGTGCACGCGCGTATATATATCTACCATGTGTATATGGAGCAGCGTACGCTGCAGCAGCAGAAGAAACAATTGTGGCGCCGGAAGGATGACGAAGTCACGTTTTATATATATACACACGGCATTCATACATATACAAAACAACCAACAGAACAACGATGATGATAAGAGACTTCAAGTTGGAAGGCTCTTATATAAATTGCTGCTGCTGCTACTGCCTCGCAAAAGCTCGAGTGGTATTTTCGGACTCGTAGCTGCGCGACTCGCGCGCGGCGCGCCGGTCGATCGTTGCGAGGGCAGCCCTCTTTTTTTATTATTTATTTCTTTTTCTTCCTTTTTCTTTTCGATTTATTCACTTTTCAACGACACGATTTCTTTCGCTGTGTATGTTTTTTTTTTCTTTTTGGTATACGAATGAAAAAAAAAGGGCAGGCGCCGATGACTCGGAGTAAATTTCTCCTTTGAGCGACCATTTCGAAAAATATATGTTTACAAAAATCGCTTTATATCGGTACAACGCGAGCAATAACTCGGTACAAAAGTGGGAATTTTTTTTTTTAAATTACTTCTCGTTTCGATTCTCTCCGTCTGCCCCGGTCGCGGTTCGAATTTTGCAAAGTAATTTTAACGAAAGCATTTTATCGAAAAGTAAGAGAGAAAAAAAAACACTGCACTCGATGAAACGCTCGGCGAGCTGCTCAAGTTCCTCTGCACTCGCTCTGGGTTATATCCGCAGATACTTGAGTTGTCACTGCGCTTGCGTTGCATATATATATACACCTCATTTGACTGGGAAGCTCTTTTTCTTCCTCTCTTATGAGCTCGCGCGCGTCCTTCAAGTTAATGAGTATATACTCGTGAGCGTATAGAGATGCATATACGCGCAGCAGCAAATCCTTTGGAGATATTTACGCCTCGCAGCACATTATAGATGTATTCACTCAGTCGCTGAACTCCGTCGGTCATTTTTTGGCCGTTGACCCCTCGTCGTCGCGAGCGCATGTATATGTACGAATGTGTAAACGGTTCGGAAACCGCGTGCGGTGACATGTGTAGGCTAGCCTATATAAACACGTGAGAAAGGCCGGAATCTATTTTCACATGCGTCGAACGGAAGCCTTGAACTTCGGTAGCTGCTGTGTAAGCATCGATTTGTTTTTACCTTATTTTTACGCAGATATTATAAAATGAAAATTATATATTTTAGAATGTTTAGCTTGTGTTTATTTATTATATCACGAACTTGCAGGAAAATGTAAGGATTGTGTGTCACGTGTGATCATGAGCTTTGCGATTGCATCAACAGATGGAGTATTGTAAATTCGCAAGTGGATTTAACTTCCTTCGTGTTCAAATGATGGAGAAAATAATTCTTTTTCTTCATGTGTATAATTTAAAGATTATATTCAAGTAGATTAATAACTTGATTTCCAATAAACGCTTTGTTAATATTATATCACGTAGCCTAGACTAATGATTTTATTTTCAAATTGGCTACAAGATTCAATTTTACTCTTTAAATTCGTTGTATATTTTAATTGTAAATTAAATTTTTATTATTTGAATCTAGTCATGAAGTTTGTATTTAAATTAGGATAGGCTCAAAAAAAAATTTTTTTTTCCAATAAATTAGGTATAAAAATCAATCGTTGTCGTACTTTTGTTCACTGCTAGAACTGAAAAATGTTCAATTATTAATAATTAACTGAAAAATTATATCGATAGTACAACGCTACGAAAAACTTCCGCTTATTTCTCGACAGTTGCCACTTTTCATCCTCGTCTCATCTTTCATTATCGCCAACTTTTTCTCTCGTCGTTCCGTTCCTTTTTTCTTTTTCTCTTCGTTACATGCCCGGATGAAACCGGCAATAGCTGCGCAGATAAACCAGTCTAAATATCCTTTTATTACATAAAAATATATAAAGTAACTCGTTTATTGCTCTTGATCGCTCGATGAAATTACATCTCTTACCTACAGAGTATAAAATCTCATTCGAGATACTTTGATAATAACTCAACAATCCAGCTATTTCAATTTAATGGGTTTATTAAACTTTCAAGCTCGTATGATTTGAGAAAGTTACCACACACGCACTGGCGGAAGCGTAGAAAAAACAATATATGAATCAGTCGTAAAGTACGTTAAACTTATTATATATCGCGACATTGTTTATCAATGATGACTAATTGCTTCCGAAGTCACATATACATAAGAATGTTATTTTTTTTCCTGCCAAATATCTCTCTCTCGCGATAGTAAAAAAAAATTATGAAATTCTTTTATCTACAGCGCAGTGCGTATAAGTTCAAAACTTCCTCGTATATACGAAAATGCATTTCCTCATAATATCCGTTTTATATTTTATTATTTAAAACCAGCTGCAGCCGAATCACTGAAACGTTATATACTGCACGACTCCGCATACGCTATTTCGAAAATTACAACATTTCCAAGCGAAAGATCGTCTTGGTATACATCTTCCGAAACTCTCGAAAGGGCAGCAGCAGCGGTAGCAGCAGCTTTTAGCTTTTGGCTCACGATCGTTCGTACTCCGCGTCTTCGTACGCGCGCGCGGGGGTATTAAACTGTGCGCGAGCGAGCTTTTACATACAAACAAACGTGCGCTGCTGCTGCTGCTGCTGCTGTGAGCGCGGGAGACTTTTGCCTTAAAATACACAAACACGCGCAATTTCGAGAGCCGAGAGTTACACACGTTATATAGACTTTAATGTCTCTCTCGCGCGCGGAGGAGGGATGGTACCGTGTGCGTGCGTGTTAAGTACGTGCGGAGAAACTTTATACGACTGCCGCGCAGCTTCTCGAATCTCGATGCGTTTCAATTAAGATATTACGCGCGCGCACTCGAGTCTACGTGAAATACCGAAATTATATCCATTATTTTTCATGATACCTGCAGCGTATATTATACGCGTTACGTACACAACGCAATGAAGAATTTCAGTCCGTCGCCTCGAAACCGCGATACACGAGGGCTTATACGTACGTCGTACAGGGGCAAAAGCTGCTTACAAGATAGGGCGAATCGCGTCGTTTATTTATACAATATACGAAATGACCGAGGGGTGGCCGCGGGGCAATTAAGACTCGTCGAGCGTGTGGCACAGTGGCATCGATTGTATAAAGCTTTTGTTGTACAGGCCGGCGCTCGATGCCCCCAGCGAGCTCAAAGCTCGTCGAGCTAGCAACTTCTATTGTGGTTCGCGCGCGCGGCCGAGCCGCAAGCTCGACGAGCTTTGAATAGTTGCTAAGCTCTGGCCGCCGCCGCCGCGAGCCGGAAGGCCGCGTTTACGTTTGTTTCGATATATCCCTAATTTGTGTAATGCAATGCATATATATAGCTAAATGTATTCCTCTGTACAAATTCTGTGCTTGATAATAGGCAACAAAGAGTGCATATAGAGAGTTAGATGCTAGCGCGAGATTGGCTGCAAGCTTTGCATGATTAATCCATACAGATTCGGAAAACGATATCAGCTATACACGGAGCAAGGTATACACGGGGGGCGCGCGGGCAATTTTGACTCGTATACGCGCGCGAAAAACGTGATCTCGCGATTATTAATTCGCATCGTACCGAATTCGCGACGTGTATATCGCGCGGCCAAAATGATCGATATAAATGCTAGGTATATGTATGTGTGCGAAGGCAGCAGCTGCTACCGCCGGATGAATTTCAACAGCCGCCGCGCGGAACGAAGCTCGCTATATGCAACAGCCGAGGATTTATACGCGGAGCATAACGGAGCGGATTATATAAGCCATATCGAGAGAGGGAGAGGCAATGACTCGAAACAATAAGACTAGTTTGGGGATCGAGTTTGCATTTCATATGGATGCTGCTGTTTTGTGTGTGTATCGTGTATGCGGGGATAGATCGATCACCGGAAAAGCGTATCGCTCGCGAGAGACTTTTGCCGATTGAATAGCTTCCGCGCGCGTGCCATGTGCTGCTGTAGCTGCTGTATCGTGTATACAATTGTGGCAATAATTCGATATATGTATGCGCGCGGCGATCCCGACTCCGAAGCTCGTAACTCGCTCAACGCGATCGGCAGCTATTTTCGATATTTTTTTTATCATAATTGCAGAAATTAGAAATTAACTCTCGCGCGCGAATGATTCGATAGCAGCAAAAAACAGTCGGGCAATGGAATTTCACAGCTCGTTAATTTGAATTATTATTTCGCTCATTGGGAGAGCTGCAGCTTTCTGCTCTACGCGCGTATATATATACGTCGCAACAACGACGAAGAAAGCTCTCGCTCAGCGCGTGACGGATCGTTGGCTGCACAGCGGCCTGGACGAGACACTATATATTTTCTCTCTCGCTCGCTCCGTTGAGACACTGCTTTTCAATTTGCATTCATTATGCATATAAAATTCATCGCTAGTCTCAGTCGTCTAGGCTCTTCGATGCCCGCTTCATCCATCGATCCGCTGCTGCCGATGCACGACGCACTTTTATATAAGCTATTAATCAAGTCCAAGCGCGATGACTTCCTATCCGAGGTATTATAGAGTCGCGCGCGCTCGTTTCTCATCGTGCCCATATCGAGGCAATAGCAGCAGCAGCAGCATCAACATCAGCAGCAATATAGCTTATATATACCAGCGATCGACTGCGTGCTTCTCTTTGATCTATTCCTATGTGCATAATGTGTAGGAGAATCGAACGAGGAGTAATAAAATAATGCAATAAATTCGCCGCGAGGATCGATCATTATGGTCATATGTGGCGTCGATATATTGTTGGCATTAATTAAACTTGATCGACGTTCGTCTTTGTCGTCGTCGTTGTAATTGTCTTGCAGACATATATAACTCGACAATATCGATATATTTTCTTCTTTTTCGGATAATACGTAATTTACAACTTTAAACGATACCTTTTTTTTTCCTAAAATTTCTAACGCGCATAAGACGGGGTAAGCGCAACGCGGCCCGGCCTGGCGTACGCAGGCATGCAACGCTCGCGAGGCTGTTTGCGCAAGTTCGAGCGTGTGCGGTGCAGTAGACGCGAGCGAGCAGTGACCCGTAACGTACATCCTGCTTTAATTTCGTTACCTCGTCTCCTGGCCTGGCTCTACCTCTCTTCCTTACTTCGACGTCTGCGTCTTCTCTGTGTATATACACTCCGTGTGTCTGTGTATATATCTATGCGAATCGCCGAGGTGTTATCTCGAGACGCGAAGGAGGTAAATTAAATCAAAATAAGCCGCATCGAGCGCGTATATTATACCGCTGGTTGATTCAATTTCTTGCAAAATTCATTAAAAATCAGCGCTACGATGTGGCATTTTCGCGATTATTAATCATCGACGCCATAAGATATGATACACGGTCACATCCCCCAGAGTATGCAAGTACAACGTTTTAGCCGACTCACGAATCAACTCGCATTGGCATCGTTGTAGAAAAAAAAATCGGGGGACATAGAGATATTGAGACAAATAGCCATGGCAATTAGCATCGATTAATCTGGTTTCGTCGATTCGATCTCGTTCGATGTGCCGTCGAGATCGGCTGCACGACGACCGCATACACATACGAGCGCGCGAGTGTGAGAGCGAGAGAGAAACGCGATGATTCACAAATAATATACATCTCTCCTCTGATAAATCGCTTTACTCTAATTGCTCGTACGTACTCGCAAATAACTCGACTCCGATATATATATAGTCCCTCTCTCGGTCTCTGCGATTAGCGATTGTGTCTAATTCGACTCGAGTGAACGAGCGAGTGCAGAGGAGAGATCAGTACTTTGAAAGCCTAGACCTTGCCTCGAGTCGCGGCGGGTCGTTTAAATATATAGGGAGGGAGAGAGTCACGCCTTTTTCCTTCGATCTCGTCTCATCGCGTCGAGCTGCTAAAGAGAGAAGCGAACGAGATACATTCGCTTTAAAGAGTATATACTACGCGAGAGAGGCTATTGTTACGAATCCTGGAGCTTACGCGTTAAACTTGTAATAACGACGGCCACTTTGAAAAGTCGAGGCTTACGTTAGTCTGCGTTACATTATAATACGCGAGCGCGCACACACCCATTCGTCATTTCCAAAACACACAAGCGTGTGTATACGGAGAGAGAGAGAGAGACCAACCCACCCACGCATACACGTGCACGAAGGAGAGCCGGGACGAGTCGCTGCTGCTGCGGCTACGACGAACGACGACGTCGGCAGGAAATAGTCGACACGGTTGCTCGAAACAACGAGTCGAGAGCTATAGCTGCGCACGTCTCTCTCTCTCTCTCTAGGATGCTACATTGTCTCTTTTGTATATTGTTTTGCATTTTATAACCGGTGCGGCGAGTTTAGAGTTACAATGTACTCATTATCTGTCTTTAAAACGTGCCCAGCAATTAAACGTACTGATCCTCTCTGCGTAGATGCAAAAAAAGTTCACCTTGTTACGACCTTCGTGGATACATCTTCAAAAAAATCACTAAAACTCCGAAATATCCAATTTATAAATATATCAGAGTGCGCGATGGTCGCGTGACTCTTCTCTCTCTCTCGGTGCACCGGAATCGCCTCTACACAGCACGGTGCATGGAGCAACAGCAGCAGCAGCCACAATCTTAACGCCGTGCGGTATCGCTATACAGACCGGCCGTTTCCTGCAGTTAACGACCCGCTTGCCTGCGCGACGAATCGCGATCGTCTTCGTAATAACGCACTTCTGTTTGAACTTTATAACAGGCCGTTTTTTTTTTTGCTTATACGTATATATACGTGCATACGTTTAAACGAGCATCGGAAATCGCACGTTCGCAATATATATAGCGTGTCGTGTATTTAATATCATCGTCCGTATGTGAGACCGTACGCGACGTTGACCTCCCTATGGCATAAAGTCAAAGCTCTTTATGGCTCGCTCTCTCTCTCTCTCTCTCTCTGCCTCCCTCGCGAATCGCACGCAGCTTTCTTGTAAACGACGACGATATGCTTTATTGCGCGTCGCGCGCTGCGTACAGTGGCCGTGTCCTTGAAACAAACGCTCGGCTGCTTCGGCAGCAGCATAAGAGTGAGACCTACGAGTCGAAGAAATTGCAGTATATAGGAGGATTTAAAAATGATCGCAGCAGTAGGACAGAAGGAGAAACGAAGGAGGCGAGAGAGAGAGCTAGCCGAGAATATCGAGGCGAGAATGCGTGTACGCGATTTGTGCCGCGGCTGATTTATTAGTGTCGTCCGCGCGTGCGTGGGATAGCTCCGGCAACGTATGCTGCTTATAACGCTGACGGACGTCGGCGTGACACGATTGGCTTTCCACGTGCGGACATTGAGAAAAATGTGTGAGGAATTTTTCAATATGAAGTAGGAATTGAAATAGAAAGTTATAAAAACTAAAAGTTATAAAAAGTAAAAGCAAGTGGTAAAGACTCATCAAAGATCATATTATATAGTAATTATGAAAAATTTTATCACTCGCAAGCTTTACTAAAAATCCTCGTTCGCCATCTGTTGGCGATTCATTGACTCAAATACCACAAGTTTCGCTTGTGCATCACAGTCGTTTTTTTCACAATGTTCAAAATAATATTTGTTTTTTATATATCATGTTGCCTTAATTTATAGTAACAAGTTTCATAATTAGTGATTGTAAATCAATTACTACAAAGAATAGTATTTATTTTGTACTATTGTACAATTTCCCATAAATTGTGTACGCAGGTATTCTCATTACTATGAATTATTTTCTTTTCTCTCTTTTTTTCACGTTTTTCAAAGCTCAATCGAGTTTGAAAGTTTACGCTGCGCGCAGAGCAGAATAGCAACAAAAGTTCACGTGCAAAAACACACGGCTTCGTAGGTACGATAAGCAATCGAGCCTGTCTCCTGTTCTCAACGCCTACGACGTATTATATATATAGAAGCTATCCCATTCGTTCTTAATTTCGCACTCGTCCTTAAGGCTGCAGCAGCAGCCAAGCCCCTCCGTTGGCGTCGCGAGAGCCTGAAATTACTTCTCGGTAATCAAGCCAATGTAAAGAGACTTCGATCCACGCAAATGAGAAAGAGCGAGAGCGACGTCCTCTCGTAGTCGTCGTCGAGAGGGCCGAATTCGTTAACGTCTGCCGCGCGAAGCTGTTTCTCTCAAGAGAGAGAGAGAGAGAGGATATAGAGAATGGAATTGGTCCATTTTCTATAAGGACACAGACACACGGAGCTTTACTTTCAGCGAGAGATAGATAGAGAGAGATTATTATGCAGTCGTTTTCGAGCTCTCCAAGACGATGAGGTGTATTTAGTTCACCCACTCGCTTTCTCTCTGCGTCTTCTTTCTTTCTATGCTTCTTCTTCATCATCTTTAAAGGGCTGAGAATTGTTTGATGAAGCGAAGACACTGCCAAGTTGAGGCTGAGAATATACGCGATTTCGATGAACTAAGATTTTACCCGTCGGAAGCACATTTCTTTGACGCATTGTTTTCAGACTTATATACTTATACAGAGAGCTCTGACCCTTTTTAGTAGATATGGCTAGTTACAGTCGAGGCCATTTGTAATAATTGTAAAAAAGTCTCACGAACCCAGAGAGCTCCCATATAGACGTATTAACGTTATATAGCTATATAACTGCTACTCGGTGTAGTATGAAAATGAGCCGCTTACGTACTTATTTTACCCACGCACACGGACGATGGAGATTTCAATTTTGTCGCGAGATTACTCTTACAAATAATATATAAATCCCGAACGAGAGAGAGAGAGAGAGAGAATTTACATTTTTTTCGTCGGTAATTGGAAAACGTCGCTTGCTCGCTCTATATATAACAGAGGAGCTCGCCTCTACTCTTCCACCTCCATCGCTCTCGCTAGCTCGCTTGTTATTGAAAAAAGCTCAACGATTACTTGGTTTTTTCTCTCTCTTCTTCCTCTTCTTCCTCTTTTTTTTTTTTTTTTTGCTGTTTCTCGTGTGCCCCGCGTAACGAGCGCGTTACACGTTACCAGCGCCGCGCGCGGAAAAATATATAACGAAACCACCCATAGCGCGCGTGCAACAGTAACAAAAAAAAGGATAAGAAGAAGTGGAAGAAGAAGAAACGAAAAACGAGGAGCAGAAGAAGACGCGCGGAAAGAAAAGAAGAATAAACGAGCTTATCTTTTGCGTATATTATTCCTGTATTATAAGCTGTACCGCGTGCGCCAACGCCACGGCGTTGAGAGGTTTTCTAAAAACAAGGCATCAACTATGCGCGCCGGGCGCTCTGCTGCTCGTGTATACACTCAGCAGCAGTAGCTCTATACGTAGAGCTCGGGCGCGAGGGAAAAGAGATACGGGCCGCCGCGCGCGCGGGCGTTAACAGGAACACTCGAGCGAGAGGCGAGAGAATAGGAAGTTATACGCGCGAAGCAGCAGCAGCAGTAGCACAGCAAAGTCAAAAGTTTTCGATTTATATCATTATGCATTCTGGAAAGAAGCAGCGAGCAAAGGATTATTATAATAACGTTATAAGCACGCGCGCTCCTCTGCTCTCGAAGTATCCGTAATTGTAACGGGTGCTGATCGCAAGCTCGAGACTTTACGCCGCAAGCTCGCGCGCGTATATCACTGTGTTATACGTTTATATAATACAATATATATATAGTGGAGTACATGACGCAGGATCGATCTGCACCCGAGAAACGGCGGCGCGGCCATAGATATACGTGTCATACAACTGTGTGCGAACGTTTCAACGAATTTCGCTTGTGCTGCACCGCCGCCACTGCTGGTACTGTATTTATACATATAACTGCCGTGGCCTCGTAAATTTCAGCCCCCGAACCTGACGCAGCAGCAACAGCAGCAGCGGCGGCAACGAGTTCATATACATGTATTATATACACACGACTGCTGCTGCTGCCGTGTACTGGGCCACATAAAGCATTATACTTGCTTGGCTTCGTCTGTGTGTGTGTGCGTATACGTGTCCATACGCCTGAGACTATTCATTTTCGTGATGCGCGCCAGTCTCCCTCTCCCATGTTATATATATGCGTACCTCCCACGGGATGGACCGATGGTTTGTTTGTCTTCTTTTAGTTTTTTTTTTCGTTGTTGTACGTTTGTCCCTCCCGTGTATACGATACGGACGCTGCGCTGCGCACGCGGGGAGAAAAATTAATAAACTGCAGCTTTTATATTCAGGAAGCAGCGTCTTTAGAAGCTATAAATAATTTTAGCGCTTAATAGAGCGTCCTTCGGGAGCGATTTTTGCCCTTTCCCCCTCGAAAAAAAAAAATGAGCGAGCGAACAGGAAAGGAGAGAAGGATGTATAAAGTATTCCGTACTCTTGGTATTACAATCGTGAAATATGTAGATAAAAAGAGAGAAAGAAGGGATTTGTTCAAGAATGTGCAAAAAAAAAAAAGAGGAGAAACTAAGCCAAAGTTTGCGAGCCACGCGCGTGTGTGTGTGCACGGGGAGCTCCTCCTTTTCCGAATTATCTCTCGCAAGGATATGTATATCAAACGCGTTTACGTACGAGATGCGTACACACATTCGATAAATCACCTTTTCAGATGTTAACGCGCTTCTTCCTTCTACTTCTCTTTTTGCGCAGTGCAAAAAAATGTATACATGGGAGCAACTGTATAAAAAATCTTTGAGACTCGAGGCTATAATATCACGATTGAACATTTTTAAATGCATTAAGTATTGAAAATTTATAGGAGTTTTGACTATAACTATTTTATTAATCCAAAGAACGAAAAAATTGTGTTTTTCCTGAACATCGCTACTAATTCCGTGTATTGTTTTATTACTCGACAAGCCTCAGCTGGAAGGGAAAATTTTTGAAATAAAAAAGGGCTTTGAAATAGTTCAAAATATCCGGACCACTTAAGGAATTTGGCATTTAAACTGGATTTAAAAAAGAATCCAAAATGTTTGAAAAACAATTTATTCAAGATATTTTATTTATTATATAAAACTAATATTTATCAACAGTTTTCAACCATTACAATACTTATGTGAATGACCATTTATTGCGTCCAATGTTTCGAAAATATTTTCGTTCTTTTGAAGATTCAATACGGTCTTGTACTGAATTTATGTGAACTTTTAGAGTAGTCTGGCGGCTTACATTCGACGGGTTTTATATGAATATGTAATACATTTATGTGAACTTTGAGGCAATTTTTTCGTCCAAACGATTTGTGGCAAATATCACATTCGAAGGGTTTCTTATTATCGTGTATTGAATTCAAATGTATTTTGAGATAATCTTTTCGTCCAAATGATTTATGACAAATTTCACACTCGAAGGGTTTGCTTCGATCATGTAATGCATTTATGTGAGATTTGAGGTGATTTTTTTGTCCAAATAATTTATGACAAATCTTACATTCGAAAGGCTTGCTCTGATTATGTACTGTACTTATGTGGCGATCAAGGTTACTTTTTTTCTCTAAATAACTTATGACAAATGTGACACTCAAAGAGTTTGCTTCAATTATGTACTGTCAGTATGTGCCTTTTAAGTACATTCTGGTATGCAAATGATTTGCGACAAACCTCGCATTCGAAGGGCTTGCTCCGATTATGTACTGTATTTATGTGCAATTTGAGGTTACCTTTTTGTCCAAATGATTTGTAGCAAATATCACATTCGAAGGGTTCGATACGATCATGTAATGAATTTATATGAGATTTGAGGCTAGATTTTTTTCGAAATAATTTATGACAAATCTTACATTCGAAAGGTTTGCTCTGATTATGTACTGATTTTATGTGTAAATTAAGGGTACCTTTTTGTCCAAATGATTTGTGACAAATCTCACATTCGAAGGGTTTGCTCCGATTATGTACTGTATTTATGTGAGTATTGAGGTCAAATTTTCGTCCAAACAATTGGTGGCAAATATCACATTCGAAGGGTTTAATACGATCATGCAATGAATTTATATGAGATTTGAGGCTAGATTTTTGTCCAAATGATTTGTGACAAATATCACATTCAAATGGTTTGCTACGAATATGTACTGCATTTAAGTGACGTTTGAGATCACTCTTCAGTCCAAATGATTTGTGACAAATGTTACACTCGAAGGGTTTGATACGATCGTGTACTGTATTTATATGTTTTTTTAGGATACCATTATCTCCAAATGATTTGTGACAAATGTGACACTCAAAGAGTTTGCTTCGATTATGTACTGTCAGTATGTGCCTTTTAAGTACATTATGGTATGCAAATGATTTGCGACAAGCCTCACATTCAAAGGATTTGCTCCGATTATGTACTCCATTTATGTGAGTATTGAGGTCACTTTTTCGTCCAAATGATTTGTGGCAAATCTCGCATTCAAAGATTTTACTACGATTTTGTATTTCTTTCCCGTGATTTTTCAAGGCTTGCTTGTATTCAAAAGATTTGTGACGAAATTCAAGTTGATAGATTGGATTTTCATTTTCTTCTTTCACCAGAGTTTGACAACTTTGTTTCTCAGATTTGAAGATCACCGACAATATAGACTTCTGTTCGGTTTCAGGTTTAACATCCCTGCACTCAAAATCAATCGATATATTTTCATTTATATCATCTGGCTGATTTGCGTTTTCGATTTTTACTACAGGTTGAAAATTTTGATCCTCAGACTTGCAGTTAATGGACGACGGAGTCGATAGAGTTGTCGATTTCAGTTCAGTTTTTACATTTTTGCATTCGAATTCTATGGATATTTTTTCACCTAACCTCTCATGAAACGCCACAGCTTCATTTGCGTGTTTCGTCTAAAATAAAAATTGCAAGGTAGCTTCTAATGTTGGATAAACAAAACATAATTCAATTAATTGAACTCACTGGTAATTCATGAAACGGCATTACTTCCGAGTTTTCGACTTTACAAGGATCCATCGAATCAAAAACCAAATCGTCGCCAATAGTCCAAGTATCGCCTGGCTCTTTCTTCACCCTAAACCATAAGAGAATTTACTCAGGAATCGTTCAAAAAATGATCATTCCACCGTAACGTACAAAAATATTATACCTAACTAAGTTAACGTTGTCTTCCATAACTTCCTCGGCTATGTGTATTCACCGTAATTTACAGCGATACACACTGAAAAAATATTTGAGGTTATACGCCTCGAATACCCAAGACCGTGCTTCAATTTAACCTAAAAACACTTTTACGGAAATAATCTGTAAACACTCGCTAGTCGTGGAATTCTGCTTCGCACTAGCGTAACGAGTCGAGTGAACATATCAGTCGCATCTATACTGACGAGATTATCCCACATTTGTGATATCTCTGCGGTGGAACTTTCCCCCCTCTACATTCACTTAAATACGCAGTTATTAGGCACGTGTATCGGTTCGGTTGTCCGTGGGTACATTTTGCCTGTAGATTTCGAGAAAAGTACTCGAATAGATGCTTATGTTATATGATTCAATCAAAGTGTATATGATCGATTCAACAAATCATCGAGACTCAAAATTCGCAGTGAACAATGATAAATATTAATTAACATTCACTAACGCGCGTCGAGCGAAACAAAAATCTCGATAGCAATTTCAGCCTCGAATTTCGATGATTTTTCAAAGACTCGCTCGTATATACACGCGCGAGAAAGAGCAAAGGAATAGTACGAAGAAAAAGCGACAAACCGTAAGTACCGTGTGCCCTTGGGTTATAGCCATTTATATGCTTAATAGCTTTACCTAAATATAATACCACGTCGTCTCTCTCTTTTATATATATGAACTCTCCTATTTCACGCATGGGCGTTGGCGGTGGTGGCGGCAACGGCTAAGTGAGGTGCACACGTGCTCGAGTAGAAGTGTGCGTGCGGCGGCGGCGTTACTATATACTATTATACACATACATACACGCATGGCATTTTGCGAGAGCTGTGCCGCGCGGCCAGACGAGGTCGTTATCTTTAAACTCTCGAGCGGAGAAAGAGGTACTATATAGAGCCCCAACGATATACCCAGAAGATAAGGGAAGAATCAATGGAGCCAGACGGCGTTGACTTATTGTTCGTTCCGTCAGAGGATAAGACGCGCTCGTAGTAGTAGGTATATACGTAAGAAAAAGGGGAGAGGAAAGTAAAGAAGAAAACGCGCAGAGCCAGAGCCACTGAAAACAATGGCTAATAATATATACGTAGCAAATAATAGTAATTGGATTCGGACGGGGGGGGGNGGGGGGGGGGGGGGGGGGGCTCGGCGAATATCTTGTGTATATCTAAATGAATCGTTTGTGACAAGGCGCTTTCTTGAAAATTACGCAAGAGGTCCTGCCCGTGGCCCCCGAGTCTCTGTGTGGGTGTATAAAATGCTCTACGGTACGTATGTGTGTGTAAGGACGAGAGAGAGAGACATGAGTCATTACCTCGGGGAAAAAGAAATAATGTTCAACCATTAATCAAAACTTTAAAACCGCAAGAGGAACTCGAACATTTCCTCGGCATTTTTCTCTCTATATACGCGCGCAACTACTGTGCAGCCATTGAAACTCTCTTCTGCCTCTCTCGAGGGGGTCTTGTGGCTGGCGAATATAGGACAGTCGGTGTGTTTTTTGGCCGCCGCGCGCAGCGTATTCGACACAAAAGAAAGAGAGAGGGAGATATATAGAAGCTTCGCGCGCGTCGCGACGAAAGAAATTTCTATTTACGTCTTGCGCTCGCAAAGAATCGCAATTAACACCGGGGGGGTAGATGCGGACACTTGCGTTGCCCTGCAAGATTCGCCACTTTGAAGCTTGATTTATAAGCCTTGTTGTATTATATACACCGTGTATATAATCGACAGCGTTTATATATATATATCGAAGGAAAATAAATTCCGAGGAGAATAAAGAGAGAAGCCGACGGCGCGCGGTACACAACAATGAGATAGTCGAGAAAATGTCTCGGGCGCCGCGACGACGTGGAAAAATCAGCGAACAACAAAACGCGCTTGTGTATCTCTGTGTGTGTGACTAAGCGCTCAGTCACACTGCCGCGCGAACGCACACGTGTGCGCGCGGCGGCGTGTATATCTATATACGCATTATACCGGGAGGAAAATTTATTTGAGCCATTTCGGCGCCACGAGCTACGTACGTAATGCGGTTAGACGAAATGAAAAGTGTCGCGCGCGTTGTCTACTCTATAGCTACTTATATGTATATGTGGATATGTGTGTGCAGCAGCAGCACCAATTTTCCTTACATTTTATCAGCTACTCTTCCGCTGTCGTGACTTTGCTAGGTGAATTTATACCGTGATAATGTGCACGGGCCTTTTTTTTCTCTCTCTCTCTCTCTTGCGTCTATCGCACTGGATTCAGAGAGATGGCACGCCGAGCGCGCAAGCTCGAGCTCGTTGATGCGGGCTTCGAATGCCTGTCGCTCGACTTGTCTCGAGAGAAAGGAGAGAGAGAGAGAGAGAGAGAGAGAGAGAGAGAGAGAGAGAAAAACAAAAGTAGAAAGAATCCCCAGGAGCGATTCCTAGCTTGTATTTATACTCGTGTTTTTCGTCCCCAAAAGCGCATAATAAATTCACGCGAGCGGGTGAGCTTTTCGGGGAGCTTGGCTGTGCAACGACGAGAAAGTAATGCCCATCTCGAAAGAGAGAGAGAGAGCTTCAACTCAACCGGCTGCACCTGCATTAGACACACTCGCGTGTGCGCCAGAGAGCAGTAGCAGGTAACAAGTCTTTGAATTTAATCCCAACGAAAAATATTCGGATAGACGCACTCGAAAACGTTAGAATCATTAGGCTAGTGTCGGAGGGAGCAGTAGCAGTCGTCGCGTATTTTTTTTTTTCTTTCTGCGCTTAGACTCTGCGCCGCAATTGGTATATTATTCGTATTTGTGAACGCGAGTGTGTGCACCTAGTTATGATCTAGGTCATCGCACGCGGCTGTCGCAGGCGTGTGGGTCATGCGTCGGATATAATGTCGCATCTAATTTACGATTTGAATAAGAGACAGAGAGAGAGAGAGAGTCGGCAAAGTAACGACCGAAAATTTGAAATTAAAATCAGCGACCTTAATTACACCCGAGTGAGCAACAAAAACAACGATAACAACGTGGTGGTGGTGGTGTCACACTACTCACTGGGTGCACGGAGCAGCCGTAGGTATAAGGTAGCAACAACAGTAGCAGCAAAGCAACTCTCGAGAGCTAGAGCTGCGCTAGAAGCTCCAGAGTACATAAGCTAAACAACGAGAGAGAAGGCGCGACAACGAAAGTTTCATTATAAAAAGCTCGAGCAGCAGCATAAGGCACGTGATTCAACTCTTAACTCTTGACCTCGTGCGCGCACGCAAGTACAATCCCTTTCGCAAAGTAGTATGCCTGACTAGTTAGAAGGAATAGGAAAAACTCATTTCTCTCTCTCTCTTTCTTGAGTTACAAGAGTTACCTTTCAGAGACTGTCCCTTGCTTGCCTCTCTTTGCTCTAAAGCACGACAATTTTTTTTTCTCGCTCCTACCTTCGCTCGCAGGCAGTGCAGTTACAGTTTCGTAAGCTGCAGCGTAGATACTTTGAATATCGCGAATAATTTTTTTCTTTCTCTCTCTTGCTACGAGCTCCTGTCCGTGCGTTAACATATATACGCTTACAGATGTATATGCGAGGAGAACGGCGGCAGTTAGCCGCGAGCACACGCAGTACAGAAGCGAGTACTCTTCTCTCGGCGCAATATACGTAGTTTATCTAATGGTAATGGATAAAGTTCGACTTTGCGGTCGAGGGACATAACGATTTTTTCTCGTTTCCACTCTCTCTGCGAGTTGACAATATCAATTCATCATGTTTATGTCAAAGTCCAAGCACGCGCGTCTCTGTATGGGCTGCTGCTGCTGCTGCTGCTGCTGCAGTGCGCAGTATTGAAAAATGACCATTGTTCGCCGCAGCGTTAGCGGCGCGGCGCGTGCACTTGACAATATACAATTTCTGGCTGTTGGATTTTTATTACCAATTGTTATACGAGAGTGGATAAGCCATATAACTGAAAGTAAAGAGAGAGAGAGAGAGAGCGCCGCTGTGCCTGCCTGCCTCTAAAAGCTGCTGTAGCTCAGAGACTGTCATTTTTCTCGCACAAAAAAAAAGAGCCAGCGAGCGGAGGAGGAAAAAAAAATCGAGCTCCAGCAAAAATATCTACGAGAGAGCTAAAAGCTCTCGGGGTATTATTTCCAGTTGGAAAAGTTTCTAAAGTTACCTTACACCTTGGCCCGCTCGCTCGCTCGCGACGTAATAGTTTATGACTATTAGGACCCCGAAGCCATGCAGCAGCGCAGAGTTAGAGCGCATAGGTATATATAGAGAAGCGATTACCTATAACGTTTGTTTTCTTTCTTTATTTTCTCTTTCTTTTCATTATTTTTTTTTCTCGTTGCGCTCGTTCAATTGGCATTATAACATAGTCATCGTTGACCGAAGATAAATACAATCGGAAATCACGTATTCTCTCTCTTTCTCGTGCGCCGCCGATGATTAACGAGGTTATTAACACATTCGTAATAACGCACGGGATATATAATAATAACAGATACACACGCGTACTTTGTGCGAATGATAAAATACGGAGTTTAGTCACTCTCTGCAGCTCGTAATATACACTCAACTCAATAGCTCGAGCGCGAGCGCGAGAGTGTAAATACGGGACACACGTATATGTCATCGATGCACAAAGAGAAGAAAAAAAAATGACAATTAAATCGTAAAAGGTCGCGATGACTCGAGATTACGGTGGCCGAGCGCGCGGATTATTAATCCAATACCAATACACTGGTGGCGCGCTGCAAAAGTGCGCGCACACCATGCGTTATATATAGCATAATAATATATCGTTCATTAGCATACACGCATGTCCGCGAGCGAATAACGATTCGCCGAAATAACTGCCTGCGTCGTCGCCGCAGCCGCTGGCGTGCACACAATATATCGTATATATCGTATTTATATCCGGTTTTATATATTTACTATATATATATCCGCATATATACACACGCATGCGTCAGAGAGAGAGCGTTTACCCATATAGCGTGCAAAAACCTGCACGGAATTTACGCTTATAAAAATCCGTCTTACGTTTTATTTATACAAAAACAGGTAGGTATTTATATGTATACACATATATATAGTGCTACTACTCACCGCTCGGTCATCGACGTAGACCGGCGTGTACTTGGCGCTGCCGAGTCTCGCCAGCTGTAGCAGCGTCAGCAGCGCGAGCGCAAAAATCGTCTGCAGACGCATCATCGAGGAGCGCACGTGCCCCCTCGTCGTCGTCGTCGTCGCCGCCGCCGCTGATTCTGTCACTTTTCTCATTGTGTCGTTGTCGTCGTTGGCTTTGTGTGCAGCGTTTGGTCACTAGATATTTTATTTTTTATTTATTAAAAAATTATCTTCGAACTATTTCACTCGACTCTTATTCACTTCACAAGTATTATATTCACTGCAAAATTTTGATCCCCTACAAAGACACACACTTACTGGGGGCTGGTATTATAGAGGGGTTAATCAATCACGGTCACCAGTCACACGCGTTTGTTCTCTCGATACGTAGCAACTGCAGCTCTCGATGACGAGACAGATATACGTATTAAGCGGTGGCGAGTGGTGTCCGTCAGGAGCATTGTCTCGCGGCTCCTTGACTTGCGATTATCCTCGCGATTATTCTCGTTTTCATCCTTCGGCTTCGCGATCGATTATTCAAGATCATCCGCGCACCCGCGTTTGATTTTATAATTGATATATAAACTATAACTTATCTCTATTTGTTGACACCACGATAAACGCGCACTCACTTAAAAAAAACACAGACACCAAACACAGAGGAGACACTGAAACCGAATAATTTTTTTCTCTTGCCTTTTCGCGCACTAAAACACCACTACTCTACTGCTGGCAAGCAGTATATATAAAACAACAAAACAACAATAGCCTAAGTAGACGAGGAAGAAGAGCCAAACGACGGCGGCGGCATGATGATGATGACGATGAGAAATCGTCGCAGCGCAGCACGCGGGCAGCAGCAACAGTCGGTCGGCGCTTCGCGAGACGTTTTTTCGCGTTAATATATCCCGCTCGACAGTCAAACAGTCAATGCGTGCCGCTGTGTTGCTGCGGAACTCGTTGACCGCCCCGCGCGCACACACACACACAAACGAGCGTCGTGCAGCTTATGGCAGAGCGAGCGAGCGAGTGAGTGAGAGAGCTCCTCAGTGTGTGTCGTGCATAGAGAGGCGCAGCAGTGGCCACCACTCCAGGAGTAGTATATAAGAGTGTACACGAAGATACACATACACGAGAGCCCCCGACGCACAGACACACATTTATAGTCTTCTGTGTCTCATTCTCTCTCTCTCTTTCTTTGGCTTATGCTCCGCGTACGGAGAATCGGGCGCGCGCCGCGCTGCGCTATATAAAGTCCGACGAGTATGTGTATATAGCAGTGTCGTTGTTATCGTCGCCTACTCTCTCATACTTGTCTCTTTCTTCTTTCTTCTTCATCCGCTTCGGTTTTTCTCTGCCGCTGCCGCTGCTGCTTCTTCTTCGTCTCTGCGCGCGTTCGATATATAAATGCGCGTCGAGTCGAGAGAGCTGCGAATATCGCGATGTACAGCTATACACACATACAGACGTGCGTTTATACCGTGTATGCGGACTCGTTATACGAGGCGCCTTTTGCTCTTCGAGCCTGTCGTTGTCGTCGTTGTCGTCTCGTCCTGCGCGTCGTGCTTATCCTCGACCATATTTGTCCTTGCTAATGTGCCGTACGTGAGCTGCTCGTAGACGGTAGTCGGAGTAGTTGGAGAGCGGAGCTGCGAACATAACAAAAAATCGATTAACATTTCTGTGCGCGTGGAATAAATCGATATTTTCCTATATATTGATCATTGAGTAAGTACGGGGCGCTGGTACGAATGATATCGAAATCCTGCTGCGCCGCGAGCAGAAACTCATCGACGCGTACCTCGACTCTCCATATATGCGTATTATAGATTATACGTTGTGACGAAGGACAGCCATAGGAGTTACCAGGATGATGCGCTACACGACGCACGTAGAATATAATACGGTGCTACAATTGTTACGTGTCAGGGTGAGAGCTTGCAGCGAGCTTCAATTCAACTTTGCCATATGTGCCTCGCGTATGCGGTTATTATATATTTCTCTCTCTCTATGTGCTATTGCCATAAGGTAGCGATTCCAAAGCTGCGGTAATATAACTCTCTCTCTCTCTCGCTCCATCCATCCGAGGCGCTATCCATTATATAATACATACATTCACAACGAGTACAAAGAGATAGATCCCTGGTACAGCCTCGAGCTTTCGCCAGCGCGTACATCATAGCTTGTCCGTTATAAAGCTCGCGCAAGCTCGTCAGCTTGGCGGCGGCGACGACGACAAAGCGCCGAGAGAGAAGCGCATCTTCTCGCTCTATCGCGCGCGGATACATCTCTCAGCCTGCGGCTTCTTCTCTACTTCTATACTTCGACTCGGCAAGTAAGCAAGATAGAGAACTAGCGAATGTATATCTGTATATATGTGTGCTGTGGGGCGAGGAAATACTAGCGTGTCATTAGCCTAATGGGGGCTACGCCGCGAAACGGATATACATAATATCGTGTATTGCACACTCGTCTTTCTGATCCCCCGCATTTGCCCGCGATAAATACGTATGGGTGATATCGGATACAATGAAGTTTGGCAATGGTCGCTGTCACCTACACGATAGTGGAGGAATATTTTGATACATTAATTAATGTCGATAATTTTTTTTCTTGTCAACTTTAAAAGAGGATACGTACTGAATGGATCAAGTGACTTTCGATGCTTTTTCGCGGCAAAATAGGTCTGTTTTGTCTTTACCGTGTTCATCAGTGGTGGGTTAGAAAAAGTGCTGCCTCCATGCATACTTTCGTTTGCCACTCACGAAATTCGAAAAGCTTCAGTATAAGACTTTGGATTGATGAAAGTACTAATAAGGGATACAAGAATTATGAGAGCTTTTACTAACTCTGAAAAGATGTAAAAAAAATGTTTTGGTTTGAATTAAATTAATAAATGTTTTCCACGTTAGTTTTTACTGAACACGTCTCTATTTAAACAAAAACAATCAGTTTGTCAGCAAATTTATTGAAATTTAAAAAAAATCATGTGTACAAATATCTTTACATGATTGCAATTTTCAAATATGATTTCTGTCCTTTGATGGCTGAGCGAATCTGATTTTCGTCCAAATTTCTTCTCGCTATTGTCAAATGCGTAATCTTACTGACCTTGGTGTAACGTCTTTTGGTGCTTGATCAAAGATAATTGATTTCTGAATATCTTCTCGCAGTTGTTGCATCCAAAATCTTGACGACCTTCATGGACTGTTCTTTGGTGTTTCAACAAATGTGATTTTTGTCCAAATTTTTTCTCGCATTGATCGCATGCATAATCTTTGCGACCATCATGAACTGTCTTTTGGTGGACGCGCAAGTTGTGTTTATGTCCAAATTTTTTCTCGCAATTGTCACATGCATAATCTTGACTACCTTCGTGTACTGTCTTTTGATGCTGAACCAAAATCCATTTTTGTCCAAACTTCTTCCTGCACTTGTCGCATACATAATCTTTGCGACTTTCGTGTACTGCCTTAAGGTGAATTAGAAAATTTACTTTTTGTCCAAATCTTTTCTCGCATTGATCGCATGCAAAATCTTTGCAACCATCATGAACTGTCTTTTGGTGGACGCGCAAATACGATTTTACCCCGAATTTCTTCTCGCACTTGTCGCATTCGTAATTTTTCCGACCCTCGTGGACTGTTCTTTGATGTTTCAACAAATCTGATTTGTATCCAAATTTCTTCTCGCACTTGTCGCATGTGAAATCTTTGCGGCCCTCGTGGACTATTCTTTTGTGGTAAAAAAAATGCAGTTTTTGTCCAAATTTCTTCTCACACTTGTCACATGTGTACTTTTTGTGACCTTCATGGACTGTCTTTTGGTGTAAGAGCAGACTCGATCTCAATCGAAATTTCTTCTCGCAATTTTCACATGCGTAATCTTTCCGACCATCATGGACCCATTTTTGGTGTTTGAGCAAATTAAATTTTTGTCCATATTTCTTCTCGCACTTGTCGCATGCAAAATCTTTACGACCTTCGTGTACTACCCTTTGGTGTATAAGCAAAGACTGGCTTTGTCCAAATTTCTTCTCGCAATTCTCACATGCGTAATCTTTCCGACCATCATGGACCCATTTTTGGTGTTTGAGCAAATTAAATTTTTGTCCAAATTTCTTCTCGCACTTGTCGCATGCAAAATCTTTACGACCTTCGTGTACTATCCTTTGGTGTAAAAGCAAATGCGAATTTCGTGTAAATTTCTTCTCGCAATTTTCACATGCGTAATCTTTCCGACCATCATGGACCCATTTTTGGTGTTTGAGCAAATTAAATTTTTGTCCAAATTTCTTCTCGCACTTGTCGCATGCAAAATCTTTGCGACCTTCGTGTACAATTTTTCGGTGACTCAACAAATCTGATTTACTTACAAATTTCTTCTCGCAGTTTTCACACGCGTAATCTTTCCGACCATCATGGACCGATTTTTGGTGTTTAAGCAAATTCGTTTTTCGTTCAAATTTCTTTTCGCACCTGTCGCATTCAAGATCTTTGCGATGCTCATGGACTGCCGTCAATTTCTTTTCAGATTTATCCCGTACGTAATCTTTGCAACCCTCATGAACTGCTTTTATGTGTAAGAGCAAAGTATGTTTACTTCCGAATCTCTTCGCGCATCTTTCACACAAGTAGTCTTTGAACACTTCGTGGAATATTTTTTTGTGTTTAAGTAAAGTTGATTTATTTTCAAATTTCTTCTCACACTTGTTACATGTAAAATCTTCATGATATTTGTGTATGAATTTTTGATGTGTGAACAAACTTGATTTTTTCAAAAATTTCTTTTCGCACCGGTCGCATGAAAAATCTTTGCGGACTTTGTGTACTGATATTTGGTGTCTACTCAAATGACTTCGGAACTCAAATTTCTCTTCGCACTTTTCACATGAGTAGTCTTTTCGTTTATTGTGGATTGTATCTCGATGTGTCATCATACTTGATTCTAGTGTAAATGCCTCTTGACAAATATCACAAACATATTTTTCGTCATTTGAAACACCAATGTCGGGTTCACTTGAGTTATTTTTTGAAACTATTTCCTCCGATTTCTTATCACATTTATCCATTTTGATGCCTAAATTAAACGATGAATTTGTCTATTTAGTGCCTCGGAAATCGAATGAGAAAAATTGATATTTTAGTATTATGGACTGTTTCATCGGGAAAGAAAACATGGAAACTAATTTGCTTTTGCTATAAACATGATCAGGGTGATGAGTGATTATGTCAAAATCGTTTATGATCATATCGTTTACCACTGAGTTATCGAATTATCTGTTTACACATTGTTCTTACAACATTTGAAACAATTTAAAATTTTAACTTGGCGACGATTCTGCCGAGGAATTTTTCGTACTTTTAAAACTAAATACTTAAAAAAAAGCCAATTTTTTCTCATTTAAACAATACCCCAAAAATGCGCATTTTCAAGCGAGGTAAAATTTCTTCATTTTGGACGTTAATGGGTTAATTGTAACGGTTGCAGATTTGAGGCTGAGAGAATCGCGAGAGCTTGGAGGGGCAGAAAAATGGAAAAATATCGTGACTTTTCTCCGTATATTAGTTAAATGTAAGTTTGTTACTGAATATCAATCAGCGTAGACACAATTCTCGGCAGAGCCTTTGCTTTGTCCTGCCAAGCTCTCTTCTCACTTTTCGCGTCAACGCTTTTGTGTCCAACCACGTTAATCTAGTTTAGTCCAGTAAGACTTGGATTAACAAACTACTACTGTTCTTTCGTTTTTTAGTTAAACGAAAAGCACGAATTACTTTTTTTACCCAATTCGACTCCGTTTCTTGGCACTGTTGAATTCGCCTGAGTAACCGACTGTTAGCTCTCTTTCTCTCTCTCTCTTTCTGAACGCTAGTAAAGATGCCTAATCATCTCTTTACCTTGTATTGCAATCTATTAGACATTCGCCAGAATTACATTTGATTGTCTACCGCGGATTTAATTGGCGGTATCATACGAAAACCAAAAATTCTAGACAAAAGCTCGATCTTTCGCCCACGCGCATTAAAAACGAAAAAAACAAAAGATCTCGTAACGCGTGCACGCGAGACGTATATATTCTACTAACACGACTCGCGAGCGCGCGAATAATTTCGATAGTTATCTGTCAGCAAAATGTGCGCGTTCTGCAAAGTTTCAGCTGACGCGTGTTCTCTCTCTCATCCTCACGGCTTTTTACAATGTATGAAATACACGACACTGCTATGTGTTAGCTGTGCACACGACCAAGTGCGCAAAAGAAAGAGAGATCTTTGTTATAAACTCGCGTTGACGATAATGACGATGATGATGTCGACAACGGCAACAACGAGGACGACCATCACCGAATAACTGGTTTTTCTTTCTCGACTCTTCCTCGAAAAATTACGTGCCCGAATACAGGCACTCGATCGTCGACACATCGATATCGATCCGCCGGTACTGCAAGGCATCGGTTTAAAGCTCACTCGGTGTGTGTGTGTGTGTGTGTAATCGTCGCGTATCCGGGCCGTTACACCGCGCGGACTACGCGCACTCGAGAGTCGTCGCGCGCGTCGGGAAAACATTACACGCGATATTTGGTTCAAGAGCGCGCGCGGTGTGTGTGTGTAACGTTCGCGGGTCATTTGCACTCGAGCAAGTCCCCGAGAGCTCGTGACACATCGCGATTCGAACACATCGATTACGCGCGCTTGCGCGATATCGCTGAGCTTTGGGATTTTTCGAAGACGCGTACATTATTATCAGAGCGAAAAATCCAACGACAAAAGAAAAAGACGAAGCACGTCTTATCCTTCAACCCGTGTATATACCTGCAGCTCTCACGCGATATACAATTTGCATCGATGACTCGAAGACCGAAAACCCCGTTTATAAATACATATAGTTCATATCTGTGTACATAACGAAGTTGAGCGCGTGCTATAATTCGCGCGTACCTTATCGCCGTAAACTTTATATATACTTTGCCGCGTTTAAGAATAAAGTATCAGTCAGTGAACTTAATACTACTTCTTCTACTGTACTTGGTTCGTAATATCTCGGCGCTCGATCTCTCACACTCTTTCTCTTTAGCGCACTATATACGACTGCAGCTGTGCCGTGCGAGGCGCACACTGCACGCCACGGCGCAAATGTGTCACTCATTTACTCGTACGACTATATACGTTAGTATACGAGAAACTACTTTTGATTATCGCGCGTATATATAGTCAAATCTCCTTCTATTAGTACGCTATATTTGCGTGCGCAATTTGCTCGAATACACTCGCGACCCGCGCGCGCGCGCGCGCACCTTTCAAAAGTCCATTTGCGCGCCAAGAAAGATGAAAGAGATTTGTCGCTCGAATCTTGATGAATATATATATTTCAAAAGCTTCGTTTTAATAAATTACGCGCGACATCATCGTATTAATTAAACGGTTAAATAATATACAACGAAAAAGTTTTAAAAGCATGCGAAGAGCGCGAGAGAATATCGGGCAATTAACCTCGCGATAATTTGACTCGCGCGCAAGCTCTCAAAGAGCCATCGAGGGCGCGTACACCACGGGAGCGAAAACTGTATACGAGCGTGCATATTGCATACATTTTCCAGCATAACGAGCTGCGGCTTATCGTATACGTAATGAGCTCCTGTGCGCTTGTATTACAAAAGTTTCGCGAGTAATTTTCTATATTATTAATTCACATGATAAACGTAAGCAGATCGCGACGTTGATTATTTTCGACGAGTTCTATTGATAGTGAAAAAATGTATGCATGTACCTTTGCCGCGATGAGCGTTGTATGAACTTACGAACGTCTCTCGATTGATATTCACGCGCGTCGAAAACACTTCGATATAATGTTGTATTGAAAAATGCTGGACAATATGCTCACGATATAGACGGTAAAAAAAATTAAAAAAAAAAAAGAAAAAAGAAGCTCCCGACCACTGCTTCGCTACGAGCTCTCTCGCGCGCGCTCGTATGTGTGTGTGTGTGCGTTAACCGCACGTACTGCGCACGATAATAATGAAACGCGCCGCACACACGAAGCGCAGCAGCGCAAAGCCACGTTAATCTACAGATAGGCAGCTTTTCCGGGCTCTCGTCTCGTCTCGTTATAATAACCCAGACATCGAGTTGTCGGCTTCACTACACATGTTCGCCGCAGCAAAATACAAGATATCTATATAGACATACACAGCCCCGGTGGTACGCGTGTTTAAGCCCACTACAAAACTTGTTTCATACGTTCATACACCCATGTATATAGTACCCCTGTAGTATTTTATAATGTGAATGTATATATACCTGCGCGCGCGCCTCAACCATCATAAATTCAAAGCTCTCGAGTGTGCAGTAGCAGCTATTTTTTTGTATATATATGCGTTATAATACTCGTGCTGCGTGGCGGATATTTCAAAAATACATAAAGTATTCCACCGCGTCTACGCGCGAGAGCATGAAAAATAAAATTAGCCCCCTCGAGCGATGCTGCTGGATCGTCGCCGCGGCTCGCTAGCTCAAAAGTCGCGCATGAAATTTTCATAAAGCACGTGAGGGAAGGGTGAAATGCCGATGATTTTTTTTTTAATATTGTATGTGGTAATGGATTATGGAACACGACGATCAAGCCACGGAGCAAGGACGACAAGTTTTGAAATGAATATTAAAAAATGTTATTATAATTCCTGAATATAATAATTATCGTAAAATCTAACAAAACGTTTCATAAGAATCTATTGACTTCGAAAATTTCTAGAAAAATTGTCGTCAAGTTAAAATTGTTAACTGGTTCAAATGTTGTAACGACAATGTATACACAAATAAATCAGTTATTCAATTGTAAACAATATATAATTGAAACCGATTTTGACATCATCCCTCGACCCAATGATCATGTTTATAGTAAAAGCAAATTAGTTTGAATGTTGTCTTTCCCGATGAAACAAGCAATAATATCAAAAAATAAAATTTACTCATTCAATTTTCGTGGCACAAGGATCCATCGTTTATTTTAAGCACCAAAATGGGTAAATGTGATAAAAAATTTGAGCAAGTTGTCTCTAACAACAATTTAAGTGAACAATATATTGTTTTTTCTGACGACAAACAACACGTTTGTGATATTTGTCCGGAGGCATTTACACTAGAATCAAGCATGATAACACACCGAGACACAATTCACAATGAACAAAAAGATTTCGCATGTGACAAATGCGAAAAGAAATTTCAGTTCCGAAGTCATTTGAGTAGACACCAAATATCGGAACATAAAAGCTGCAAAGATCATCCATGCGACAGGTGCGAAAAGAAATTTGTGAAAAAATCAAGTTTGTTCACACATCAAAAATTGATACACAAATATCATGAAGATTTTACATGTAACAAGTGTGACAGAAAATTTGAAAACAAATCAACTTTACTTAAACACAAAAAAATATTCCACGAAGTGTTCAAAGACTACTTGTGTGAAAGATGCGCGAAGAGATTCGGAAGTAAACATACTTTGCTCTTACATATAAAAGCAGTTCATGAGAAATGCAAAGATCTCGAATGCGACAAGTGCGAAAGGAAATTTGAACGAAAAACGAATTTGCTCAAACACCAAAAATCGGTTCATGATGGTCGGAAAGATTACGCATGTGAACATTGCGAGAAGAAATTTGTAAGTAAATCAGATTTGTTGAGTCACCGAAAAATTGTACACGAAGGTCGCAAAGATTTCGCATGCGACAATTGCGAGAAGAAATTTGGACAAAGCCAGTCTTTGCTTTTACATCGAAAGACGGTCCATGAAGGTCGCAAAGATTTTGCTTGCGACGAATGCGACAAGAAATTTGGACAATTATCGAATTTCCTCAAACACCAAAAAACAGTCCACGAAGGTCGGAAAGATTTTGCATGTAACAAGTGTGAAAAGAAATTTACGCAAAAAGGAAATTTTCTAATTCACCTAAAGGCAGTACACGAAGGTCGCAAAGATTTTGCATGTGACAAGTGCGAGAAGAAATTCGGGGTAAAATCGTATTTGCGCGTCCACCAAAAGACAGTTCATGATGGTTGCAAAGATTTTGCATGCGATCAATGCGAGAAAAGATTTGGACAAAAAGCAAATTTTCTAATTCACCTTAAGGCAGTACACGAAAGTCGCAAAGATTATGTATGCGACAAGTGCAGGAAAAAGTTTAACCAAAGATGGATTTTGGTTCAGCATCAAAAGACAGTACACGAAGGTAGTCAAGATTACGCATGTGACAATTGCGAGAAAAAATTTGGACAAAAACAAAACTTGCGCGTCCACCAAAAGACAATTCATGATGGTTGCAAAGATTTTGCATGCGATCAATGCGAGAAAAAATTTGGACAAAAAGCACATTTGATCAAACACCAAAAGACGTTACACCAAGGTCAGTAATATTACGCATTTGACAATTGCGAAAAGAAATTTGGACAAAAATCAGATTCGCTCGGCCATCAAAGGACAGAAATCATAATTGAAAATTGCAATCATGTAAAAATATTTGTACACATGATTTTTTTTAAATTTCAATAAATTTGCTGACAAACTGATTGTTTTTGCTTAAATAGAGACGTGTTCAGTAACAACTAACGTGGAAAACATTTATTAATTTAATTCAAACCAAAACATTTTTTTTACATCTTTTCAGAGTTAGTAAAAAAGCTCTCATAATTCTTTTATCCCTTATTAGTACTTTCATCAATCCAAAGTCTTATACTGAAGCTTTTCGAATTTCGTGAGTGGCAAACGAAAGTTTGCATGGAGGCAGCACTTTTTCTAACGCACCACAGATGAGTACGGTAAAGACAAAACAGACCTATTTTGTCGCGAAAAAGCATCGAAAGTCATTTGATCCATTCAGTACGTATCCTCTTTTAAAGTTGACAAGAAAAAAAATTATCTACATTAATTATTGTATCAAAATATTCCACCACTGTCGTTTAGGCGAAACCTAAACTTTAGGCGACAGCGACCATTGCAAAACAAATGCAACAGAAAATTTGAAAATAAATCGACTTTACTTAAACACAAAAAAATATTCCACGATGTTTTCATAGATTATTTATGTGAAAGGTGTGCAAAGAGATTTGGAAATAAATCGAGTTTATTCAGACACGTAAAAGAAGTCCACGAGGGTTGCCAAGATTACGCATGCAACAAGTGCGGGGAGAAATTTAGAAAAAAATCGCATTTGCTTTTCCATCAAAAGATGGTACACAAAGTTTTCGAAGTTTGTTTATGTGACATTTGCGGAAAGAAATTTAGAGGAAAATCGAATTTAATTACATAATAGTAATAATTAATTGACCTAACTGTATAATAATTATTTTTATCATAATAATAAAATTTTATCGTAATGGTTCGCTTTACTATTAAATTTCAAATCTCATAATCTAAATTTTACGTTCGATGATAATCCATTTTTTATGAATAATTATTTGTTAATACGAATGTCTCGAATGAAAAGTATTAATTGTTTTTCTTGATAACTATATTATTTACAACATCATTACCCCTTGTTTCACTATCATGTTCAATTTTTTACTTTTTGATCAGACGACGATTTTGATAAATTTGCAGACGGACGCTGATTATTTTTGACAAGAGAGCCATGATCAATATTAACAATATGTTATTACTTGAAAAACTAAAAGTTTAAATCAATAAGTTTTCTACATTCTTGAAAATTATTAGGAGCTCTTGTAATTAATGATTCATCCTCCATAGTACTTTAATTCAATCTACAATCTTCTTCAACGCTTCGATTTTAACTTTTCGAGTTTTCAAAAATTACTGCGCAAAATCTGCAGAGTTACATCATCGTATAGGTTTTGGATAGATGTTGAGGCTATTGGCAATACAGATTGGACGTTAAATGATGCAGGATATGTGAAAATTTTAGAAAATATTCTCTTTCCAGATATTACAGAACGCTATAAGAATGAAGAACTTATTTATATTGTAAAAGATAATAATTCGATCTCACTTTGTGAGAGAGTGGCATGAAGCTCATACTTGAATCAAAAGGTTATGGTTGAAGGTGTTGTTTAAAATATTATGGAGTAAATTTAAGTAAAAAAGTATTCATTAGTTGGTCTTGAGAAAAATCTTTATACCATTTATTTTCATTCTTCTATTTTAAAAATACGTTATCGTTTAACAATTTTATTGGTTTGCAAATATCGTTGTTGCTTTTATTATTTTGATTGTACCATTTTGAGTTTAACAATTATTTTTATTATATTATAATCACAATACTATTCTATTAGAACATCATATGTTATAAATACGGTTAGTCAATATTGCACAATTAATGAGATCTCTTTACTCCACTAGATGACTCATTTCACCCCATTACCAATATAAAAACAGCATTTTTTCATTTTTTTTTTTTTTTAATTCGACCATCAAACAAAAAAACTTGAATAATTCTTATTAACTGCTGATGAAAAATCATCAGATGAACAACCTTTGTTCTTCGTACGTAATACGACGTTTTACAGAATAGGGACACAAACGTTTGCCTGCGTAAACATGTACCTTATAAGGCAAATAATTTTGGTCGACAAAGGACAGCAGTTCTTGCTCCTCGCGGGATTTCGTTCATCATTACATCTTCTTTTACATCTTCTTCACTGTTCTCATGACGCTAGGGCTCCATCGGCTGAGGTATACGTAAATCCAATATGTGATTTACATCTTCTACGTTTCCACTACTGTCCTTGAGACTCGGGCCTTCAGTGTGATTTACATCATACAATGTAATAATATTACATAAATCTTGGTTCATCAAAGGCTCGACGATCATATCACAGATCTCGATCGGCATCCTGTTGTGAAATAACGAAAAGACAGCAGTTGGTGCCCATGTGTAGCAAAATACTCTCAATAGTTTCTCGGACAGGTACATAAAATTTATCTGTTTTACATAATGTCCATAAGTTTTATCCTTTTCCCACAGTTTCTCCAAACGCCCCGATTTAACAAAATTGAAGAATTCCACGCTTTTAACTTTTTCGGCTGCCCTTTTCGGACATAACTGCAAAAATGCGTAGTAAGATAAAGCACCCTTCACCTTTATCTTTCCGGCCATTCTCTTGAATTTTTTGTTAAACTGCAGACCCTCGACGATATCCGTTTGATACTCGAACACTTTGTGCTTGTTGAAAAATTTCATGATCGCCACGGCGTCGGTTAGCTCCATCTCGAAACCTTTATCCTCCAACATCTCGATGACGGCCAGAGCGCTCGACACTAAAATTAATTTATGCTCCGCCGGATGATCCTTGCGAGGCCAGCTCGTAAACAGCTGGAAGTCTTTCTCGCTCGGAAAAACGAAGCTGGACAGATCCGCGGCTGCGCAACGATCGAGGAGCGCACCGACCACGTCCGGTAAGAGACTCGCCACGGCCCATGCCAGAGGTGTCCGACCCCACCTGTCCACCGCGTTCACCCGCACCGGCTCCTGCGGCCAGTACCTATCGCTGGCCTCGAGAAACCGCAGCAGCAATTCGTGTCCGCTGGCTCTTCGGCAAATGACGTGAAGAGGCGTCGTTCCGTCCTCGTCGGCCAGGTTCGGATCGGCACCACGGCTCAGCAGATAGGCGGCCACTCGCTCGGCCTGACGGCGCATCTTCTTCAAGGCCAAGAGCAGCGGCGTGTTGCCCCGCGCGTCCTGGGCATTGACTCGCACCGACCGACCTCCGGCGTCGTTGATCTCGAAGAACCTTTCCACGCGCCCCAAGTCGTCGTCGAACGTGCAAATAACGTGCAGAGGAGTCGTTCCTGCCCTGTTGGCCCAGTTCGGATCTGCGCCTCGCTTCAGCAGTATCGCGCAAGTCGTCTCGTACTTCATGGCCATGTGAAGCGGCGAATCACCGGTCGCCTGCCAGACGAGATTCGGATACCCGTCGCGTTCTCGGGCATTACCGTACGCGAGAAATTTCTCGACGACATCGTCGAGGCCGCACATGCAGGCCGCGTGAAAGTGCGTGAGCCCCCCGAGCCCGTGCTGCTCGCTGCTACTGTAATTCGGATCGACTTCGTAATTGTATATCTCGAAGAGATCTTTGATCACGGGGAGCCTGTCGCACTCGCAGCTGATTAGGGACGCGAGAAGCAGCGGCGTCAGGCGACAAGTAACGTCGAAGGGCTGGAACTTGAAACCGGATTTAGCCACGGACGCGACAATCCCCACTTCGTAAGCCAGTTCAACCGGCGCTTTACCTCCGAGGGATACGAGCAGGTTGTGCTCCTTTTGAATCAAGTTTCGTACGGAAGTCGCGAGGAGCAACTCAATATTTTGATCAGAGAGAGGACTTCGAAGGTCGGATTTTTTATATTTTCCTTCACTATCGAAGTTTTCGCTTAGAATTGCATCTGAAAATGCGCCACACTGATTTAGGTCATCATTCCAGGCTGTTGTCCCAACTTTCATCCATTCTTCCACTATCTTGTCGTTGGACATTTTCTTATGCGTTCGTACACAAATACACTCACTTTTCACGAGAATCGCTTGCTTTGATTTTTTCCGATTCGTAAAATGTGCTGCAACAATGGCTCGTTGATCAAGACGCTTTGAGCATCCCTCGTTGAGTTAACGCACTTTGATATTAATTAATTAAAAACAAAAAAAAAAAGGAAAAAAAATGACTTGCTTCGGTCGACGTAGACTCTCTTTGATAGCCTCGTTGCTCTGTAGCAACCTACGCTGACGACAACGTGTTTACCGATACGAGTAGCGCGAGCTATGCTGTATCGAGCGGGAATAATAAATCCAGACCGTTGGGTGCCACGATCGTGTAAACAATAGCGAAGCATGTGAGCATTGGCGCTACTTCGATGGACCTTTAACTTTTAATCGTTACCAAATTAAACGGCTCCAACTGTACGGGTCCACTTCAATCAGGCGAGATGGAAGAACTTGAAAGAAAAAGCGCAAAGATTTCTTGAATATAAAAAAAATTGAATAGAAAATAAGGTACTAGTAGACTCCACAAATTTTTTAAGGCAAATCCATGGCTTAAAATTCAAGTATGGTCTCCTCGTAAATTGATAAGTCATTTTATTGACATATTCAATGCTTCTCGAATTGATCTCTCGCGTGGAGCTTTTGTGCTCAATTAAAGGTATTTAGAACCCAGTCAAAAAATCAAAATGGCAATCCAGTTTTCTGAAACGTCTATTGGGTATTTCTTCAAAAAAATCTTTGGTGACCTTAAAAACAACAAAATGAAGATCGCTATTGGGCTTTTTGGAGAAATAATCAGTAAAAATTTCAGAAAACTGAATTGAACTTTAGATTTTTTTGGCTGGGTTCTATATCTTCTTGAATCGACGTAATTCGAGCCACTCGCGATGTACATTTCGAATTCTGCATCTCTAATACGAAAGCTGCATTCTCCGCGAAATACGATCGCGACGACGCGATAGGAAATACGTGTGCGCGCCCGCGAGTGCGACACCGCGAAAAATTATTACAGATATATATCGCACGGGTTTGATCCTCACCGGCGGGGCCATGCGCGCGGTAATATCTCGCGCGAACGTCGATCTCTCGCTCTCTCTCCGCGCGCGTGGAGGAAGCATGTGCCGTATGCGCGGCACGGCGTACATGTGCTCTAATCTCGCGATGCGGCCTGATCTCTTTACCAGTCCGTCAGTCTGTCTCTGCAGGGTTGGCCGACATTTACGTACAATAGAGCTTGCGAGAGCAGACGCGTGCACAGAGAGAACGTTTCGCGCAACGAATTTAAATGTGCGACACGAGCTCACGCGCACACACGAGCTGTGTGCGATATACATTATATTAAGAGCAGAGAGAGCTCGGGTACTCTCTGACTCGCGTGCAGGGCTGCAGGAAGAGAGAGAGAGACGACTATAGTAGGTGTAGTAGCTCACCTACTGACTATAAATTTGATTTATCTCGCAGCTCGCTCGGACAGTAGATTGTTTTGGAATTTATTCTTTCGTCCATTACATTCTCGTATGTAATGTAAGCGGATTTTTTTTTTGGCTACAGTCGATTTACATCGAGTAGCCGATGATTTATCGATAGATAAGAGCGAAGACGATGATACACAATACGTATCCAAGAGAAAGAGGATTGCGGATGGACGACGGGACATTTTATATACTTTATGTTAAGTATCGCTCCTACCGTCACTGCACGATCACCCACGATAAATCTGTATTACGTATACAGTAGCTCGACATTTCCAAGCATGTTTGATTAAGCTTTCTCGCGCGTCACGTATACAGAGCTCGATTCGCGGCGCCGAGAAAAGCTCCTGCAAGCCTGTGGCGCGCGATGCATTCGCTGCTGCCGCTGGTGGCTTCGATGCGCGCATCGAGCTCTTTTTTTACTCTCTTATACTTAACTCTTTTCTCGAGAAAGCTCGTATGCGTCATGCACGCACGTTTTTGACAAAAAGCAGAAGATAAAAAGGAACCCCCCTGCGAGTATCTGCATACGTAATGCGCGCCACCGTCTTTGTTGACTTCGGCCTGTACGCGCCTGCACTTTTGTTACGTTATTTATAAGCATACGCGCGAGCGCGACGATGCGTGGGCTGCGCGCGGCGATTCATCCAGATACCGATCGGACCTCCTCTCTCTTTCTCTCTCTTTCGTACGCATAACAGCGCATAAAAGTGCAGTGCGCTCGAGGAATGAATTTCTCGGTAGCAGCAGCTCGTGTATAGAGAGTCGTCTTGGTCGTCGGCAGCGGCGCAACGAGGCTCGTTTATTTGATTTATATATACGAGTGATTCGCGACGAATGTCAGATCGCTGCTGCCTCTACGTGCATACATAATTCGCCTGTATGTATATCGTACGTTTGCACTCGTAAGCAGGGAAGCTAAATTAATTTCGTGAAGCTCTCGAGAGCTTCAATACTCGATTAAGCCGTGTGTGTGTGCGATGGGCGCCGTTGTAGCCCAGAAAAAAAGGGAGTGGATTTTTCTTGGGTGTATCACAATCAAGCGGCAAATGTATTTACCAGAGGTCAGATATGGCGCAATATTTAACGTTTATGTATAGTAAGCCGGGGTACGAGCACGAGCGCCTTCGTCAATCGGCGACATTCACGATCGCGATCGTACACACGCGTATTCCGCAAACGAAACGTCGCGTAAATGTTTCATTCGATCGCCGTATATAATAAATACATACATATAATCTCTCGCGCGGCGTTTATTGATTAACGAAGCGCACAACGGATACGTTATGAGCCATATTATATACGATGTACACGACGAGGATGTCGATCGAACAGAGAAATAGAGAGAATCAAGAGCTTTTTGTCCATGTCAATGTACACGTTATAGTATACGATATTTATTTTGCAAGCGTATTACGCGCGTAATTCAACACTCGATGCATCACAAAACGAATGCGAAATATTTTATTAACGATTTTATGTATACCGTCGCGATGAATGCACGCGTACGTTGTACTCGTAACAATATATAATAAACTTTGTATACGGACGGGCGCGCGTGAATATTAATGCGCCCATTGTTGCTCATTACACATTTATATGCGAATGAAAAGAAAATTACGAGAAAAAAAAAACGTAATTGAAATGAAAGGTAAAGTGGTAAGAGCAAACAATCGCGAATTCGAACGATGCGAATTAATATTCGTACCGGTTGGTATATGTATATAGGAGCCAACTGACAGCCATTTTATCTATTTCTTTTTTCAAGAGATTTCGCTGTATGTTTTTTTGAATAGTTGCTAAAAATATTCAAAGAGGCTCAAGTTGTAGGCAGTTGAGAAAGTAAAAGTAACACGAAAAAAGTATCGATTGATTTGATTGCTTTGGATTGAGTATATTCTCTTCAGCAGTATTTATTTTATTAGAAAAAATTACTCTTAAATAACTTTTCATTAAAAATGTTTACATTTATTATATTTAGCTGACGCTTCAATCGTACAAGCTTTTATAATTAAACATGATATTTCGTAGATATGTACAGTCTTTTCATTATAAATAAGTGATTATTTAACAGTATTTAATTCACACCATTCAATCATTGATTAGTTGAGAAGATTATTCAGGAATTCGAGTGCGTCGGTTTGATTTTATCTTTGCCAGGGACCAGCAAACACTGTTCATTTTGTTTTTTTACTTTAAAATGTCACTTTATGGAAGATCCACACTTGCAAAATACAGATCACTTCACTTTTTCTGTATTCTACCCTTTATGAGAACTACTGTGTGAGCCGCCGCTTGAATGATGACTAAAACTCGAATGATGACTGGAACTTGAACTGTGACTGGAACTTGAACCGTGACTAGAGCTGTAGTTGGGATGATTGACTTTATTGATGTTCCAAGCGATGGACGATACCAATTTGTGGCCAATATGAGCGCCGTACGAAATACTACTGTGAGAAGTACTCCAAGTCCAGGGTCGATTTTCCAAACATTTGATAACGATTGTAAGGACTACAATTGGTACGAGTATGCCAAGGCATATCAAAACTAATGGAAGCTTATTCATCTACGTGTTACTCAAAGATTCGCACAGTAACTGCTGGACTTAAAAAAAAGATGTTCAATTGTTTTATACAGATATTCGGCTTTGCTATGACGTAAATTCAATATCCAGTCAATCTAATTTGATAAGTAGGGGTAAAGGCTAGTCTACTTTTCATTACTTTAGACGTCATACGGTCTATCGATTATGAAAAGATTTTCAGGTTCTCAAAAAAGATAATTTTTTTGTTGCGCACGAGGAATGAATCGACGCACTGAACTCCGTATGATAAAACACACGAGTGTTATATCGTTTCGTTATCTTACTTTTATGATATGATTGATATTGGGTTTGTTTTTACGTCGTGGGTTTGTTTTATTGCAGTGAAGTGCGACCGGTTATTCGCAGTGTGATATACTAATTTTGCGTATGAATAAATCCTATTTGTAAAAACCCTTTGCTTCGATTATTATTAGTGTTTTTTCCACAAAAAGTACATGGTGTATAGGAGCTGTCGACCATTTTTTGTCTCTCTCTATCACTCCTTCTTGCGAAGGCCTGCAGAAGGCTATAGCTCGCAGGAGAGATTTTACTACCCCCCCCCTCCCTTCTGCCTCGCATTCCTCGGGCCCGAAGACCTGTGGTTTGATATATATATCGATCAGACGTGAGAAAAAACGGCCGTAAGAATGTTCGGTGACAGTCAATCCAATATGTTAAAAGATATATTCTGACTGCAACTTACCAAGGCTACTTCACACCGCTTTTATCGACTGAATTGAACAACAGGTGTTTCTCGTTTAACGGTGCTACTCTTTACATATTGATAGTTTTTTCTATAATTTTGTTTCTATTGAATAAATTTCAACAAAAATATTTGTTTCTGATTTTTCTTTATTATTTTTATCGGGTATAAAAGTACAAAATACCAAATCATTTACAGAATATATTTGTAAAACATACATCTTAAAAAATATCACTGACACAAAGAAAGTTACATTTTATAATTGGATATCTTTTTTTTTTAAAGAGATGAAATTACATCGATATTGAACTTATCACTCATTTTACATTTAATCTTAGAAGATCTTTTTCAACACTCATTTTAACATACTATAAAATTTGTACATTACATTGTCACCGCGCAATTGTCAGTGCGTATATGCGCTGAATTTTGACGAGCCAAAACGACTCGGCACTCGAAATTAACTGCAGCAATTATAGAGCGCGTATCGGAACTATTTCATGTTTACATGCGAGCTCGAGAAAATCCATTTGATTTTTTGACGAAATTATGCGCGCGAATATCTTTGTTTTTTCACTACTTTCCAAGTCCAAATTTAAAGATCTTTTTCTACACTCATTTAAACATACTATAAAACTCAACTTGTTCATCCAAGACGTTTAGTTGGGTTTACATGCACTTTAGCTGGTTTACTTGATTGTACACGCACTGCATATAATTTAGTTGGTCTTACTACACGGCGTGCCGAAGATGAAGTATATCTTGGCGGAGAGTATCTTGAAGGCGGCATGTCGTATATTGACGAGTAAGTTGGCCTGACGAATATCGAAGTTGTCTGTTGGTCTAAAAATCCTAGGATTGGACTAGGTTTATATATCGAAGATGTCGGTCGGTCTAAAAATCCTAGGTCTAGGTCTAGGATTGGTTTATGTTTCTTGCCTAGTACATTGTACACGCCTTGAGGAAGTTGGAGACCATAGCGGGCATGTTCACTTCCTTCCAAAAATATTTCCGACCGTCCGTCATGATACGTAATACTCGATTCAGCATAATATGCATACCATACATAGGTTCCGATCATAACACCTGTCGAAATTACGACAAACAAAACCATAACTACTATCTTCCAACGTGTAAGTGGCGAGTGAACGTAACCGCCATCATGACAATGGTCGTGATAATGGTGACAATAGTCGTCGTACATGACTGCGTTGCACGAAGCTCGAAATGGCACTGACTGAAATTCGAACGATACTCGTGGATTTATTTATGTATTAATCTTCTCCTATATACAATCGAACGGACTCTGGGTAAATTTTTGGGAGAACACGATGATCTTTATTTGCACACACGCCGAACACAGATAACCCGTCGACTGACCAGAGGGAGATAATGCTAATTTTTCGGGTCTGCGAAAGCCTTGAAATTCCGGTTTTTTTTATGAAATATGTAATTATGTAGTCGTCGCACGATATCGAAGAAGTTGTTTCTGGTAACTTTACTACGAGCTAGAAAGCAAAAGGATTTGCTTTTTTCCTCTACTGTTTGCCTTATGTATCAAGATATTATACGATTATTGAAGAATGGATTTGAAAATAATAATTCTTTAATAAGGTTAAACTTCAATTCGACATATTCCCTGCCACACTTACTTTCGATTCTAGTGTGTGTATGTGTGTGTGTGTATGCGCGCGCACGCGCGTGTGAATGTGCGTGCGTGTGTGTGTGGGTGTGTGTGCAGTCTTGGGAAGGATCGGATATTCGGATTAACTCCGATCGTGCCAACTGAAGTTGGCTTCGGGCTCAAAAGTGTGCCATAAGAAGTTGGCTGCGCTTGGCTCGCGGCTCGGCCAGATTATTTTGAATTGATCATTCGAAATCAGCTGGACATTAATTATTTCGTTACGATCAGCCAACGTAAAAATAAAAATTATTAGTTTTAGGTAGCGGGGCAAGCCAAAACATTTTTGTGTATGAAATCAAGAGTAACCCAGCTCGAGTAATTTTTTTTTTGATTATTTCAGTCTGCAAAGTTAAGTAGCCAAAGTGCCTTAGCTCTTATAATTTGTTAAATCTTAAGATATGCAATTGGAAGTAACCCAAGCAGCCCAGCTCGAGCGAATCTTTTGATTATTTGAGACTGCAAACTTAAGTAGCCGAAGTGACTCAGCTACAGCAATTTTTTTAACTCCATACAAATGCCATCGGAAGGAACCGAAGCTTGCTTGCTAGATTATTTTTTTAAAATCTGAGTCTGAAACGTACGTAGCCAAATCAACCTAGTTAAATAATTCTAATTACTAAATGTACGATCTTTAGTAACCTAAGATAGTGAATACATAGTATGGCTATAGATAAGCAGCAGTATGTTCATAGAATATGTTAAGAGTGACAATAGAGTATTACTGTTTTAAGCCGGCTCGGCCGTTAATTACACGTACTCTGGGACTTCTGTTTTACGTGGCGTAGGCCTGTATACTATTTTTCATTTCCAGTGGCCCAAAAATCGATTTTTCCGCTTTGCACAGCAGCAGAGAAGTAGTCACTTTCGGACCGCTGGTGTGAAAATTTATTACGAAATTTATCTTTACATATATCAAGAAAATCGAATCTTGTCGCTAACTTAGACGTACTCTGGGACTTTTATGTTTTTAGTTAAATATATCAAAAAATTTACTCAAGCTGGATCACTTCGGGTTACTTTCAAATGCACATCCCAGGATTTAAAAAATTATAAGAGCTATATTGCTTCAGCTACCGTGCTGAACGTCGACGACTTAAATAATCAAAAAATCGGTTCGTACTGGATCGGTTGGGTTACTTCTGATTACATGTCCTGAGATTTAAAAAATTATTATAACTGGGCCGCTTCGGCTACCTGTGTTTTGCAGAATCAAGTAATTAAAAAATTAGCTAGAGCTGAGTCGCTCGGGTTACTCCTGATTGCATATTTAAAAATCAAAACAACGTTTTGAGTTGCAACGTTACTCTCTTTATTTTCATGTTGGCTGAGTGCGTGTGTGTGTGTGAGTATGCATAGCGAGTGCAATGTAAACGATGTATTTGCGTATAAAGAAAATGAGAGAGAGAAACAATGAAAGTCACTTTTAGTATTTTAATGTGTGTAATAGTCGTATATGGGTGAGAGAGAGACTTTCTATATATCTGCATGCCAGACAGAGAGACACGAAAGAAGAACGGCAAACAAAGCGTTGGCGGTGCGCGTCGTTAAACGAATAATGTACAAGCGGCGCTTAATATACGTTCGAATAAATATATCTATAGATATAATTCTGCAGGCGTGTGTGTGGTTTGCGCTTGATGTAATAGCGCAGCAGCGATTATCATTACGCATATTATTATTTTATAATATATCGTCGAGTCGCGAATGCACCGTACGCAGCAGCGGCAACGATTGGCTACGCTCGCGCGACCGGAAAACAATTCGAATAAACATTCGAAATTATTGTCGGTTGAGTCGAGGGCTGCGCTACTGCCGGCTGGTGTGACAACGTTCGATTGTTTATATATACGCACTGTGCGCATTATAACCGCGTAAAGTGTCGAATAATATGCGAATTTAGCCGATAGCGGAGTTTTATTTATGGATTGGCTAGTCTCGAGCGCCCTTGAGTTATCGTATAAACATATAATAAGGGATCGGAGGATATGCGAGTGTACGTATGTGTGCACGGTGTACTCGAACGATGGTATGGAGGGAATATAGGCGAGGCGCATGGCTCGAATCGCTCGCGTGGGTGGTGGAAGCGAGAGGGGTAAGATTATGACTAACCTTCGAATGTCAACGCGCGCCGTGCGTCTACCGCACGTACAACGCTCTGCGTTTATACAATAAAAAATGTATAAGCTTGCCTGTATAAACCGTCGAGTTTTGCGAAGATCTTAACGAAGAGAGAATCGAGCTTACTTTTTCGAATGCCGTCGTCGCAGTCTCTCGAACGATGCAGTTTTTCCTTTGTTCGTTGCAACGATCACTGGCTATTCAACACCATCACTTGTATTATATTATAAATGCTCTCGCTCACTGCGCACCGTTACGTATATTTTTCAAACTTTATGCGAACACTTGACACTCGCGCACAGAACGTAGCATCCAGAAAACTGAAAAAAAACAAACGAACGATCGATCGGCATCCACACAACGCGATGTTTTACTACGTGGTATAAAAATAACTATACGCGCGGTGTATTTATACAGACGCGACTGGCGGTTCGATCGCTGCTGCACAAGACGACGACGACGACGACGACGACGGTTGACGACGAAGCCGGGCGGCAATCGTATAATTCTCGCGCTCGGAAGCCGGCTACACGCAGTGCACATGCGATCGAGGCAGTTCGCTGCTCCCTCGCGCCGTCTTCTGTTTTTGTCTATCTATATATACACAACGCAGTCGTATATATAACAGCGCACGTTGCGCCGCACGCCGCGCGACTGTCGCGCCTCGTGCGAATCTAACGCTGCAAAGGCACCAACCATGACTATGTGTGTGTATGTAATGTGCGTGTGCGAGGCGCGACTCCCGTTTCTAAGCGGTACATAGGGCTATTTTTCGATGTTCTTTCCCTTTCTCTTCGCTGCTGTTCTTTTTTTTTATGTTTTATTTTATGCACGCACGTGTAACGCATATGTGTGTGTGACTGCCGCAGTTTGAGTGTGTATATAATGAAATCGTTGCATTGTGCTCGTTGATTGACGCATGTCCATGCGTGCGTTGACTCTTTTTTGTTTTAAAAGTTTAAATAGTTTCAGCGAGTGATGTGTGTGACGTAAAAAACATCTGAAATCAAGAGTCTTTAGGATTCTCTGCATACAATTACAGACATTAGGTATGTACATTTGTGTGCTAGAATGGACCGTGGTGCACCACATTAAATGTGTTCAAAACTTTGAAAATTTAAGGAAATCACTATTAGTATTGAGTCGGCTTGTAATCAGTTCGAAAAGGAAATTTATACACTTCATGTCTCGCTTTATGAAGTTTTTTTTATGAAATACAGCATCCAGAAATTCGGATCACACGATATCTTGCAATGTTGCGCCGTGCAAATTCCAACGTCTAATTTTCTCTTGGAAGTACATCGTAATACGTACATACCAATGACCCCTGCAAGCAGAAGCGACGCAGCATTGCAGGCTAATTGAAATTCGAGCTTTAATTACTTTTTCGCGGAGTAGACCGTCGTGGCACGCATATACACCTTTGCGACCGAGGACGAGAATTTCGCTACTTTAGTCAAGGTCCGATAAGAAACTTACCTCCCTCGAGACTGTTTGAAGGGGCTGCGGTTCAAGGGGCACATCTTCCTATTTCTATACATTGTATGAGAGCTAAACTCGGGCAAGAGAAAAGGAGAGTTTGAGTTGGTCGACAGGAAATTGGGATTCGCAGAGGAAATGCGAATCTCGTGCTGTGTATGTGTGTGAGTGTGCACAGACCCGTACTACCGATTGTGGTCTTATTCCATGGCAAAGATAGCTAGAGCAAAGATGTAGTTTCACGATACGAGATTAATTGTCCGACCCTTCGATCGATATAATACGTTTTTGCCAATTATACCATGTGATACCATCGTTGCAGCTATATAATGTCTAAATCCATTTGGTTTTCGATTGCATTAATTTTTTTCTTATTGGAGCAGTTCCTAAGAAATCTGTCAGTCGAATATCATAAACTTTTAAAGACAAAAGATGCTTTACACTTACATCTTACAAGGGTTGCTTATTTTGTTTCACCTCGTTAAAAGTGCATTTTGCGGAATGAAAAGAAAAGAAAACGAGACGCCTGCTCAAGTTTTCAACTCATCTCGCAAAATATTAGTCATGGATTTATCATAACAACGAACGCGACAAAAGCCGAAACTGGCTTCGATCCAAAATATCTCGGCTTACCGAGATTCGCTCTTGTCTACTCACGATTGCTGCGCTCGCGCGACTCGTGCAATTAGGCGATCGTCGTTGTTGTTCGCTCAAATTATATGCATTGTTGAACATTGTTGAGATACGAGACTTGGCTATTTTAATATCATTGTCGGAGAAGAGAAAGAGAGATAGAGAGCAACAGATGGGCTTTATAGCAGCTTGCTATTATTTTAGTGTCGAGTCACCGTTTTTTTTTTTTTTTTAAGAATATCGGCAAAAAGTCGCTCTACAGAGGGCCGCCCCCCGTGCAAATTATTATTTGACGCTCAGTTAAGGCAGTTATTTTTTGAAAACTTGAAAAATTAAAATCTAAGTATTTCAATACGATTGTGTATTAAATAAAGGTACTGAAGAAAAGGATCAATCGATCGTGAGAGCATCCAATAGTATTAATTAGAATATCTGCAAGACGGAAATGCTAGTGACTTTGATTATTAAAAATATCAATCGACCAGGTTGTATTGGAAAAATTAAAAAAGTATTTAATTTAATTTTATATAAATCAACGTTTCTTTATGACATAGAATGTTTTTGTAATTAATAAAGACAGAAAATGTTCTTTTGTAAATTAAATTATAAATATTGAATATATCATTTTAAACAGAAAATGTATGATTCCAAATATATAAAATAATCAATTTCATTCGATTTTCATTGAACACTAAATATTATTACATAAGTATAATAAATATGTAACTGTTTATTATTTTTATTGGACCCGTGTCAGAAACAATTGTTATGATTATAATAGAAGCTAGAAAAATGCGTGATCAATTAAAATTTAATACGTATTGATTTAAGTTATAGTTAATAAAATATTTTTTATTTAATTTCGTTTATTGACGATTACATATATATGTAGAATTGGTACATAAATTAAATGTGTGCAAAAAATGTATCAGCTTGGTCATATTGATTCGTGCAACTTCATGAAGTCGTTCTAAGTACGAGACTCACTCGATGAGTTCGTTATATTTACAATCTTTGTGCACTTTTTCTTGGTGTCTGGTCAAACTAAATCGAAGCCCGAATTTCATCTCGCATTTGTCGCATGCGAAATCTTTGAGACTTTTGTGGGCTATTTGTCGGCCCAAATACAAATGCTGTTTTGGTTCAAATTTCTTCTGGTCCTTGTCGTACGAGTAATCCTTACCACCTTCGTGTACTGTCCTTTGATGAGTAAACCAATCCGTTTTTTGTACAAATTTTTTTCCGCACTTGTTACATGAGAAATTTTTACGACTCTCGTGAATTGTTTTCTGGTGGCTGATCAATTTCGATTTGTACCCGAATTTCTTCTCGCACTTGTCGCATGCAAAATCTTTCCGACCTTCGTGTATTATCTTTTTGTGCTTGAATAAATTTGATTTTTGTCCAAATTTCTTCCCGCATTCGTCACATACGTAATCTTTCCGACCTTCATGGACTGTTCTTTGGTGTTTCAACAAATCTGCTTTGTATCCAAATTTTTTCTTGCATTGATCGCATGCAAAATCTTTGCGACGTTCGTGAACTGTTTTTTGGTGCAAGCACAAATCTGATTTCCTTCCAAATTTCTTCTCGCACTTGTTACATTCGAAATCTTTTCGACCTTCGTGAACTGTTTTTTTGTGGAGAAGTAAATACGAATTTACCCCGAATTTCTTCTCGCACTTGTCGCATTCGTAATTTTTCCGACCCTCGTGGACTATTCTTTGATGTTTCAACAAATCTCCTGTGTATCCAAATTTCTTCTCGCACTTGTCGCATGCAAAATCTTTACGGCCTTCGTGTACTGTTTTTTGGTGTAGGAGCAAATGATATTTATGTGCAAATTTCTTCTTGCATTTGTCGCACCCGTAATCTCTGCGACCTCTGTGGACTACATTTTGGTGTCTTATCAAATTGCTATGAATCCCAAATTTCCTCTCGCATTGATCACATGCGAAATCTTTCCGACCTTCATGTACTGCCTTTTGGTGCAAAAGCAAATGCTGTTTTCGTTCAAATTTCTTCTCGCATATATCGCACGCGTAATCTTTACGACCTTCGTGGACATACTTTTGGTGCTTTATTAAATAGCTTCGATTTCCAAATTTTTTCTCACAATAGGCGCACGCGTAACATTTTCGATTGTCGTCTGAAACACCAATTTCGTGTTCACTTAAATTATTTTGTGAGATGGCTGGCGTGGATTTCTTCTGACTTTTATCCATTTCAAAGCCTGAATTGAACGGTTGATTGTTCTATGTACTGCTACGAAAATTAAGTGAATGAAATTTTATTTTGGTATCATGTCTTGTTTCATCGGAAAATACAACACGGGAACCATGTCAAGATTGTTTATTCTCGTATTGTTTACAATTAAGACACGAATTTATCCGTTGATATTTTGTGCTTTCATAGCCTTGTATAGCTCATAAAAAAATGTGTGTACCGACAGCTATTTATTACATGACTAAAAATTGTCATACTAATTAGAACTTTTTCTTGTTATAAAATAATGAACAAATGCTAGAAGTTTCTCAAAGAAAAATCAATACGATGAATTGGTCTTTGAAATATTCAAGACTTGTTGGTACAATAAAATTGAAAAAATAATTGTTCTCTCATTTTTTCTAATTTCTCACGACTTCTGAGAACAATAAGTAATGTTTTATAGTGCCGATATTTTTGGTCCTTACAGAGGGTCCTCGTATAGCTCTTATTAGTATGTACATATAGTGTATCGGCGCGCTGGCCAAGATCAAAAAACACTATGCCGATGTGTTAGAAATAAATCGACGATTTTAGAAATTCCATTAAAAAAATGTACTACTGTCACGATGATAAGGAGTAGTTGGCGAAATAATATTCCTAGTAAAAATAGATAAGTAAAACTTTTAAAAAATATTAGCAGTTTAATTACTTCTAAGTTTTTTTTTCAAAAAATTAAAAAACAAATGTCAGCAATTTGCGAATTTGGCAAATTTTTGCTTCAGTATGTACTCTTCGATGTATGTACTAAATGTATGTGATCTCTTAGAATATGCACGGTCGATATGATTTATTACAAATCTCACATTCGAAGAGTTTCCTACTATTATGCATCGGGTTTACGAGAGGTCACCCTAGTATTCGAATGATTTCTGACAAATATCATATTCAAAAGTTTGCTACGATCATGTACTTCAGGACACCTTTTTCTCCGAATGATTTATAACAAATCTCACTCTTGATGGATTTAATACGATCTTGTACTAAATTTTTGTAATATTCGAAGTTCTATTCAAGCCCAAATACTTTGTGACAAATGTCGCACTCGAGATGACTCCTTGAACTCCGACTACAATATATAAATAAATGGTTTTGGCTCTGTCAAGTCCATCAACCTTTTTTTCATATCAGCATAACAACTTAAACACTTTCCGTGAGTATTTTTTCTCTGCTGTTAAAAGGATAGGACTATGGTACCTTTTTGCCTTTCCAGTTTAAAGAGATACCTTCCTGCGCTGGGGCGACGATTTATAGATTTTTTAAAGATCTGTTTTATTTGTTATATTTAAAAAAATTCCATTAATTGTTAATGCGGAGCTGCCATTTTTTTCTGAATTAATTTTCACGCTACGCGCGCATCGATAACAAGATAGAGTTATGTCATGACTGACAGTATCAAATTGGCGATTGGAGCACTGCTATTGGTGAATTGCTTACGCTAACGCTTGTAGCATAAGAGTTAATTATCTTTCTTAAATGGTCATTCACTGATCCAATTAAGCTATACAATATTACATAGCATAACGTGACATGAATATTAATTAGAACATTTGTAAGATTTAGATCCAGATTTTCACATGTACAATGGATAAAGAAATATTCCAAGAACTTATGGGACTTCTTTCTGCTTACAATTAATTCAGGGGGGTTTCAAGAGTTTTATATACTTATTTTACTATTGAAAATTATTATGTTTATAGTTTATATTTTATAATTTAGGTTTGAAACAATAACAGAAATATTCATTGTATTTTTAATTAGTTTATTTGTAATTTGTTGCCATTAGAATTATTTCAATTATTTTTAATTCATTGTATGTTTAATTGTTTAAGTTCGCAACATTCATAATAAAAGATCGCTGTTCAGGGCCGCACAAATCCTCTCGCTAATTTCTCAAACAGATTCAAAGTCCAAGCCTGAATATAAGACTTTTCTGGAAATTCCATCGACAACTTGTACGATTGAGTTTATATTTATTTTCAGTTTATATTTATTTTAACAACATAAAAAATCTGTCACATTGAAATAGCATCAGAAATTACAAACTAGCATAAACAATTCATATCGCCATCACGAGTTTTGTCCCGCAGCAGCCACGTAAATATTACATAAATTCTCGTTCGTCAAATGCATTATGATCATCTCACAGATCTCAAGCGGTAGACGTTTGTGAATAAGATCCCAGAAAGGGTACAACGCGATTGCACGGAAAAATCCTCTCGACAGTTTCTCGCACAGATGCACAGCACAAGTATCCAGATGATTTCCACCGGGCTTCCGATGTTCCCATCGGAGTAACCTAAATTCTCTCGAGCGCGCCAAAACCAAGTAGTCGGAGTACGTGAGTCGTCTCGACGCCTCCTCGGGTCGCAGCTGGATCAGGTCGTGGAGCGACAGGTCCGATTTTACCCTTATCTCCTTCGCTCTGCTCGCAAACTTCTCGTCATCGTACCAACTTTTTTCAAGATCCACCGACTTCTCGAACAATTTTCGCTTGGCGAACAATTTCGAGATCTGCAGGACGTCGTCTCGGACCAATTTGTATCCTCTTTTCTCCAGGCGCTCGAAAACCGCCAGAGTGCCAGATGCTAGTCTCAATTTGAAATTGCAGTCAGGACAATAGCTCTCTGTAAAGTCCCCGGTGGTCCTCTCGGTTGGAAAAACGAAGCTCGACAAATCAGCACCACGATCCAAAAGTACGTCGATGGCGTGAGGTAAAAAATTCGACGCAGCCAATTGAAGCGGTGTACGATTATCGTTGTCGAGGGCATCGATTTGCACTGTTTGCTGTGTGTCATCGATGGCCTTGAAGAATATGTCTATCATGTCATCGTCGACTGTTCTCTCGCAAATAACATGCAGAGCTGACGATCCGTTAAATGACCGCGACAGATTCGGATCCGCACCTCGACTCAGCAGCAATGGGATCATTTCCTTTCTATCGTAGCTCAGAGACCAGAAAAGCGGCGGGGGAACTTTGGTCTGCGCAAGGCAATTGGGGTCCTGACCCAGTTCCAAGAACTTCTCGACCACGTCGACGCAGCCGACCTCGCAGGCCACATGGAAATGCGTGATTTCACAATCGTCGATATAGTTGACATCAAATCTGTTATAAATTTTGAACAGATTTTCGACGATTTCCTTATCGCCTCCATCAACCTGATAATGCAACGGTGTGGTGCGACGCAACACAAGCTTGCCCTCTTCGTCTACCTGTGGCTGGTCCTCGTAGCAGCCGCTGCGAGCCACAAACTCGACGAATTGGAATAATACTTCATAGAAATCAGAATCATTAATTGTAAGTGCCATTAGAATTTTTTCAATTTCTTCGGGACGAAATGTATCTCGGAGATCCGGTAGTTGATCCCTCGTAAGCCACTGCCAATCTTCGATTAAAGGGTCAAGTTTGTCGTAAATAAAATTCTTTCGCTCTCTATAGATATCCCAATTGACTTTTTCATACGCACTCTTCAAATTTTTTAATGTTTCTGGGTTAGGAATATTCACTCTTCGTTCTTGGTCAAGAAGATCCAATTCTTCGAACTCGTCGTTCATATTAATCGTATTGCGCGCACTCACAACAAACACACTCAAGCGATCTCGTATAATTTGAGATAATTTTTATTTTTTTCACCAAAATCACTCTGCTACCATGTGATCTTTTTTGTAGTATACGCGGTGATGTACTGAATGTACTGACTACTTACTACTGACTCTTATTGCTGCGACATAGTGGCGGCCCCCAAAAGTTTGACCTCGTTTTAAGATCACGTAGCAAGTAATTTATAACACAATTTTTAGTATTATGATGAAAATATCAATCAGGTGTAGTATGAACAAATTTTACTATCATAAAATAAAAAAAAAATTTCAACTATTTCGATTTATTTAAATTTTAGGAATGCTGGGTTGGTTATTGGTACTTTTACCTTAAATCTCAGTTTTTCTAATGGAAGAGTGATCTCAAAAACATCACTCATAATGAGCGCGAAATTCAAGTTCGTGTAAAAATTTAAATTAAAATATTAATTGTAAAAATTGTTTTTTTGTATTTATTATAATAAGATTATGAGTGCTATTTTAAAATTGTGTATGTGAATCCAAAGAAAATTATTTAAACTTTTTAATAATGTCATGAATTGTGCCTTATATAGAAAATAAATGAGCAGATTGCATGTGTACTCATATCAGTCGGAATAAAGGTAACATAAAAAGTAAAACAGATAATTTTATAATAATTAACATACCCACATAGAAAAAATGTTCAAGTTTCATGTATAAAATATATACATCATCATATATACATTTTTATACAATAATCTGGTTTAACTTTATAATTAATCTTTTATATTAATCAAATCTTAAATATGCTTTTTATTAAAATAATAAAAACTTTGTCACAATTGCAAATAGGCCATATGTTTTAGAAATAATAAATATTTTTAAAATTTATATGTACGTACCATGAATTATATTGTACCTGACATAATTATTACATCCAATACAAATTTTTTCTTATATTTATTACTTCTATTTATTATGTTATTTAATATCTATGTTTTCTATCAGTACATAAAGTAGATTATTATCATTTTATTGAAAATACTTTTATTACCTTTGTCTTCATCATTAAAGAATCTTTAAAATATATATGGGCTATTCCACAAGAGTTGTTGCAGGCAAAAAATGAATCTATACCCTGATATTGTATGCTCATAGAACACACAAAAAAGTAAAATGTCACAAAGCCAGAGACCTCTACTACTACTTATATACATGTAAATATGGTACTTGATGTTTTACCATGAGTAAACAGTTTATGTGTACTTATTAAGGTATAAGAAAGTACAAAATTTCACCAAAGTCAAGTTTCAGATATGGTTTGACTGTATTATTAAGAGGAATAAGGTTTTATTCATCTCATTTCTCGCTTTAGTGAAAATCTATGTGTTATAATGAAGATTCAGTCGTTAAATTCATGTGAAAGCTGTGTTTTATTATTTACTTATTTTTTCAGAGTAACGAGTAGCTTATGGAAGAATATATCAATTTCTAAAGTTCATCGTTGAGCCTGTGAGGAGGCTAATCAAAGAGACCGAAAGGTCTCTGGCTTAGTGAAATTTCACCTTTTTGTGAGCTCTATGAGCATAAAATATCAGGGCAAAGATTAATGCCCAATTAATTGCTAAAAGGTTAAAAACAATTTTTTCAAATTAATTTTATAACAAAAGGATTTATAAATTTTTTACATTTATGCTTTGTAATGTACATTGGATTCTGTTTGTCTTGAACTTTTGTGGTGCTTTGGTTTAATGCACACTCAATACTATTATTGACTTTGATTTTTAACAAGGGAATGAGAGGTGGATCAAAACAATTTCGATTAAAACACTGAAGGTAATAATCGTATAGAAGAGAATGCTTTTGTTCTATGTGACAAAAGTAGTGCTATAAATGCCTGAATTAAATAAAATAATAAGATTACTACAATAAGTCAATTCAATGAAAACATCTCCTTATTGTACACTAAATTAATTCCATAATTAAATCATAAACTATAAAACAATAACAGGCTCAAGCAGTACTCAGTACAGACTCTTTAAGCTGGAATAAAATGTGGCTTTAGAAGTATTTTACTGCAAAAATAATGTTATTTTCCACTCAAGTCACAAAAATCAAATCAAATAATTTTTAATTCACTGAACTGAGGAACAACAGGGAATATAACTTTTGTACTTTCAACTTATTAATTTAATAATTGCCTCGAGCCATAAGCATTATTTTTTTTGTTTTTACTCTCTGGATTCTAATAATCAGAGTTGCATAGAACAAACTCAGATCAAAATTTATGGTAGCAGTCCTTCAAATTCTCGTTCAGCATCAGTCATTATGTTCGTCACGCGACGAACGGTGTTTCTGTGCAACGTCAAACGTGCATTAGTAACTCACCGGCCTCACCGCGCAGCAGCACATTGCTTCAGTAGTCGGTTTAGTTTCTCCGTCCGGTACAACTGTTGCTGCAAGAAGGTAAGAATAATAGTGTCTTTTAGCCATTATTATTATTTCTTATAATTTCCATTCACCAATATAGACGTCCTTTGTGTTTGATAACAATGTTCACGTCCAAATTCTTTTTAATTTTGCTCTTGCAAAGACAAGGTACTTTTGACTGTATGTACAACTCGTAGTCCATGCTGTGTATCTAACCAAATAAAACGAATTTTTTCTTTTTTCTTGTTGAACAATGATTTCGTTATAGTGATTGATAAAACTTGTACAATTTTCTTTATTCTATGCTTATTAGTTGAAATTGAAAACATTTTTTACAGTTTTCACCATAGATACACATGGTTTTTTGACAGCACTGGCATATAACCTTACATTTCTAGTATCTACTGTACGGTATATTTCAGACACTCTTTGCATTTCCCTTTACTGTTTTTAAACAACTAGGAGCATTTAACATTGCAGGAACATTAAGTAAATATTGTCACATTATTTTTCAGTCATAAAATGGCTCCAAGGAGAGACAAGAAAGTCAAAGAGGAGGTTCAGGTTTCCTTGGGACCTCAAGTACGTGAAGGAGAAGATGTGTTTGGTGTTGCACACATCTTTGCTTCCTTCAATGACACATTTGTTCATGTCACTGATGTTTCAGGAAGGTATGTATAAATCATTGTCATTGTACTTTCATTGATCATCATTGTATCATCAAAACTAATGATTATTTTTCTCATTTGCAGTGAAACGATAGTGCGTGTCACTGGTGGCATGAAGGTCAAAGCTGATCGTGATGAGGCCAGTCCTTACGCCGCTATGTTGGCAGCTCAAGTGAGTTTCATTTTTTGTAATACCTATACTTCAATTAAATTAATTGATCAATGCAGGAGAATCAAATGCGATACCAATATCTTCAATATCTAATATATTCAAATATTATTAGGATGTTGCTGAAAAATGCAAATCTTTGGGCTTCACTGCTTTACACATCAAATTGAGGGCAACTGGCGGAAACCGCACCAAGACCCCAGGTCCTGGAGCTCAGTCAGCCCTGAGAGCTCTTGCTCGTTCAGGAATGAAAATTGGAAGAATTGAAGATGTAACACCTATCCCATCAGACTCGACGCGCAGGAAAGGAGGTCGTCGTGGTCGTCGTCTGTAGATGTTATGCTATCATATAAGTTCAATAATTTTACGTATATTTTTATCATAATAAAAAAGGTTGAAAAAATGTATGTCGTTGTAGATTTTTTCAACTGCAATTAGCGCGAATCATTTTTACTTTTATGTTCCATCCGTAATAATTTGGTTTCGTAAACAAACAAAACTTGATTGGAATTAAAATTGATCAGCTTAACTAATCGGTCACACAAATAACAGTTATGAGTATACTTGGAATTATAACTATCAAATCTTATTTTAAAAAGTAGCATCAACTTTAAACAAATTGAATAAAGACGATTGTATTGGAAATAATGATTGATTTTTTTTTCAACTTCAATCAAAGGTTTTTATATAGAAAGATAATCATGAGAAAATTGTTAATGTCAGTGGCTCAGTCAGTGTAAATAACTTCAGAAATAATACATGTATACTAGTGAAATAAGAATTCTTCTGGATTCAGATAGTCTGCATATAATTAAAAAGACTGTAGTATGTTTGTGTGCTAGAATGAGCTGAAGTGCATAAAATAAAATATATTTAAAATCTTGAAAAATTAAGGATATCACAGTTAGTATTCAGCGTCAAAAAACAATTTATACACTCAATTTCTCGCTTTATGTTATTTTATTTTTTATGAAATACAGCATCCAGAAATTCGGATCACACGATATCTTGCATTGTTACGCCGTGCAAATTCCAACGTCTAATTTTCTTTTGGAAGCACATCGTAATACGTACATACCAATGACCCCTGCAAACAGAAGCGACGCAGCATTGCAGGCTAATTGAAATTCGAGCTTTAATTACTTTTTCGCGGAGTAGACCGTCGTTGCACGCATATACACCTTCGCGACCGAGGACGAGAATTTCGCTACTTTAGTCAAGGTCCGATAAGAAACTTACCTCCCTCGAGACAGCTTTAAGGGGCTGCGGTAGGAGGGGCACTTCTTCCTATTTCTATACATTGCATGAGAGCTAAACTCGGGCAAGAGAAAAGGAGAGTTTGAGTTGGTCGACAGGAAATTGGGATTCGCAGAGGAAATGCGAATCTCGTGCTGTGTATGTGTGTGAGTGTGCACAGACCCGTACTACCGATTGTGGTCTTATTCCATGGCAAAGATAGCTAGAGCAAAGATGTAGTTTCACGATACGAGATTAATTGTCCGACCCTTCGATCGATATAATGCGTTTTTGCCAATTATACCATCTGATACCATCGTTGCAGCTATATACTGTATAAATCCATTTGGTTTTCGATTGCATTAATTTTTTTCTTATTCGAGCAGTTCCTAAGAAATCTGTCAGCCGAATACCATAAATTTTTAAAGACAAAAGATGCTTTATACTTCTTACACCTTACAAGGGTTGCTTATTTTGATTCACCTCGTTAAAAGTGCATTTCGTGGAATGAAAAGAAAAGAAAACGAGACGCTCGCAAAATATTAGTCATGGATTTATCATAACAACGAACGCGACAAACGAAGCCGAAACTAGCTTCGATCCAAAATCCAATTGTTGTCATCGAATATTGCAAGCACCGCTGAAAATGAATCTGAAAACCGATTACAGCTCTTCTCTAAGAAATTTTAGACGATCCCGTCTAGCGCGCGGGACAACGGGGTTTTTCGCGTCATCAGATCTCGAAGCAACTACGTCGATCTTTATAATTGCTTGCGTAATTCTTAGCATAGCGCCACCGAGATCAAAGATGAATATTTTTTAAATTAATAAATATAGGTATCTTCGTAGGAATTAGAACTTTGCTATTATTTTTTTTTTGTAAATAAAACAGAAATAAATTTAAGCAGAAAAATGAACAATTTATTATTATTTGCTTCAATTTTTTCAAAAAATTTATTTCTTTCGAATGGTAGGTAAAATATTTAACATTAAACAACACCAAACGTAACAAAATCGTTCAAATATGTTTATCAGCCGCCATTACGAATTTTTCATTGCAGCCGCCAAGCAAATATTGAATAAATCCTCGTTCCTCAAATGCTGAATGATCATGGCGCAGCACTCGATCGACAGCCTCCGGTGTATCAATTCCCGGAGAGGCGCCACGGCCCAACGCCGGAAAAATCCTCTCGACATCGTCTCGCACAGACGGGCGACACAAGCCTCCTGATACCTGTCAATGAGGTAGCACGAGCGCGAGCGCGCGAACTCAAAGACGTCCTTGGGCGTGACTCGTTTTTCCGCCTCTTCGCGCGGACCCTGGATCAAGTCATACAGCGACGCTCGCGGACTTATCATTATTTTTTTCGCTCTGTTCTCGGCCCACTCGGAGTCGTGGCGATATCTTGCGAAATCCGTCGACTTCTCGAACGATCGGAGCTTGCGAAACAACGCCATGATCGCCGTGACGTCGCTTCGCTTCAATTCGTATCCTCGATTTTGCAAAAGCTCGACGACGATCAGAGCCCCGGACGCCAGTCTCGTGCGCAGATCGACATTACCGTCCGTCAATGTGAATCGCTCGTCGAAGAACCTCAGCCCGGTCGGGAACTGAAATCTCGCTAAATCTGCGCCGCGGCTCAGCAGCAGATCGACCGCTTGCGGCGCGCAACTCGCCACGGCCCAGTGCAGCGCCGTCCGACCCCTACCGTCTACCGCGTCTAGCCGCACGTCGTTCGTCGCCTCGAGGAACCACTTGGCCCAGTCGCTCTCGATTCTGTTGGCGCAGATCACGTGCAGAGTAGTCTCACCGGCGGCGTTGGTCAAATTTGGATCGGCGCGCCTCTTGAGCAGCAGCTCGGCCAGTCGCCTGTGGCCGCCCAGCACGGCCAGATGCAGCGGCGGATCGATGATCGCGCACGAGCTGCGCAGATCCGGATCCTGGCCGAGCTCGAGGAATTTCCAGGCTACGACGACGCAGCCGTACTTGCAGGCTATGTGAAAGTGCGTCAAGCCCGATGCAGGGTCCACGTAGTTCGCGTCGAATCTGTCGTAGATCCGGAAGAGCTCGCGCACCACTACGTCTCGGTTGGGCAAGTGATCGCTTTGGGCCGCGCGGTGCACCGCCGTCGTGCGACTCAGCAGCGGCTTGCCGTCCTCGTCGACTCGGGGCTCGTCGTCCCTGTAGCCGGTGCGAGCCACGAACTTGACGAATCGTTCGCCCGGACTGTCGCCGATGCTGCTGCTGCAGTCGTCCATGGCGCTGTCCACGGTTCTGTTGTCCGCCACGCACCTCCACAGTAGCCAGTCGATCTGCTCGGGCCGAAAGATGTCACGCAGCTTCGGTAATTGGCCGACCCAGTGGCCGAACACGGCCTCGAGCTCGCGGAAAAATCGGTCGCGCTGCTCGGCGTCGTCCCAGCCGTCGTCGGCGAGCAGCTCGTCGCGCAGCCGGTGCAGCTTCGCCAGGTCGGGCTGGCCGTGACGAAGCGTGCGCAGGTAATGGAAGGGCTGGTCGCGACCCACGCCCAGGAAACTCAACGGCTCGAATTGGCCGTTGAAAAACATCGCGCGATTATCTAATCGCGGCCACGATATCACTTAACTGTATAATACTTCGGAGACACGAGAATCACTTGTGCACGGCTGGCTTCGTTATGTGGTATCTCGCGTAACGACGTGTACACTTTATACTACGCGGCGATACAATGGCCAACGGTACGCAAAGCCAAGAGTACGCGGATTGCTCGCGGACTCGTATACGCTTTCTAATCGTTATGTACCCGAAATCGGAGCGACTCCGATATATTTTTTTTTTTTTTACATGTCATTCGGCCCGCGTCGACTCGCACATGCGCGACGACAGATAAATAGAGAGAGACAGAGACTGTGTATTACGGCTACGTTTCAATTAGGCTGCTTTCACCTAATTTCGATTCGTTCCATAGAGCCACGGAGGGACCGATGCGAGGCGCGGGCCTTTGCGCATCGACCGTAACGACTCCGAATCGACATCTGCTTATAGTTTAGCTTATGTAAGGTATGTGCCTTAAATTTGATGAGTTTTCAGAGTTGGTACTTACGCTAGTAACATCATATAGATCTCAGAACATAGAAAAGACTCTGCAAGAGTGTAATGAGCGAACGAGGCAACGGCGCAGGCTGGGGCCTATATCGTGGGTGCAGTTGCCATGTCTACGCGTGTACCCTCTGTAAATGATGTAGCCATAATCGTAAATGAAACTTTATGATATTTTATTATATTTTTAATAATGATTCAGTACAAATAATTGAAATAAATGGCGCACAAATGTGGAATTTTAAACGGTACGTGATACAACAAGACGTATTAATTGTTTTTATTGTACAAATTTACATTTTTTTTCAATTTTCACAGAGTATTTGCAAATTGACGCATTTATTTAGAATATACATTTGAATGATTCTTTCGATAATCGATTCTCCACTAAGGCCTCCAATTGAATGTAAAAAAAAAATATTTACCTTGAAGTGGTCGGAGTATCAACTTTTGGGGTCGCTATAAGTTTATTACTAATATTTTGAAATGAAAACCCCGACCTCCTGGAGTATTATTATAATAAAATGATTTATTACATGCATAAATTAACGAGAATGTATTCAATTCAATTCTGCTGAAGCAAATTTCACTGCATTTTTAAAGGCTTCTTGTGATAAACCTGTACATAAAGAGGCACAAGCGGCTTCGATTTCTTCGTCCGTAAAAGCTCTTACATCTTCTTCCGATGAGACTTCCTCTTTCTCCGTTTCTTCTGGTACAGGAAAAAATGTAACATGCATCTTATCACTATAGACTTCAATAATTTTTGCTGGCCAGAAATACGATTTGAACCTTTTCGCCAACACCACCTCATTGGGAGAGTAACGGGAAAGAAATCCCTGGTCTACTGGTATTGGTACTACTGAAGTAGGGTCCACATGTTCCAATAGCATATCTAGCATAGGTTGAAGGGTTTCCTCGTCATCAATGGTCACATTTATTGGATGATCTTCGATTAGATTTATCATGTTGGTTGATAATTCATCTTTATTGCTTATTCTGAAAATTAAATTGAATTTCTTCAGTATAAAATTGGATCAGACATTTTTTAAGTAATTACTCACATTAATCCCTGGTCTACTACCAATGACATATCTTGTACTAATGGCATAACTGTCATAGGTGGAAGGGTCTCCTCGTCGTTGGTGATCACATTTATTGGATGATCTTCGATTGGACTTATCGTATTTGTCCCTGGTTTATCAGCAAAGAGAGCTTCATTACTTCTACTAAAAATTAAATAAAATTCTCGAGAATAAAATTGGATCAATCATCTTTAACATATTTACTTACATCAATTGAATCGACGCATTTTTTATATATTCGATCTCCTCAGAATCAATATCGATATTTTGTAAATATAAACGAATCGTTTCCAGATTTCTACTTCGACACCAAAAAAAAGATCTAGCCGATTTAGCTAAGGCTTCATTGACTTTATTTTCTTTAGGAATACCACAGAGTTCTTTATATAATGCGGTGGCCTTAGAGATATTGCCGTCATAAATCTTTTTGTACTCTTCATAATCTTGTCCAGGAAAAAGAGCATATTCAACGCATACGACAGTTAATATCCCACGATTTATTCGATAAAGATTAGTTACTGTCAAGTACTCAATTGTAAGATTAATAATCGTTTTTTTAAACTCTTCTAATTGTAATTTTGAAGGTGGTCTGTTGGGGAATTTTTTCATTCCCTCGCGTAGTATATCTATTAAAATTTTTTCGTTCTCTATATCTTCTTCTTTTACTTCTTTGTTCTCTAAATAATTCACCAAATTAATAAGAGCATCTGCGTTTCCTTTTTTTTGAAAATATTCTCGATTCACAATATATCTTTCCCATGGAACAGTTTCAGCAGTTTTCTTATTATTACTGGAAATTAAATTAAATTTTTTTAGACTATATAATTGTAGCAGGCATTTCCAATATATTGACTTACATAAATTCAATCGACGCTTTCATTATATAGATCATTTCTTCTATATTAATATTAACTGTTTTCAAATAAGATCGAACCGTTTCCAAGAATGTCTTATTATTAGTAAACAACCTGCTCCTAAAAAAAGAAGTAGTTGATTTAACTATAACAGGGTCGAGTTCATCTTCTGTTGTGAAACCACAATGTTCACGCAGTTTTTTATACAGATTGGGTGCCTGATCATCGCAGCATCTATATATTGTTCTATGTTTTCTATGGTCTTCTCCGGGGTATAAGACATGTTCAACACAAGCGACGGCCAATATACCACGATTTATTCGATATAGATTAGTTTTCTTCAATTCATCAATTTTAAAAAAACAAAGAGCTTCTTTCAAGGCATTAATATCTTTTGTCGTAAGGGATATTTTCTTTCCCATTCCTTTGAGTATTATATCCTTCAAAATATCTTTATTATCTAAATTTTCTTCCGTAATTTCATTTTTATTTAAATAATCTACTAAATGTATAATATAAACTGCAGTACTTTTTTGACGGAAATACTCTTCTGTCATTAATCTTCCCCGCATTTTTTTTCTTTTGTCAAATGCTCTGATACTGATGAAACTTTATATTTAAAACTATTGAACGTTGGATGGTTATTATAGATATTTAATTTTGAATAGATTAATTAATGTTACAATCTGATGTGTAAGACATTCGAGAACAATCGCTTTACTGTCAATACTAACAGACCCATAAATTTATGCTTTGCTCCAGATCAATGTTGTGTTTCTTCGCTCACACACATTAATAAATAAACATCGCCAGAAGAATAAATATACCAAAACATAATTTTTACGTTCTTCTTGTCATATTAGTAAATTTTATATATTAAGCAATTCAATTTATAACAACATTTTTTATTAACTATAACGCACCTGTGTAATTCACGGTCAAAAAACAGCGGATTACCGATGCAAAAACCACACCAGTCTTAGACTTCTAACAGCGTCCAGGTGATCCGCGTAGTCAGCATCTGAATAACTTTATTATTTGCACTCATGCCGTTTCTCATGCTTAAAAATGATCATTGTATATTACCGCGAAGACTGCTCAGAGCTTTTTAATACCTTCGAGGGTTATCTGCTATATGTTTGTGAAGAAAACAACTCGAAAAATTTACAGTAAATATTAAGTTGAGTCTAGATACCTAGTTATACTGAATATATAATATTGCTATATTGTATACTACTAAGTATACACTCAAAAAATTGACAATATTTCAAAATTATTGAAGACCAACTTTTGATTTTTTTGTACTTTTGGAAACCATGTTGAGGGACAGCAGCTCAACTAAATTTAGCTAACTGCGTTGAGTTGTGTGAGCCCAAAAATATAGTTCTCACAACTAAATGTTGTATCGTTGATAAAATATTAAAAACTTTGAACTGTCAGATGTTGCTATGTTCATTTTAATGAACATTCCGGTTACGCTCACTTACAAACGCATTATATTGACGTGACGCGACGCAGTTCACGTTTGTTGTCATAGAAAAATATGAATCGAGCTGTATCAGCTCAAAAAATTGCTTGGTCAGAACTACACTTCGGATCGAACTTTAAAAAAAAGAACTTTTTTGTAAAACGACTTTCTTTTAAAAGGTATTGTCCTAAATAATAGCATGTTTAGATGTCAGAGTACGGATATCTTCGGGGTGGCTCATTCGATTGTTTTTCGTTGTTTTTCGTGCACAAGATCCGCATCTTATAATTCAATTTATTTATTTCACATTAAATTTTGAAAAACATAACAGATAATCATCTCTTTTAGTTATTATGCCAAAGAAACTGTATTTGTTTCAATTATTTACCGCAGTCCGCTCGCGACTTTGTAACGTCTCTCTCCAGTTGATCGAAGCGTCACTCCGCGCTGTTCAAGTTCGCACGAGTCGGCGGTCGCTCGCTCAAACGGCAACGGTCATATTGCCAGTTGCCGCTACGCCGCAGTCCAAGCAACAAAGGAAGATCGCATCGACCGCAGCGAGTGATTGAAAGTGAAAAATACTTCATATTCCATACAAGTGCGAAAAAAAACAATGGCTAACAACGAATTCGACGTATATTGCGTCAAGGGCGGCGGTGGCGGTGCCGGAGGCCGATACGACTACAATTCCGAGATCGCGAATTATTACGAGATAATCTCGAATCTACGAAAAATGAAGTGTATGCAGGAGATGGTCGTTCACGAGATGAACGATGGAAATCAAGAGGACTTTCACGATAGACTGATTTCCTTGATAAGCGATTGGCGGGGCCGGTATCCGGATCTGCGCAAGATGTTCCGTCCCAAGGAGGTGGACTGGCTCCTCACCGAGTGCATGGACTACGACAACTACGAAAAGTTGCTGAACTTCGTGATCGAGTCGGGCTACAGAGACCAGGCCGAGACCGGAGCGGACGGCGAGCCGCTGTTCCATCGCGTCACGCCGATTCATCGCGCGATCGAGTGCGACTACGACGACTTTGTGAGCCAGCTCTTCGAGATATACGAGGTTTGCGAGGTTAATTACGTGGACGAGCGAGGCTTAACTCACTTTCACGCGGCCTGCGCGTACGACTGCGACAACGTCGTCGAGAGATTCCTCGAGCGAGGCAGGGTCGATGTCAATCTAATATGGCGAGTTACGGGCGAGTCTCCGCTGCACATGGCTCTGTCCTGGTCGTCGGGTAGCGAAAAAGTGGCCGAGCTGTTGCTGAGACACGGCGCCGATCCCAATTTGGCGGACGACGCGGGATCGACGCCTCTGCACGTCATCAGCGAGAGATGGCACGACGAGCACGAATTGTTGAAACTGTTTTTCCGGATCAACGACGATCGAAATCAAAGCGTACACGTGGACGCTCGAGGCGCGTCGGGTAACACGCCGTTGCACGTGGCCCTGAAGGAAAGCAACGCGAAGGTGGCCGAGCTGCTGCTGCGACGAGGCGCCGATCCGAGCTTGGCCAACGACGAAGGATCGACTGCTCTGCACTTCATCTGCTCGCGCAATTCCGATTGCCGCGTATTGGCGGAGACATTTTTCAAGATCAACGCGGAACTCGATCGGCCCGCGGTGTGCATCGATGCCCGAGACAAGCTGGGCAACACTCCGTTGCACCGGGCTGTGTTTCGGGGCCACGAGCGATTGACCGAGTTGCTTCTGAGAAGAGACGCCGACCCAACACTGACCAACGACGAAGGACTGACGCCCCTGCATATCGTTTGCAAGAGAGAAGGCAAGGACGACGGTTTGGCGGAGAGATTCTTCGAAGTCATCGGTGACCTGGGGAAGCAGGTGCGAGTCGATGCCAAGGACAATTCGGGCTACACGCCGCTGCAATGGGCCGTGGCGAATTTCCTACCGGACACCGTCGACGCGCTCGTGGATCGTGGCGCCGATCTCCAGAGCTTCGTCTTTCCCGCTGCGAGTCGATTCGACGCCGATTCGAAAGAGAGCTGCCTTTCGATCTCGGATAAGTTGAAATTGGCGCACGACACTCGAGCCATGGTCGAGCGCTTGGAAAGAAGGGGATACGCGCTGGACCGAAGCGACGTCGCGACGATCCTGAACGCCTTCGATAAGCACGAATTTTTCAAAATTTCAGAGGATCTCGACGAACGTTGGTACGAAGACGAGAAATTCGTGAAAACGGGAAAATATTTCGAGATAAAGCCGAACTTGACTCTGTACGACCTCGTTCGTTTAAGACCCGAAGCGGCGGAAAAACTCATCAGCTACGAGGAGATTTCCAAGTTTCTGCGCTCGAACAATTTTTACGGGTGCGTCGCGTGGAAAAATCGCGATGCCTGCGACGCGCGCCTGTGCGCGATAATAACGAGACGATTGTACCGCGGATGGGCGCTGGATCCGATGATGGATTTGACGCGCCGCAAGTTGCCGATTCTCTGCTGCGACATGATTATCGAGGGCCTGAGTAACGAGGATTTACGAAGCATCTGCTTGGCGGCTACGGGACGAGACTAGTGATGCGTCGATTAAAGGATATTTATTGTGTGTTTCATGTCTATTTTTATGCAAGTTTCATCGATTACATCGTTAATAAACAAATTTTCTGGAAATCGATAGTCGTTCATATTCTTTCTGATTAAAAAACTGTCCTCTCGATTTTTTTGTGATCCAATTTAGTAATAGTCCAGGCCCCAGCTTCTTTGAAGACAATTTTTCTTACTCAACGTTCTTGCACATTTCCATGTGGAAAATTACTCACTGAACTGATTCGAATGTTGCAAGACCCTAAAAACTTCGACGATGGCAATTTGCTGGTCGTCGTCGCCGAGGTGCACCAAATCGTTACAGCCGAACACTTGGAATTATTCATTGTTTAAGACGCTTTGCAGCACCGGGTATCAGCATCAATTGGTGCAATGGATGTTTCATTATATTTCAAATATCGGTAAATTGGATCGATGAGCAAATTGTACGAAATGTCAGCCGAAAACTCTCCGGGGAACTGAATTTCTTTGTTCGGTGTGAAACGCTCCGGAGAGCCTTTAAGTTCAGAAGTTCTCTTCGATAGTCCAGTAGTCACTTTCATTTCTATTATTGATTGATTTTTTTTTTCTTGAATTATACTCAACTTTTTTTAAAACTTTTCCATGCAAAAAAGATGAAAATTTTACATTTTCATCTACCTTGCGCGTTCGTGTTCTTCCCATCGGCTCTATATATGTAGCATACGTAATCGGCAAGGGCATTGTCACACATTTATAGAGCTCGACACTCGCGCTACGCGTAGTCCGGAGCAATTCGTTTGTTTCTGTGCGAAGGGAAAAAAATTCGCGCTTCCTCTCTCGCTCGAGAGGAATTAAAACTTCGGTTTGAATCTTTTCTATTTTTCCGGGTTTTCGTTGCGAGTCGCGAGCTTGCAACATTTTACAGGTGGGAGAGAAAGACTGGAAAAAAAAATAAAGAAATTCGTACTCGGCGTGTGTATTTCGTGAAAAAATGTATGAGTACGCAAGGCGTGTGTTGTGAGGGAATGTAAACGTCGATGAGCTCGTATTATATGCAGCCGCATAGATGCGAAGCTCGCATATATACGCACATACCCACGACCTTTCCAGGAGGTCGGATAAATTTCAATTTTCACTCGACTTTGTACAAACATACACACACACGCATATAACGCACCATATGCTATATAGTAGCACATCACGGTCTAGCTCCGAATTTACACGCGCAATAGCGTGCGCGCCTGCGAGCTCGAGTTAAAATTTTAATCTGCGCCTCGAATCTCGTGTGCACTGGTCATATATGGTTGATTCTCCTGAAATCTGCTTTTTGCATGTCTTTATGCCATATTCTTAAACTAGTGAAGATGAGCCAAAACTGGCTCGGTCATTCATTCAATATTGTTGTATTCTTCATGATAGGACATAAATATTTCAATTTTTTAGGGTCAGTTAAATTTGCCGTGAAGATATACATGCCAAATGTCACCTCCGTGGCATGTCTACATCTCAAAATCAACTCTATTTGCATGTACCATGCATTCTCATTAGCACCTGACCCTATAATAACTATGAGACCAGCTTCTATACATCCAGAGTAAAGTTTAAGTCTATTATAGGGCTTTGAAAAATGTTTTAAAAAAATTTCCCACGCAATTGAAAAATGTCTCGGATTTTAATCATGCTTCTGAATAATTTCAAACATACCGCCTGCTTTGGGTCGCTAACTCATTTTTGATGTCGCTAGATACGTAAATGTCAAGTATTATAGCCCAGCTTTCGATTGGTGTAGGTTGCGGGTTCAAATTTTACATTTTATCGATGCTGCGATAATTATTCTATTGAAAAATTCACGTGTGTCAAAAAAACGGTCACCTCCGTGGACATGAATATCTCGAGCTATGATCATTCTTTTTAACCGCTCGCCCCGTCAAAAGACTCGTTTTTCATGACCAAATTTCGGGTTGTGCGGAAAATTTTGTGCGTTTCTTATTTTTCTTACATAGTTGATCAAAGCAGCGATTTGTCACCTCCGTGTGTGTCACCTCCGTAACCGAAAATAGTCGATTTTAAGCATAAAATCGGACATAGTTTTCGTAAAACGAAATCTCAAAGCCCCAGATTCAATAATTATTCATATTTTATGGTTTAAAAAAGGGTAAACTAGTTCGCGCCGTTCAATATGACAAAAAAATTTTCACCATTTTTTCGTTTTCCATACCCGAAAAAGCAGATTTCGGGAGAATCAACCATGTAAGGTATGTGCCTTAAATTTGATGAGTTTTCGGAGTTGGTAGTTACGCTAGTAACATCATATAGATCTCAGAACATAGAAAAGACTCTGCAAGAGTGTAATGAGCGAACGAGGCAACGGCGCATTTTTAATAATGATTCAGTACAAATAATTGAAATAAATGGCGCACAAATGTGGAATTTTAAACGGTACGTGATACAACAAGACGTATTAATTTTTTTTATTGTACAAATTTACATTTTTTTTTCAATTTTCACAGAGTATTTGCAAATTGACGCATTTATTTAGAATATACATTTGAATGATTCTTTCGATAATCGATTCTCCACTAAGGCCTCCAATTGAATGTAAAAAAAAATATTTTCCTTGAAGTGGTCGGAGTATCAACTTTTGGGGTCGCTATAAGTTTATCACTAATATTTTGAAATGAAAACCCCGACCTCCTGGAGTATTATTATAATAAAATGATTTATTACATGCATAAATTAACGAGAATGTATTCAATTCAATTCTGCTGAAGCAAATTTCACTGCATTTTTAAAGGCTTCTTGTGATAAACCTGTACATAAAGAGGCACAAGCGGCTTCGATTTCTTCGTCCGTAAAAGCTCTTACATCTTCTTCCGATGAGACTTCCTCTTTCTCCGTTTCTTCTGGTACAGGAAAAAATGTAACATGCATCTTATCACTATAGACTTCAATAATTTTTGCTGGCCAGAAATACGATTTGAACCTTTTCGCCAACACCACCTCATTGGGAGAGTAACGGGAAAGAAATCCCTGGTCTACTGGTATTGGTACAACTGAAGAAGGGTCCACATGTTCCAATGGCATATCTGGGATAGGTGGAAGGGTCTCCTCGTCGTTGGTGGTCACATTTATTGCATGATCTTCGATTGGACTTATCGTATTTGTCCCTGGTTTATCAGCTTCATTACCTCTACTAAAAATTAAATAAAATTCTCGAGAATAAAATTGGATCAATCATCTTTAACATATTTACTCACATTAATTCAATCGAAGCATTTTTTATATATTCGATCTCCTCAGAATCAATATCGATATTTTGTAAATATAAACGAATCATTTCTAGATTTCTATTTGTACAGTAAAAAAAAGATCTCGCCGACTTAGCTAAGGCTTCATTGACTTTATTTTCTTTAGGAATACCACAGAGTTCTTTATATAATGCGGTGGCCTTAGAGATATTGCCGTCATAAATCTTTTTGTACTCTTCATAATCTTGTCCAGGAAAAAGAGCATATTCAACGCATACGACAGTTAATATCCCACGATTTATTCGATAAAGATTAGTTACTGTCAAGTACTCAATTGTAAGATTAATAATCGTTTTTTTAAACTCTTCTAATTGTCTTTTTGAAGGTGGTCTGTTGGGGAATTTTTTCATTCCCTCGCGTAGTATATCTATTAAAATTTTTTCGTTCTCTATATCTTCTTCTTTTACTTCTTTGTTCTCTAAATAATTCACCAAATTAATAAGAGCATCTGCGTTTCCTTTTTTTTGAAAATATTCTCGATTCACAACATATCTTTCCCATGGAACAATGTTAACAGTTTCAGCAGTTTTCTTATTATTACTAGAAATTAAATTAAATTTTAGAATATATAATTGTAGCAAGCATTTCCAATATATTGACTTACATAAATTCAATCGACGCTTTCATTATATAGATCATTTCTTCTATATTAATATTAACTGTTTTCAAATAAGATCGAACCGTTTCCAAGAATGTCTTATTATTAGCAAACAAGTTGCTCCTAAAAAAAGAAGTAGTTGATTTAACTATAACAGGGTCGAGTTCATCTTCTGTTGTGAAACCACAATGTTCACGCAGTTTTTTATATAGATTGGGTGCCTGATCATCGCCGCATCTATATATTGTTCTATGTTTTCTATGGTCTTCTCCGGGGTATAAGACATGTTCAACACAAGCGACGGCCAATATACCACGATTTATTCGATATAGATTAGTTTTCTTCAATTCATCAATTTTAAAAAAACAAAGAGCTTCTTTCAAGGCATTAATATCTTTTGTCCCAAAGCCTGATTTCTTTCCGATTCCTTTGCGTATTATATCCTTCAAAATATCTTTATTATCTAAATCTTCTTGCGTAATTTTATTTTTATTCAAATAATCTACTAAACGTATAATATAAACTGCAGCATATCTTTGACGGAAACACTCTTCTGTCATTAATCTTCCCGGCATTTTTTTCTTTTGTCAAATGCTCTGATACTGATGAAACTTTATATTTAAAACTATTGGACGTTGGATGGTTATTATAGATATTTAATTTTGAATAGATTAATTAATGTTACAATCTGATGTGTAAGACATTCGAGAACAATCGGTTTACTGTCAATACTAACAGACCCATAAATTTATGCTTTGCTCCAGATCAATGTTGTGTTTCTTCGCTCACACACATTAATAAATAAACATCGCCAGAAGAATAAATATACCAAAACATAATTTTTACGTTCTTCTTGTCATATTAGTAAATTTTATATATTAAGCAATTCTATTTATAACAACATTTTTTATTAACTAAAAAAATTGCGTTGTCAGAACTACACTTCGGATCGAGCTTTAAAAAAAGAACTTTTTTGTAAAACGACTTTCTTTTAAAAGGTATTGTCCTAAATAATAACATGTTTAGATGTCGGAGTACGGATATCTTCGGGGTGGCTCATTCGATTGTTTTTCGTTGTTTTTCGTGCACAAGATCCGCATCTTATAATTCAATTTATTCATTTCACATTAAATTTTGAAATACACAACAGATAATCATCTCTTTTAGTTATTATGCCAAAGAAACTGTATTTGTTTCAATTATTTACCGCAGTCCGCTCGCGACTTTGTAACGTCTCTCTCCAGTTGATCGAAGCGTCACTCCGCGCTGTTCAAGTTCGCACGAGTCGGCGGTCGCTCGCTCAAACGGCAACGGTCATATTGCCAGTTGCCGCTACGCCGCAGTCCAAGCAACAAAGGAAGATCGCATCGACCGCAGCGAGTGATTGAAAGTGAAAAATACTTCATATTCCATACAAGTGCGAAAAAAAAAACAATGGCTAACAACGAATTCGACGTATATTGCGTCAAGGGCGGCGGCGGCGGCGCCGGACGCCGGTACGACTACAATTCCGAGATCGCGAATTATTACGAGGTAATCTCGAATCTACGAAAAATGAAGTGTATGCAGGAGATGGTCGTTCACGAGATGAACGATGGAAATCAAGAGGACTTTCACGAGAGACTGATTTCCTTGATAAGCGATTGGCGGGGCCGGTATCCGGATCTGCGCAAGATGTTCCGTCCCAAGGAGGTGGACTGGCTCCTCACCGAGTGCATGGACTACGACAACTACGAAAAGTTGCTGAACTTCGTGATCGAGTCGGGCTACAGAGACCAGGCCGAGACCGGAGCGGACGGCGAGCCGCTGTTCCATCGCGTCACGCCGATTCATCACGCGGTCGAGTGCGACTACGACGACTTTGTGAGCCAGCTCTTCGAGATATACGAGGTTTGCGAGGTTAATTACGTGGACGAGCGAGGCTTAACTCACTTTCACGCGGCCTGCGCGTACGACTGCGACAACGTCGTCGAGAGATTCCTCGAGCGAGGCAGGGTCGATGTCAATCTAATATGGCGAGTTACGGGCGAGTCTCCGCTGCACATGGCTCTGTCCCGGTCGTCGGGACGCGAAAGAGTGGCCGAGCTGTTGCTGAGACACGGCGCCGATCCCAATTTGGCGGACGACGCGGGATCGACGCCTCTGCACGTCGTCAGCGGGAGGTGGCACGACGAGCACGAATTGTTGAAACTGTTTTTCCGGATCAACGACGATCGAAATCAAACCGTACACGTGGACGCTCGAAGCAAGGCAGGTAACACGCCGTTGCACGTGGCCCTGAAGGAAAGCAACGCGAAGGTGGCCGAGCTGCTGCTGCGACGAGGCGCCGATCCGAGCTTGGCCAACGACGAAGGATCGACTGCTCTGCACTTCATCTGCTCGCGCAATTCCGATTGCCGCGTATTGGCGGAGACATTTTTCAAGATCAACGCGGAACTCGATCGGCCCGCGGTGTGCATCGATGCCCGAGACAAGCTGGGCAACACTCCGTTGCACCGGGCTGTGTTTCGGGGCCACGAGCGATTGACCGAGTTGCTTCTGAGGAGAGACGCCGACCCAACACTGACCAACGACGAAGGACTGACGCCTCTGCATATCGTTTGCAAGAGAGAAGGCAAGGACGACGGTTTGGCGGTGAGATTCTTCGAAGTCATCGGTGACCTGGGAAAGCAGGTGCGAATCGATGCCAAGGACAATTCGGGCTACACGCCGCTGCAATGGGCCGTGGCGAATTTCCTACCGGACACTGTCGACGCGCTCGTGGATCGTGGCGCCGATCTCGCGAGCTTCGTCTTTCCCGCTGCGAGTCGATTCGACGTTGATTCGAAAAAGAGCTGCCTTTCGATCTCGGATAAATTGAAATTGGCGCACGACACTCGAGGCATGGTCGAGCGCTTGGAAAGAAGGGGATACGTGCTGGACCGAAGCGACGTCGTGACGATCGCCAACGCCTTCGATAAGCACGAATTTTTTAAGATCCCCGCGGATCTCGAGGAGCGTTGGTACAAAGACAAGAAATTCGTGGAAACAGGAAAATATCTCGAGATAAAGCCCAACGTGACTCTGTACGATCTGGTTCGTTTAAGACCCGAAGCGGCGGAAAAACTCATCAGCTACGAGGAGATTTCTAAGTTTCTGCGCAAGAACAATTTCTACAGGTGCATCGCGCGGAAAGATCTCGAGGCGTGCGATGCGCACTTGTGCGCGATAATAACGAGACGATTGTACCGCGGATGGGCACTGGATCCGCTGGTGGATTTGACGCGACACAAGTTGCCGATTCTCTGCTGCGATATGATTATCGAGGGTCTGAGTAACGAGGATTTACGAAGCATCTGCTTGGCGGCTGCTGGACAAGACTCGTGATGTGTCGATTAAAGGATATTTGTTGTGTGTTTCGTGTCTATATTTATGCAAGTTTCATCGATTAAATCGTTAATAAACAAATTTTCTGGAAATTGATAGTCGTTCCTATTCTTTCTGATTAAAAAACTGTCCTCTCGATTTTTTTGTGATCCAATTTAGTAATAGTTTAGGCTCCAGCTTCTCTGAGGACAATTTTTCTTATTCAATGTTCTTGCACATATCCATGTGGAATTGTTGGAAGACCCTGAAAACTTCGACGAGGTCAATTGCGTGCTCTTGAGCTTGTTTGCCAGGGACTACTTCGGCTGTCGTGGTTCCATCGCTTGACTTGCTGGTCGTCGCCGAGGTTTCACCAAATCGTTACAGCCGAATATCTATAGAACCACTCATTGTTTAAGATGCTTTGCAGCAAGAGTATCAGCACCAATTGTTGCAACAGATGTTTCATTATATGTCAAACATCGGTCCATTGGATCGATGAGCCAATTCAACGGAATGTCAGCCGTAAACTCTCCGGGGAACTGAATTTCTTCGTTCGTTGTGAAACACTCCAGAGAGCCTATAAGTTCAGAAGTTCTCGTCGATAGTCCAGTAGTCACTTTCATTTCTATCGTTGATTGATTTTTTCTTGAATTATACGCAACTTTTTTTAAAACTTTTCCATGCAAAAAAGATGAACATTTTACATATTTATCTACCTTGCAGTCGGCTTTACGTAGTACGTAATCGGCAAGGGCACGTCGTAGCCACAGTGTATCTCTCGTGTCTGGCGTTGCATTGAAATTGTCACACATTTATAGAGCTCGACACTCGCGCTACGCGTAGTCCAAAGTAATTTGTTTATTTCTGTGCGAAGGTAAAAAAATTCGTGCTTCCTCTCTCGCTCGAGAGGAATTAAAAATTCAGCTTGAATCTTTTCTATTTTTCCGGGTTTTCGTTGCGAGTCGCGAGCTTGCAACATTTTACAGGTGGGAGAGAAAGACTGGAAAAAAAAGGAATTTGTGCTCGGCATGTGTATTTCGTGTAAAATGTAGGAGTACGCGATGCGTGTGTTGTAAGGGACGTAACGCAGTGCGTGGTATGTAAAAAACGTCGATGAGCTCGTATTATACGCAGCCGCATAGATGCGAAGCTCGCATATATACGCACATACCCACGACCTTTCCAGGAGGTCGGATAAATTTCAATTTTCACTCGACTTTGTACAAACATACACACACACGCATATAACGCACCATATGCTATATAGCAGCACATCACGGTCTAGCTCCGAATTTACACGCGCAATAGCGTGCGCGCCTGCGAGCTCGAGTTAAAATTTTAATCTGCGCCTCGAATCTCGTGTGCACTGGTCATATACGTACTATATAGGTATTAATGTGTGTGCGGGGGTGTGTGTGCGCGCGCGTACGAAACGATAAGCTCGAATTACTTTATTCATCGTAGTTCGGTGCGGTGGTACATTTGGTACGTTTATATATATACGCCAGCGGGTCCGCGTAACTGTACATAATACGCAGTACTCTATCCCATTTTACTTTTTTTTTTTTTTCGCGCGAACGTTGAAAAAAAATACCCGCGCGAAACGAGGCGGCGAGTCGTACGCGCTAAACTTTAAAAACCAGCTCGTACAACTCGGAGAGAGTCACGGTGCGAGAAAAAAAAAAAGATATTTCAACATTTTTATTCGAGTTCGGTCCGTGTGTGCTACACGATGACACGATATGCGTAAAAATGATATTGTATTCGGATTAGTATGCATTCAAAGTCTATTATGGACGTTGAAATTACGAGCGCATATGTTTGCGACGTCCGTGCAGGCGATCGGATGCCGAGTGTATATTTACCGCATAACGAGCGATAACGTAGGTAGTCGTTGCATCGACGCGATTTTTGCTATGCTTTCAGAGCTTGACGTAGGCGCCACTCGTCGGGGGAAACATTTTTCCTTTGAAATATCGATGCAGCGAGATGAATTTTCATTCTTGTCAGCGGAAGATGAGTTAATGACATTGAAACGATTCTCAAAACGAGCTGTGAAACTTATTGTCGGAAAGACAAGTCGCATTAATTTTGTGAATATGCATGTATTTATTAGTCGAAAAAAACATATTCGAACGACTTTTGAAGCGGTTCGTATAGGAAAGTTTACCGAACGCGTCGAATTTGTCAAAAAGATGACGTCGTTGTTGAGTCGAGTGGTTATACACACCCACTTTTTTACATCGGTAATGTTTTTATTATTATTTTGCCACTTTTTTTTTATCTAAGAACACGTCATTTCTCGTCCTCGAACTCCAAATCCTGCGAAAAATCAACGCGACTCGTTAGATCTCGTATTATGACGTACGGAATGATTTTGCAGAATGTTCCTTTTCGTTTTATCTTCTTCTGTTTGCGTTACATATATGCTTACCAAATTTTGCGGATCTCTACTCAGCTGAGATCTGGGATTGATTTGAATGATTTATTTCGATCAAACGAATCGCGAGAGTCCAAAGAGCAACCCGAATTCATCGTGTAAATATTCGTACTCGCGTATCAGGGTACAAGATACGTATACAAACGACAGCATTCGATCACTTCTCTTCCGCGCATATGCGACGCGTATTATATGTACACGCGGGGGACACGACACGCAGTTCGCCCAAAAAGCATCTTGCCCAAAAATTTCAGTCTACTTTCTTGCGTACGCGCACACACATAGGCTCGTAATCGTTTCGCAGCAGCTCTTCTTATATATGTAGGTCGCGCGCATTTGAAAAATAAACATCTGCCGCTGTGTACGCGTAGCATCATCGCGGCGTAATTGTTATACGGTATGTACAGTGCGCGGAGATAGAAGAAAGATCGTATATGTGGAAATTATTCATACGCGACTTTCCTTTCGTATGAATGACGAGATCGATCAATTGCATTTATACATAGAAAGGCGAGAGATTTTCATTTACTGTGATCGCGCAGATCAGAGCTTTTAATTGGCAGTCATGCTCGTTAACTCGACATCGCTTCAGAGCTCAATGGGTAAGCTCTCGTTTTTTATTCGCTTTATCATTATTATTATTAATATTATTGCTGCTGCTGCTGTGTAGAGAAAAAAATTGGCACTGGAACCATATTTCGATTACTCGTATATATCTCCGTATCGCCGTGGCCGTGAGAGCGAGAGCAAATAACATGCACTATATACGAGCGTATTATTGACTCTTGTCGAAACTAGCATCCACCGGCGAGCGAGCGGACGGACGAGTCAGACAGACAGAGAGGCTCAATAAAGACGGGCCGATTATGTGTGCCCCAAGATGCGTGGCCGTCTTCGCAAATGGCACATGTATACACGCTTTATTGTATCGTGATAAGTCTCGTGAGTGCAGATGCGCGCGGGTGTATTATACGTATATATAGCAGTCGAGGCGCGGCGTACCTCGGATACAACATCGTGATCGACGCATTCGGTTTGGTTTGTGTACAGTTTTGAATTTTTTGGCTGCGCCCGACGAGACTGAAATAATTGGGATCGATGCGTGGAATCGGAAGGATTGATACGAAACGCAAAATACGAGTGTAACAAGTGAGTGATCTCTTGCAATGCACGTTTACTCGGACTCTTTCTCTTCTATTTTCCCCCCGTAGCTCGTAATTTATTTTACAGTGAATCTGTCGGCGACTCCGTAATTGCATTAGAAAAACGTGACGATAAATAATAAGAAAATTAACCCGACTTGAGCAGTCGCACGCGTACATTAACGTAAAAATAATAATATAAGAACGCGAAAACTCGGCATCTGTGTGCTGTATCGACCTCGAACGAGCGAAAGAACGTATATACACATAATTGTAGTAAACAAAGTAGCGCACGGCGCATCTTGAGTTCATGTGTTTTTTTTTCTCTCCGTCTCTGTATCATTTACTCACTTCAGAGAAAGAGAGATAGGACAAAGATGTCAAATTGTCAATTTTGCAGGCTGATGTTTTCCTGCTCGTTACCCAACCAGCGGTATAAGCAGCTGGTGTGTGTGTGTATCATCATCGTATCGTTGCATTCTCAAACGAGCGAGAGAAGAAGAAGCAAAAAAAAAATTCATACGATCGCGCCGAATAATTCATTCATATACGCGATACATCGCGCAGCGCGCCGGGGTCTATACACAACAATATCGTATCCGCATTATATACAACGAGCGTCATCGCGTATACATAGTGTGTACTGTGTATATATAATGTGATAGATCTCAAGTCTCGAGTCGTCGCTCATTCAGCATCGTATACATCCACAATATCGCATACGTATCAAAGCTGCATAATAAGGCACACATGATACGCCGCATAAGTTACGCGCGGATCGTATACGTGTAATGAAATTACGACCCGATCGCGCAATTACAATTGTGCGCGTATATAATTTGAATTAGCTATTTATGCGAGAGAAGCGTGTGCGAGCGCTGAAAAAATAAAGACGAAATATAAGAACGTATATATTATCGCGTCGATCCGGGTGCGAGTGTATGAATGGAGGGTGATTCCCGCACGGTACGTATAATATCCTTATCTTGGCTCGGCCAAATATTTGACTGTACGTTTCAAGGTCTGCTCCTCCCCGTTCTCTCACGCTCTGAGTTTCCTCTTTCAGCACCTTCCAAAAATGAAATTGCTCTGGCTTTTGTCAAACGATAATACCTTTGGTTCAGGCTCTCTCTCTCTTTTTACGCGCGAACGAATCTTTTTCGCAGTCGGTTAGCTTTAATTTCTACGGACCGATATTGATCCTCCTGAGTAACAAGTGAGCGTGCACGTTTATAAGAAAAATATATTAGGAAAGATATTGAAAATATGTAAGAAAAAAAAATTGAGAATAATTATTGCTACTTCAAAATGTCCAAATAATACGAATATTTGACGAATTTAATTGTTTTTATGGTCACAACAGCGTTGCATACTTATTTTTATTATAATTTTTGCTTGAAATTATATGATTGACATAAAGGTTTCATCGATTCGTCTCGGTGATTGGTCATTGGAATTGGTAGTGCAGTCATTTTTACAAGATTCGATAAACGGAGTTCTTCGCAAATGCATGGATTAACATTGATTGAAAAAATTAATTCCAAAGAATTTTACATAATACCGTCTATAGATAAATCAACCCTGAGTGAAGGTGCATGATACGTCCTTTAATTATGAAATAGTTTTATTATGATGAAAAATGAGAAATTCTTTGAGGTTTTCGCATAAGATACTCCGTTGCAAATCATTCCTCGAACTTATGAATGATGAGTCGTTCTCGTAACCGTTGTGGACTGACGTTTGATGGGTGAGCAACTTTGATTTTTCTCGAAATTTCATCTCGCAATGGTCACATTCGTAATCTTTGCGACCTTCGTAATCTGTTTCTTCATGGCTATTCAATTTCGATGGATCACTATTTTCAGAAATATCATCCTGGCGACCTTCATGGACTGTATTTTGATGTTTTTTCAAATTACTTTGATTTCCAAATTTTGTTTCACACTTGTCACACGAGTAATCTTTCCGACCTTCATGAACCGTTTTTTGGTGTTTGAGCAAATGCGGTTTTTGGGCAAATTTCTTCTCGCATATGTCACAAACGTAATGTTTGCGACCATCGTGTACTGTCTGTTGGTGTCTGATCAAATCTGACTTTTTCCCAAATTTCTTCTCGCACTTGTCGCATGCAAAATCTTTACGACCTTCGTGGACCATCCTCTGGTGTTTTAATAAATCTGATTTAGTTCCAAATTTCTTCTCGCAATGGTGGCATGCGAAATCTTTACGACCTTCGTGAACTGTTTTTTTGTGGAGAAGTAAATACGAATTTACCCCGAATTTCTTCTCGCACTTGTCGCATGCATAATCTTTGCGACCTTCATGTACTGTTCTTTGGTGCTTTGACAAATCTGATTTAGTACCAAATTTCTTCTCGCACTTTTCGCATACGTGATCTTTCCGACCTTCGTGGACAGTCTTTTGATGCCGAACCAAAATCCATTTTCGTCCAAATTTCTTCTCGCACTTGTTGCATACAAAATCTTTCCGACCTTCGTGTACTGTCTTTTGATGGTGGAGGAAATTAGGTGTTTCAGTCAATTTCTTCTCGCTATTGTCGCATGTGTAATTTTTTCCAGCTTCGAGTAATGTCTTTTGGTGATAAGGCAAATTTGATTTTTGTCCATACTTCCCCATGCCCTTGTCGCTTGTGGTATCTTCAGGCCCCTCCTCGTGCTCACAATCTTTTTGCATATCGTGAATTATGTCACTGTTGCGACTCATGATTGATTTCTTTTCACGATTATCTTTTAAAAAAATTCCTCAAACTTATTTTCCGCCGACGGAACGACAATGTTACTTTCGCTCGATCTATTTGTTTTCCTTTGGATCTCTTTTCACATGTACCTCAATTTGCCTCAGTTAATCTAGCGATCGTTCAGTTCAAGATGAAATTTGAACGAATAAAATATACGTAGAATATTACGTAGGGTATCATCGACGAAAGCAACACTTGAACTAATTTAATCGTCAATTAAAATGTCCAGTAATTAGAAAGCTACGTCTCAATTGCTCGTTACTATTGTTTACATTTTGACACAGATTACTCTATTTACATATTGCTCGATCATCTTTCAATGGCCCTACATTGCTCATAAACAAATTTTCTGCGTAATGATAGTCTCTGATTCATTCTGATTAAAAATTCGTTCTCTCGATTTTGTTGTTTCAATCTAACAATATAGTCTAGCAACAAAATTGCGTCGTCGGCTCTTGCTCTCGTATTTGGCCCCTCGGCCTCTCTCTCTTCTCTTGCTTTCCGTTCGTATACCTCGGAAAATCTCGACATCCCCAAAACGTGCGACCGCGAAATGACTTTCCTGCGTATTAAACAGCTATTATCGTAAGTGCACATTGTAATCGATCGATCGATCGGATCCATCGAGATCTCTTCGTTCACAGGCGGCACAATAATATCGTTATCGAGTATCGGCGCGAATGTGCACGCGTTAAAATATTCACCGATCGAAACGCATTCGTATATAAATGTACAATGTTTAAAGCCGATAAATCGGCGCTGAGAGCTATCGGACGCGCTACATTGATGATAATAATAATAATAATCATCATCGAAGTATGCGTATGTGCAACAGATACATTCTCGCTTCCAGCTGCGTGTATACATGTTTACAATTATAATATTGTGTATGCATCTTATCTTACGGACAGCTAATTGTCTATCGACGCGGCCAATCCGACTCCGTGTGTATATAAGTATACATAATCGTATCGAGCTTCCAAGGCACGCTCGTGTCATGTTTTCCTTTTTTTTTATTTTTTTTTTTTATGCATAAAGATTCCTCTCTCTAGCTCTCTCTCTCTCTCTCTCTTGATTCGTATCGACTGATCGATAAGGAAAAAAAAAGCACACGTACAATAGGAAAACGAAACACACAAAACAATAACGCATAGAAACCCGATTATGCGAGAGATCGGCGCGTATACAATCATACAGCCGTGCGCGCGAAACACACACGCACAATACGCGCGTGCATTTCGAAGCGCATTTCGCGAAACTCGCGCGCGCCGCTCGGAGACTCGCAGCCCTGCCTCCGACGACGAGTCGGTGCAGTTTTACGCCGACAACCGCTCGACGAGCAGTTGGTATAGCACAACACCAGTATTAGTCGTCGTCTTCGTTGACACTCGGTGCTCGCAACTTTTTTTTTTATCATCCAATAGTGTGAGTATACTTCTCGAATCAATCAGTATTAACAGTGGAGTTTTTCAGTGATCGATGACTTTCTTCGCGCCGATCGGTTACCGTGTTTCTTCGTACATCGTAGATACAGACGTAAACTTTCATCTCTGGTCGTTATCGAGATTTGACCCTGAATAGTTTTTTTTCTTCTTTCGTTTCACGCGAAATTTCAAATCCTATCGCTCGGCATTTTAAAAGTGTTCAAATCGTCGGCTGCACGTGCGTTATCGAAGCGTGTCAAGTTCTTGCATACGAGTGTTTACGCGCGCGTGTACACGCATAACGATTGTACTTATACTATCAAAATGAGTCAAGTTTTTTGTTTTTTTTTTTTTTTTCTACCAAACGACCAAAGTTCAGGGAGAAAAATCGGCGCGATATCCGCGCGAATGCCATACAAGTATAATAAACGTGTTATAAGCGTAGGTGTGATACGAGCGCTCGACGTGTTTACACCCTCGTTTATATCGATTGTATAAACTGTGTGTATGTGCGGACATTGACCCATACGCGCGTGTCGCGCCTCGGTGTACATCTTTTTTATGTATTTTTCTTGGGTATATAATGTATATTTTTGCGCCGCATTGCACACGGCTGTCGACCGATAAAAATGCGCGAGAAAGAGAGAGAGAGAGAGAGAAAAAAAAACGATATACGTAAGTCGTGAAAGTAATCAGCGCGACGAGAGACGAAAATAGTCGACTTTCTACAAATTAAACTACTGCAGCACATTGTTGTTGTTGTTTTTGTTGGTTGGCAATAATTGTGACGACTTTCATTGACGAGGATTTTTATAACGAGCATTAGACTAATGAGTTTTCCCGCGGCTCGAATGCGGATACCATCGAGATCTCGATTTAAATGCCTTCGCGTATATAAGAGCGTCGTAAATTTTGTCAGCGACGAATTTCGGGTCGCCGTAAGCGAAGAACTAGACTAGAGCAAAAGATTACGAAGGAAATGAACAAGCTGGGAGGCTGTCAATAAAAAATGAGCCTTGTTATATGTATTACATTATTTTTTATCGACTTATAAAAAAACGAGGTATTTGAACCCAGATAAAAAAATGTTCAACTCCCTATTAATTATTAATTAAGGATATTATTTATTTTCATTCAAAAGTTTATTGATTTCTTTTCAACATAAGTATTGTTTTTACATGGTGATATAACGCTGGAGTATTTTATGATATTATTATAATTTGATAATTTTTAATTAGTCTTTCGAACGTGTACATTAAATTTTTTTACGTTCATATTAATTAGTAATATGTGAATGATGTACTCTTCGTCATGTAACTGCATCAAAAAGAATTGTAAGAATATGCGTAAATGATTTTTTGCATTTATCTCGACCATGTGTGACACCGATATGATTCACATTCATGTGGAATCTGAGATTGTGTTGATGATAAGACTTTTTAGCAAATGACTTTTTTTACATATCACATGTATGTTTAGTACCATGATGCATTGAATCGATGTGGGTTCTGAGATTACCCTTCATTTTATAATCTTTTCCACAAATTTAGCATGTACGTTTAGTTATACCTTTACGCACCGCATCTAAGTAAACTTTAAGATTGGATTTTTTTGGAAATGACTATCCACGTGTTTTGCGTACATGTTTGGTACGATTATTGTGCACAGAATCGATGTGAACTTCAAGATTGTGTTTACTTGAAAATTGTCTTCCACAAATATCACATGTATTTTTGGTACCATTATGTATTCTATCGATGTGGGTTTTAAGATTGCATCTTTGGGAAAATGTCTTGCCGCATAGGTCACATTTATGTTTGTTACCATTGTGCACCGTATCGACGTGAACTTCAAGATAATGCTTACTTGAAAATTGTTTTTCACAAATATCACATGTATGTTTGGTACCATTATGTATTCCATCGATGTGGATTTTCAGATTGGATCTTTGTGAAAATGTCTTGCCACATATGTCACATGTATGTTTGGTACCATTATGTATTCCATCGATGTGGATTTTCAGATTGGATCTTTGTGAAAATGTCTTGCCGCATATGTCACATGTATGTTTGTTACCATTGTGCACCGTATCGATGTGACATTCGAGATAATTCTTACTTGAAAATCGTTTCCCACAAATATCACATGTATTTTTGGTACCATTATGTATTCTATCGATGTGGGTTTTAAGATTGCATCTTTGGGAAAATGTCTTGCCGCATATGTCACATTTATGTTTGTTACCATTGTGCACCGTATCGATGTGAACTTCAAGATAATGCTTACTTGAAAATTGTTTTCCACAAATATCACATGTATGTTTGGTACCATTATGTATTCCATCGATGTGGATTTTCAGATTGGATCTTTGTGAAAATGTCTTGCCACATATGTCACATGTATGTTTGGTACCATTATGCACCGAATCGATGTGATGCTTCAGATTAAAACTATGAGAAAATGTCTTGCCGCATATGTCACATGTATGTTTGTTACCATTGTGCACCGTATCGATGTGACATTCGAGATAATTCTTACTTGAAAATCGTTTCCCACAAATATCACATGTATTTTTGGTACCATTATGTATTCTATCGATGTGGGTTTTGAGATTGCATCTTTGGGAAAATGTCTTGCCGCATATGTCACATTTATGTTTGTTACCATTGTGCACCGTATCGATGTGAACTTCAAGATACTGCTTACTTGAAAATTGTTTTCCACAAATATCACATGTATGTTTGGTACCATTATGCACCGAATCGACGTGAGTTTTGAGACTAAATTTTTGTGAATATTTCTTGCCGCAAATGTCACATGTATATCTGGTACCTGTATGCATCGACTTGATGTGGGTTTTGAGATTACCTTTTACTGAATAAGTCTTGCCGCAAATATCGCACGAGTGGGTATTACTTTGACGAGATGATTTAATGTTCTTATTCACATTAGTCCTATGTGAACATTTTTTTTCACATTTCTGAGCTGTATTACTATGTAATGTATTAGTTTGTAATTTAAGGTTATATTTGCTGTTAAACTTTGTTGTGATTCTTCTTTTTTTATTTCCTTGGATAATTTCACTGTCGACATTTAACTTCAATTGTTCTACATCATGTTGGAAAAGTTCCTCTTTCACTTTCGCCGTGGTCTCTACTTTTATTTCTTTTTGATTTTTATAACCATCGTCAATTTCTTTATTTACTGGCAAATTAATATTGGGCTTGACATCTTCACATTCAAAAACTATATCCATATCGTCATTGAGTTCGCTTTCGCGATTTTCGTCCCATTTTCGAATACTATGAGTCTATGGAAAAATAATAGCTACATGAGAATTTTTATTATACTATACATAATCACATATTCGATTATGAACTCTTACCGAATTTTCTCGCGGAAACGGTATAAGTGGAAAGTTCTTCAGATCGGGTTTCTCGTCAATCATTTCATCGCGAGGCTCCTCCTTCACCCTGAAACTACCCAAATTAGGTTAAGTATTTCGTTGCGATACTCTTACAATTTTTTCTCGCGTTAAAATGAAAATTACCTGAAGTCACGATTACTCGTTCCACTGGATTCCATATTTGTCACTTGAAATTCCGTTGACTTTGATAAACTCTCTTGGTGACGATCGAGCTAACTATACGCGGGTCGACTGGCGAAGAGCACTGTTCCGTGGCTACTGCCATTGGCGGGCTCGTTCCGTTGTTTACGTCGTGCGCGCGGTATGTGTGACCTGTCCGATACCTGTTATGTCCGGCACATGATATTTTGCCATATGAACTGCAGGCAAGACTACGAACAAAGCAAAATCATTGGGAGAAATGACATTACTTATCGATATCAAACAATTTTCTACGAATGAATTATTTCCTTAAACCTTAATATTACACCGTTACACAGGCGCGGATCCTGCAGCGGCGGCGACGGCGTCGGCGGCGCAATCATCAGCGATCAGCGGCACGATCATGATGGGCTCGGGCACGTTCTACCTGCTGCAGCTGCTGCTGAACGGGCTGCTGGCCACCGGCTGGGCACTCGGCACGTCCGGCATGGACCAGCTCAAGGTGGCGGGTATACCCGCGCCCGAACTCGTCGACTTGGCCGACGACGGGATCGACATCGATGTGGACGATCGGGACAACAATTACGCCACGGCCGAGGACAGGTCGCAGTCGCGACCGACGACGACGATACAGCCGCTCCCGGGTCTGCTGTATCCGCGCGAGAGCGAGACCCGCGAGGTGCGTATAATGAATAAAAATGTTAATTTTTAGGGATGAATGCTTAGATTCAAGTGAGACTTCTTGTAGATAAAATCTCTGGACGGACTGTGGGATTTCGCCGTGCCGCCGAGCAACGACGTGCTGCTCGGCCACAGGGAGTCATGGCACGCCCGGACCTTGTCCAATGTGAGCTAATTTCCATAAATAATTTTTTTTTTTATCGCGCAAACGTATAAATATTCATTTTTGGGGCGCAGAGCACCAAAGTGATGCAGATGCCGGTGCCGTCGTCCTACAACGACATCACGACGAGTCGAGCGCTGCGCGACCACGTCGGGCCCGTCTGGTACGAGAGGAGGTTCTTCGCCCCGCAGTCCTGGTACCAGAAGCGCGTCTACATCAGATTCGGCTCGGTCAATTATCTCGCTCAAGTCGTAAGTAGATACTAATATCTACAACTTCTTAATATCGAAATAAACTCGTATACGATCTCCTTTTTATTTGTGCGCTGCAGTGGTTCAACGGCGAGCTCGTGGCCAATCACGAGATGGGCCACCTACCCTTCGAGGCCGACATCACCGACAAGATCCTCTACGGCCTGGAGAATCGCGTCACCGTCGCCGTGGACAACAGCCTCCTCCAGACCAGCGTACCCCAGGGCCGTATCCTCGACACCCCCGCGGACAACGGCACCGTCAAGGTCCAGTCCTACACCTTCGACTTCTTCAATTACGCCGGGATACACAGGCCCGTGCTGGTGCACACCAAGCCCCGTGTCCACGTCGAAGACATCAGCGTCGACACGGCCCTCGTGCGCGATCAGGGCGTCGTCAAGTATCGGGTGCAGGTGGCCGGCGCCGGTGCCGGGGATACGACCCCCCACGTCGAGGTGGCGCTGCTCGATCACGCCCAGAGGCTGCAGGTCAGGTCGACAGCGAGAAACAATCAGCCGGGCACGTTGAGGGTGAGCGAGCCGAGGTTGTGGTGGCCCAGGTCGATGAGCCCAAGCCCGGGCTACCTGTACACGCTCGAGGTCACGGTGCTCGTGCCCAATACGTCGCTGATCGACGTCTACCGGCTGCCCGTGGGCATACGCACGCTGCGCTGGACCAACACGAGTCTGCTGCTGAACGAGCGGCCCGTCTACTTTCGGGGCTTCGGCAGGCACGAGGATGCCGCCCTCAGGGGTCGAGGGCTCGACCTCGTCACGGTGGCGCGAGACTACGAGCTGCTCAAGTGGGTCGGCTCGAATTCCTATCGCACCAGTCACTATCCGTACAGCGACGAGGTGCTGGACATGGCCGACCGGCTCGGCTTCATGATCGTCGACGAGTGCCCGTCGGTCGACACGGAGAATTTTTCAGCCGAGCTGCTGGCCAAGCACAAGCGCTCGCTGTCGGAGCTGGTGCGCCGCGACAAGAATCGGCCCTCGGTCGTCATGTGGTCGATCGCCAACGAGCCGAGGACGCAGCTGCCCACCGCCGATCTGTACTTCAAGGAGGTGGCGGAGCACGTCAAGTCGCTGGATCCGACGAGGCCGATTACCATCGCCTTGGCCAGGAGCGTCTTGGTGAGTTGAATTTTTTAACCCTTTTTTTTTTTTTTAACGTACGCGTAATTGACTCTCGATTCGTAAAATATAGGAAGACAAAGCGGGCCAGTATCTGGACGTGGTGAGCTTCAATCGCTACAACGCCTGGTACTCGAACACGGGCAGGCTCGACATGATCACGAGCCGCGTCGTTGCGGAGGCCAAGGCCTGGCATCTCAAGTACAACAAGCCGGTGATGATGCTCGAGTACGGCGCCGACACCATGCCCGGACTGCACGAGGTACGGATAACGTATAATATGAAAAAAAATAATACCGATCTGATACCGATTTATTTATTTATAATGACGCAGCTACCCGAGTACGTGTGGAGCGAGGAGTACCAGCTCGAGACCATGTCCCGGCACTTTGACGCGTTCGACCAGCTGAGGCGCGAGGGCTTCTTCGTCGGCGAGTTCATCTGGAATTTCGCCGATTTCCGTACGGCACAGAGTACGTCTAAGAAATCTAAGGATCGTCCTCGTAAACAAGGCGGCCATAAGAGGCGCAATAACAGAAACGAGACAATAACGAAACGACGCTCTTCTTTTTCAGCTTACACGAGGGTGGGCGGCAACAAGAAGGGCATATTCACGCGCGATCGCCAGCCCAAGATGGTGGCGCACCACGTGCGTAGGCGCTATCACGCGCTCAGCGCCAAGCTCGACAGGGCTCCGGAAGTGCCCGACGATCTCGACCACTACGTCTACTGCGGAGCCAAGGACTGCGTGTAAACCGTTGTGTGACGAATAGTATAACGACGAAGCAGTACAAATCGATGTTACATTAAAGGATTGACTATTTTTTTTTTTATAAACGAAAGAAGAGGAAGAGAAATCGAGATTAATTGAAGCATTTGTGCGACATAAATTTTTACATGTAAATAATTTTATATTATACCGAGCTTGTATACAACGATATACAATGTAAGATTGTAACGTTAAGAATTGTACCGTGTTCATAATACTATGTATTTACACGATTCGATACACACACGGAAAATAATCCACGTTAATATACACACACACATAAACACGTAAACACGTTTTCGTATTTAAAATAAATACCTATATCAATTGCGCAACCAATGCGAAACTCGTTGTTTTGATTTCATTCGCGTCTATAATACGAGCCCAAGTTTATAACACGCACGTGTGAATTTTCCGGCTGGACGTTTAAATAGCAGGTAGTGTAAGCTATAGAGTGGACCTGTCAACGCGACGCAGTGCTGCATACAACATTACTGCGAATAATCGATATCGTCGTAAGCTGCATATTCGTGCTGTTGTACTACTGCGCGCGCTAAAGAACAGCAGCAGCAGCAGCAGCAGCAGGCATGTTCAGTCGGTTCTCGGGTAGTACGGACGATGTACTGGGCAACAAACTCACCGGTTTGCTTTACCCGAGGGAGAGCGAGTCTCGCGAGGTGAGCTTTTATTTGTGATAAGTAAATGTATATTATTTGCATTTAAATTACACCGGAGACGAGCCGAGGTGTAATTACGCGACGATGTGCAGTGCCCTTACATATAAAGTACCACTTCGCGTTGCAGGTTAAATCGCTGGATGGTTTTTGGGACTTTGCTGTACCCCCTGCGGACGATTTGCAAAAGGGTCACAAGGATGCTTGGTACAGCACGAATCTGTCGAAGGTATGTAAAAAAGAGAGCAACGCACGAGTCGATCGATATTCTTGTCTTATTCCCCCTGGCTATGTATATATAGGTGACGAAAGTCATGTCTATGCCGGTGCCTTCTTCGTACAACGACGTGACGACTTCGAGCAGTCTTCGCGACCACGTCGGCCCGGTCTGGTACGAGAAGACTTTTTACGGTCCTGTGGCCTGGAAGAGCGATCGAATCTTCCTGAGATTCGGCTCTGTCAACTACCTGGCAGAAGTCGTGAGTGTCTTTGTTTTGTTTTGTTTTTTTTTTTTCAAGTGTATATAGCATCAATTGTTTTTTTTTTATTTACACAGTGGATGAATGGCACCCTCATAACGAGCCATGAAGTGGGCCACTTGCCCTTCGAGGTGGAAGTAACAACATTCGTGTTACTAGGTGGAAACAATCGTTTGACAGTGGCTGTCGACAACACCTTGAGCAAACTTACCATACCCCAGGGTAAAATTGTCGAAGCAGAGACCGAAAGCGATGGCCCTGTCAAGATGCAAACTTACACCTTTGATTTTTTCAATTATGCCGGAATTCATAGGTAATTGAACGTTATTCAAATTGACGACTGTTACCTTGAAGATGATTATTTATACAATTTTATTCGTAGGCCTGTGCTGCTACACACAAAACCAAAAAATTACATCCAAGACATCTCAGTAGTAACAGAAGTATTTGATCAAGTTGCTATTATCAAATATCAAGTTGATGTATTTTCATTGAATGCCAAAGAAGTCATTAGACCTGGAGTCAAAGTAGATCTGTACGATGCCGACCGTAATAATGTATTAGAAAAGACTGAAATTGGATCGGAAGGAGTTCTAGAAATAAAAAATCCAAAATTATGGTGGCCTATTTTCATGGATAGAAATCCAGGATATCTTTATACATTAGAAGTATGTTACGTTCAATTATTTATTATGTGCTTAGAAATAACCTTTTATTTATGTAATATTCATTTTGCAGGTTTGTGTGACATCGGTTGACTGCTCCAAGGCAGATGTTTATAGATTACCCATAGGCATACGACAAATAGAATGGAATAATTCATCTGTCCTTATTAATAAAAAACCAATTTATTTTCGAGGTTTTGGAAAGCACGAGGATGCTGCATTAAGAGGTCGTGGATTAGATTTAGTAACAGTTGCCAGAGATCATGAATTACTTACTTGGGTTGGAGCAAATACTTATCGTACTAGTCATTATCCTTATAGCGAAGAAGCACTAAATTTAGCTGATAAGTATGCATTGTTTATTAAGATCATTTGACTGCAAAAGCTAAATTAATGAACACAGATTTTTATTGAAGAATGGGCTTTCTCATAATCAATGAGTGTCCTTCTGTAGATACAGATAAATTTTCATCACAACTTCTTAAAAAGCATAAGATGTCATTATCTGAATTAATAAGAAGAGATAAGAACAGACCTTCTGTTATAATGTGGTCAGTGGCTAATGAACCAAGAACTTTAAACAGAGATTCTCCTAATTATTTCAAACAAATAGTCAATCATGTTAAGACACTTGATCCTAATAGACCAGTCACAGCAGCTATTGCTGTATCGCCAGCTGTAAGATTCTCATAATCTTATTGGATATTAAATAAACTATGTAATGTTTTTAATCCAAATATTATTTATAATATTAATTTTTTTGAAATTTAGGAAGATAGAGCTGGTCAATATCTTGATGTAATTAGTTTTAATCGCTATCAAGGCTGGTATTTAAGTACAGGTAGACTAGATTTGATTACACATCGTGTTATGGAAGAAATTCAAGCTTGGCATGACAAATACAGTAAACCAGTGATAATGGCAGAATATGGTGCTGATACTATGCCAGGGTTACACGAGGTAGAATTATTTTGAATATTTTTACGGATTCACTTTCAGAAATTTAATAAATATGAAAATAATTGTAGTTACCAGAGTACGTTTGGAGTGAAGAATATCAATCAAAATTGTTGTCTTGTCACTTCAAAGCTTTTGACAAAATGAGATCAAAAGGATACTTTATTGGAGAATTCATATGGAATTTTGCAGATTTTAGAACAGCTCAAAGTAAGAACACAAATTTTACTTGTATAACGATAATCTTATAAATTATTTTATTTTGTATCATTTCAGCTTACACAAGAGTAGGAGGCAATAAAAAAGGCATTTTCACAAGAGACAGACAACCAAAAATGGCAGCCTTCCATGTACGTAAAAGGTACCATGCCTTGGCAGCTGAAGAGGGAAACACCGATCCTCCCAATGATCTTGAAAACTATACATCATCGCACTATTTTTGATTTTTAAAGTCAAATTATAATACTGTTATTTTACAATGATAAAAATTATGAATTAACTATTGTTAATGAAAAAAAAAAATAATTTTTCTATGCAAAATATAAAAATTGGACTAGTCTATTAATAATTCAACACACTCGAGTCACTTCTCCTCCTCTGGGAGGTCCTGCACAACTTTTAAGCAGTGGTCGGCCAGCTCGACGAACAAAGGCTCCTTCATCGCCCTCGAAATGGCACCGGTCGGATCGGAGTCTTCCAAGATTTCCCGAACGTAATCCTTGAGATGGGGATTTTTCAAACAGTTCTTTAACTCCTCGTTCTGACGAAGTCGCTCCAATTTCTCCATCGGGACGGTCGACTCGGTCGGGTATTTGTAACTCTTGGGCGTCGAGACGACTTTTTGAGCCTCCTTCTCGGCCTCCAGTGCTCGTACGAATTCCGTGTCGTGCAGCAGATCGTCCTGTTTGTGTATGTGATGGCACGATATCGAGCAGCTACGAGGGAAGAACATAAAAAAAAATCGATAACATTTTTAAATCACCACCGATGGATTGGAGCACACGTGCTACTCACTATGGCCTGCGGCACTTCGGGCACCTGTAGCTGGAATTGTCTCGGCTGCAAACGCAGCATGTCTTATCGACTGGCTGTTTCTTTTTCGCCAGCTCCATTTTTTCCCCTATCCGAAGTACTTATATTAAAATATAACCGTTATTGTCGATTTCTCGACGTAACATACAAACGAAAACAAAACACGCGACACGAAGTACGCACAAAATTTAGCTCGCCGGTCGCTGAACTATACACGTTCGAATACACACTGTAGCCTGGCAGACGGCATTCGACACGTGCTGCGATGTTTAGGCTTCTCGCTTGACACTGCGAAAAATTTCGCAAACTGTCGGTACGATTGGTTGACGCGTGCTGCCAATGGGACGCGGCGGTAAGGTAGAGCGCGCTGTAATTAAAATTTAAAATTCGTTGTTTTTAAAAAATAATTTATTCATATAATTAATTCTTTGAAATTTTGATAATTGACAATAGTCGGCAGTATAAAGATGTGCGATGTACGGGAGACATCGATAATAATGATTCCTACAACTAAAACTTAAACAATATTACGACAAAAGCGTTTATAAATAATAACAGAACTATCAATCTATTATACGTTCAAGCAGTTCTTAATTTACATAATTCAAGTTCACAAAAGATTTTATCGAAAAGTGGAAAATGCGTGTAAAATTTCAACTTGCAATCGTACGATTAAAGATGAAAAATACAATTTTGTAAATCAGAAAAAGAAATAAATTCTTTTATTATCATAAAATGGCCGCGATGGGTTATTATTATGAACAATAATTCTATTGATAAAAATTCTTTTTTAACAAATAAATATTTTCGCTCGATCGGTTATGTACGAGCGATAATAAACTTTATTTTATATACAAAAATTGTAAGCCCTACAGCTGGTTATCCAGATCCAATGTAATTCATATGATTTCAGGATTTAAAAACCATAATGATACTAGTTGAATATTTTTATAAAAATTTTCATTTAGATACTTGACGACAGAACCTACTAAGTCCTCGTACGAATCCAAAATTATTTACATAAAATTCCCCACCTACTCGAGGATAAATATTTTTTCTTTTCATTCCTATACGCTTTTCCCATCTGGGGCTTTGAAAACTATTTCCTTTTTTCGATGAAATAAAGTTCATTGCACACGTACTACACATACAGTCACTCGCATGGATGAATTTCCTCGGCTTTGTGCGGCTATACACGTACAACATCGCGCAGGAAATCATCGATCTCGCATAACAGTCGCGTACGCGACACACATAACATCGTTGAAGAATGAAAAAAAAAACGAAGCAAAAGAGAATCTAAACAATTACGCGTCGCGTAAACAATCGCAATTTTCACCGATACGCACATAACATCGCGTGGAAAACTAACGCACACGCCGCGCATTATCGGCTGCAGCGTAGCAGTAGGTGTATACAATATAATACTCGCCTATCACAATGGTATAAAAAGCATAAAAACGTAATAGAGTATGTAGAGAGAGAGATAGAGAAAGGAAACGCTCCGCGAGTACATAATACGAATCAAACGCACGAGCAGAACTGCGCGTGTTTGATCTCTTTGTTTTTACTTTTTCTTCGCGCCGAGCACCGGACACATCGCGCACACAACAACAACAACAACAAAAAATAATCCAGAGTTCATTCGCTCGTCGTCGTAGTCGTTCACCAGTCGAACTGAGTCAGAGCCGCCAGGGCCAAGGCAGCCGTCATCAGCAGAATCGTCGTCGAACGTCCGCAACTCGTTATCGCCGCCGTCGCGGAGTTGCGCCGCGACGAGGGCAAACGATTTATCCTCGTGTCCAGGGCGCCGTTGCTGTCTTTGCTGCTGGTTCGCGGCGGCTCGCACACGGTTCCGTTCACGGCCTCGGCGAGGTTACCCGTGAGAATGCGATAATTGTAGTCCTCCGGATCGAGACGATTGTACATGAAGGCGGGCAGACGATCAGACAGCACGTAGATGGTGCCGCGACGATCGATCTGTAAAGAGGCATTGGTTGATTTATAATTTTTTTTGTAATGATATGTAATTTTTATAGAAAAAAAGGTTTGGTTATATTCAGACGTGAGATACGTGCGATGCTAATTCGACAATGATGTAATTATAGTGATATATTTTTCATTCGTTGGCATTGATAACTTGGAAATTTCACGACGTGATTTCCTAATTCTTAATAGTTTAACGTCCTATCGTTGCCAACATGAACATGGTTTTTCCTCGATCATTTTGTCGAGCTTCACATACACATACACGCACACGCGTACGGCCGTATGCGAAGCGGTCGCGCATATGAGTTGGTTAGGTGCTCTTTGCATAGGCACAGTTTTTCACAATACATGGGGAGCACACCACACCGCTGTTTGTTGGTCTTTCGATGCTGTAAGATTGATGTGTAATCGTCGCGGCGAGGTTAATCGTTAGCGAAATTCCCAGTGATAGAAGATGGCATGTAGTGGTTCGTTCAACAGCGATGTCAGGTAACTTTCATTTTATGAGAATTAAATTGTAAAAATATTATAACCTAAAACTTGAGTTGACTGGAATTATTTCAGGGTGAAGGAGGAGCCTGGCGAAGAGTTGCTCAGAGGAAATAATTATGAAATCATTGATGAAACATACGATCTTGAAAACTTGAAAGATTTACCACTTCTTCCAGAAAATTCAGTAAGTTTTGATAACTTTTACGTATGATAATACGTAATTTGTAGTTGTTATTGTACGGAAATTCTTATGTAGTTGTAATTTATCTACAGACCCTCGTGCTTCGAAAATGTGACGCAAATCATGAAAATGAATTTGAAGACAAAGTGGAAGTAGTCGCTGAATACGAAGAATTTAAGCCCAACATTAAATCATTAACAGTAAACAAAATTGACGATGATTCTCTAAATCACTTGCGGAATGTAAAAGATAGCAATGATGATAAAACTCAAAACACGATTAAAATAGAACCAGCGGAAGAAGTGAAACAGGAATATTTTTGTGACGCTGCAGAACAATTGAATTCAAATCTTGATTGTAAGCTAAATGACGATATGGATATAGTTTTCGAATGTGAAGATGTCAAGCCTAATATGGATTATCCAGTAATTAAACAAATTGGCAATGGTTATAAAAACCAAAACGAAATTAAAATAGAGACCTCGGGAAAAGTGAAACATGAGTTTGTTGGTTACCCTGTAGAAGATTCGAATTTGAATATGGATTGTGAAATTGCCCAAGAAAATAAAAAAAGAAGAATCACAAAAAAGTTTAACAACGCACAAACGTCTCTCGCATGTGAAATATGCGGAAAGAAATATTCAAATAAGGCTAATGTGAATTTGCACATTAAATCATCCCATCGAGGTATTATTCACCCGTGTGATCTATGTGGTAAGACGTATTCGCGAAAAGGTAATCTCAAATCTCACATTAGCGCCGTACACAATGGTACCAAGCACACATGTGATATTTGCGGCAACACATTTTCACAAAAATGTAGTCTCAAAACCCACATCGATAGAATACGTAATTGCACCAAACATACATGTGATGTATGCGGAAAGTCGTTTAAACAGAAGAAAAATCTTGAAATTCACGTCGATTCATTGCATACTGGTATCACATATGCATGTACTATTTGTGGAAGGAAACACTCAAGGAAGAGTATGTGTAAAATCGCTTACACATGCGATACATGCGGTAAATCATTTACTCAAAAAAATAGTCTCAAAACCCACATCGTTGGAATACATAATTGTACCAAACATACATGTGATGTATGCGGAAAGTCATTTAAAAATAAGAGAAGTCTTAAAATTCACGTCGATTCGGTGCATATTGGTGTCACATATGGATGTGCTATTTGTGGAAGACACTTTTCAAGTAAGCATTATCTCGCAGCTCACATCCGTACGGTGCACAATGGCATCAAATACACATGTGATATTTGTGGCAAGACACTTTCACAAAAATCCAATCTCAAAGCCCACATTGATTCTGTGCACAGTGGCACCAAACATGCATGTGTTATTTGTGGGAGACAATTTTCAAGAAAGCATTATCTTGAATCTCATATCGGTACAGTGCACAATGGTAATAAACACACATGTGATATTTGTGGTAAGACATTTTCATGCAAAAGTACTCTTAAAGTCCACATTGATGCAGTACATAATGGTACCAGACATACATGTGATATTTGTGGAAGACACTTTTCAACTAAGCATTATCTCAAAACTCATATCGGTACGGTGCACAATGGCACCATGCATGCATGTGACATATGCGGCAAGACATTTTCAATGAAAGGTAACCTTAAAGTCCACATTGATGCAGTGCATAATGATACCAAACACACATGTGATATTTGTGGTAAGACATTTTCATGCAAAAGTACTCTTAAAGTCCACATTGATGCAGTACATAATGGTACCAGACATACATGTGTTATTTGTGGAAGACAATTTTCAAGTAAGCAGTATCTCGAATGTCACATCGATACGGTGCACAATGGTAACAAACATACATGTGATGTATGCGGAAAGACATATTCACTGAAAGGTAATCTTAACAAACACGTCAAATCAGTGCACAATTAAATCACCCATTCATGTGATATGTGCGGAAAAAAATTCACAAGTAGGTGGTATCTCAAAGTCCACATTCATTCGTTGCATCACGCACGAATTGCAACTTAATCGAAGTATACATTTTAATTTACATTCAGAATAACTATAATTTAAATTTTTTCATTTGTCACAATATTAAAAATTTTTCCAATGTTACAAAGCTTTAAGTTTTGAAAAAATCAAACAAATTTTTTGTTAGAAAATCAAGTACAATGTTCATTTTAAAGCTAATAAAATTTTCGAATCTCTCGAATTAACTGCAATTCTTATGATTTCTCTACACGTCCACGCTATCGAGCACATCATTTTTTTTTTTTTTTTTTATAAATAAGAGCTAGTTCTAAATAAGCAACGATATTTTCATTTATTTCGTGCAATGCAGACGTACCTTGATGTCGTTGGGAAAGACCATTGTGACGTTGTCCATGTAGACGCGTCCCTGGCGCTGCAGGGTGTAGCGCGAGCCGGCGCGCCAGCAGGCGATCGCGTTGAGATTGGTCAGCGCGTAGACGAGCACGCCGCTGGCCGGATCGAGGAAGCTGACGCTGCTCTGGCCGTTGGGTCCGCGCGAGCCCAGCAGTCGGAACTCGTGGAAGCCCTCTGCGAGAAACGATCGAACACGATCAATGAGTTGATTCGTGAACAAAGCGAGAGGAAAACGGAAAAGCGAATCGCGCGAAACTCACCGGACGTGTCGGCTCGCTTGGGATCGCGCAGCAGTCGAGTGCCCACGGAGAACTCGGCCGTGCTGGTGAGCGGATGGAAGTACAGGGTGCTGTAGCCGTCCTCGTGGGGCTGCAGGGCCATGCCCAGGACGCCGTCCGACCAGTGGAACACCACGCCGCCGACGTTGAACTCGCCGGCCTGTCGAACGATAACGAAAAATAAATAAGTCTACGTCGAGATGATTGCAGATATACACACAAGCCGTGTATACAACGGTTAATAACGATTCAAGGCTCGTTCGTTCGATAAGGAGCGCGGCTTGCAGAAATCATAATTTTCCGTGTCATTGTAATTATACCGTTGGTCTAGCAACTATTATACCGCGAAGATGTTGATATTCAGTCCCCATTGTATGGAGATTTGTGTGTGCGCGCGCGATGTGTATTCTGTAGAAATCTCGATATATTATTAAAGCGTGTCAATGATCAACCGTGGCGTATTATACAAGCGTTTGCGCACATAATTAAAAAGAAAAAATGAAAAGGCTTTAACTGCCGACTCACGGCGAAAAAAAAAAATAGTCGCTAAAAAACTGCGTTATTATCAATTTGAATCGAACGATAAAAATTAGCGGTAAAAAAATTTCCAAATCGAGCTGCAAAATTAGGTGTATTACGACACAGCAGTAACAACAACAACGCAGTGTGCATCTCTTTCTATACCCGGCGGTAGAAGCCATGTATTTATATACACATGCGTGCATAAAAGCAGTGCACGTATATATACGAGTCGATAATAATTACCCGCACTGAAAGTACACCTGAGTATACATTTCAAACGAGCGGCTCGTAGTAGTAGTAGCAGTGCATTAGAGGAAAAAAATAATCAACTAATACGACTCGTTGAACGCATAATATACTTTATTATTTTTTTTTTTTTATTCTTCTCTATCCCCTCGGCATCGCACGTGGAAAACTTTCTAAATATATTCGCGCGCGTGCAGCTACAGCTCGAGTTCCGCGGCGGCGATCGTTTTTCCTTAACTAATATTAACGAATTCGCTCGAGCGGCGGCGGCGGCGGGGCCCCATTAAACTTTCACGTTAAATGCGATACACATGCGTCTACTGTCTGTGTGCGTACATAGATATCTGCTATATAGGCAACATGTGTAATATATTTGTCCGACTGTCGAGTCTGCGTATGCGTGTGCGTGTGTGTGTATACGATGTATGACAAACGACAATTATTGTTCCCATGAACTTTCTCGGACTCGAGACTGATATATCTCGCTCGGCTAAGCGGAATGAAAATCGCGCTGAGCGGATAAAAAAATTTTCTTCTTCTTCGGCTGTCACGTGCGGCTCGCATCGTGAAAAAAACAATACATACGACGCGAACGCGATATAAATATTCTAATTGCTCGAGAGAAAAATATATCACGTCTCCCGTGTCCCTATCTGTCTCTCTCTCGAGAGCTCGACGCAACTCGTGCGTGGCACGTGTGTACGACGTAATTGCATACCTGCATGCAGCGCAGCTCCGGAATGCAATGCGGAATTTCGCTCGGAGAACGTGTGTGTCTGTGTGTTGTATTATAAGCGCCGCTGAAGAATGTCATTGATCGCGCCAAGGTCTCGCCGCGCGAATAATAATAACGAGCAAGAGAGAAAATCCCTTCGTTATACTTGTAAATTGCGAGAAACGTAATAACGTTGTATATATATACTGTATATCCTTCGAATTGGCGTGTCTCGATCACTCGGTGAATATATATAATATTACGTAAATGAGGTATATATACAGCGATGTACCGAAGTCAGACAGCTGTCGCTTTTGCGAATCGATCGATCGCCGCGTCTCCGATCCGACGATCGAGATATCTCGAATTTTGCAATGCATTTTTCCTTTTTCACTCACCATCGGATCGGGATGAAAGTAGTGATGCTTGATGAGCCACGAGCTGTCCTGGCGCCACGAGTAGACCACCAATCCGGGCCCGCCGAGATCGGCCAGGTAAGCGTGCGCATCAGCGCAATCCTCCTGATGATCCTCGACCACGAGATTGGCGAACAGCGAGTCGGGCGTCCTCTGATCCTCGGGTATCGCGTAACGTCTCAGAAGTTTATCCTGCCTGAGATCGTAGACGAGGAGACTCGGGGGGGACTGCTGCTCCGGCGAGCCGAGGATGTCGCTGAGGCCCGTGTCCAGGACCCAGAGACGATCGCAGCGATCGGCCCTGATCCGGAAGGGCGAGACGATTTCCGGCGGCGATCGGCCGTCGTCCCGATACTCGTGCGCCTCCCAGGATGGATAGGGAATCAGCGGCGGTGACTCTCGGGTATCTGTGGATCGATCGATCGATTTTCCATGAAAAATATTCAATCGTAATCGAGAACGACGATTGCGAAACGCTTTTATAACATCGTGCCACGGATCGGCGCGCAATCATCATCATCATCGACAACAACAACAAGCGCGATTACGAGAGAAAAAATCACTCTCGCTCTCTTAATCTTCTTCTCGCGCGCGCGGCGGCGGCTTCTGTATATACAACAATAATAACACGTACCATTGAGCCTGATGTAATTCAAGCTCGCGGCTACACCCCGCCTCCATCTCGGCACGGTCACGAAGAGCCGATCGCCGCCGACCTCCAGGCCCAGCGGCAAATTGTCCGCGGCGTCGTACGAGGGAAAGGCGCGCCGAACGTCGTCGTCCTTGCTGTCGGGCCAGTCAAAGTCCAGCTGCTTCCATTGATAAGCCACGCGCAGACGATCGATGCCCTGCACGGAGGCGCCGATCGCGAGCAGCAGCAGCAGCGGAATAATGAGTGCCGCGGGCCTCATCGTTTTTTTTTTTTAATTTTAATTTTTCTGCCTACTATACTAGGCACACGTGCTACTCTGGAGCTCGATTACGCCTGCAACGGAGAATAATACGGCGTGAATAAGAAAAAAAAATTTGAAATCGAGCGAATGAAAAAAAAAAAATCTCGTCATGCACTCGATTTATGCTCGATATGTATATAATATAGCTAACTTTGGTTTTATACGTATATATATATTGTGCATGCATAATAGAAAGTTCTTTCGACTGGTCATGGTCGAGTTACCGCAGGATAGAAAGGTGGCTGGCGATCGTAATACGACGTGTATGTATGTCTATGTGTGCGCGCGCTATGTGTCGGTCTCCGTATAGCGGCCGTCGCGCCGATCGCATTTTTTGGGCTTCAATGTCTGCGTATACATATATGCACCTTTATATAGATCAATTTGACCGATAGCTCGACTCGAGCGCGCATATATACGATCACTCGCGGCACAATTATAAATCGAGCATATATATAGCATATACGTAGACGCGATCTTTTGCAAAAGTTATAACGTACTATATGATAAATGACTTTTACGTGTTATACATGATGCGTCGCCGGCTGTGCACGATCTATAATATATGCGCCGAGGTTCAATTTGCTAATTTTTTTTTTCTCTCTTCTTTTATTACTCTCTCGCTCTTTCGCTAGAAATATATGTGTGCACGATACGCGATTGCAGCTGCGAGCTGGCTTTACGGTAAAAACGGCATTCTGCGCCGTGCGAAGCGGCGTGAAAATTGTGCATATATATCAGGATTTTGCCCATTCGAACGGAAAACCAGTCGATCGATTTTTCGCGAGTCGCGCGATCGTAATACTACACCGCGGCGAGCAAGAGAGATGGAGATAAGGGACGGTGGAAAAAAAGGAGAGACAAAAATCGGTTGGCGGAACGAGAGAGAGAGAAGGAAGAAGAAAAAATCGAATATCTTAATTGAGTAATAATAACGGTACATTCGAGAGAATCCTAGATCTCGAGGTTTTTAGCGCGACTCGAAAGTAGCAGCGATATTAGAAAGATTTTCCTCTTTTTCAATTATTAGTAAATATGCAATTATCGTAATGATCCGTATTCACGGGATTTGACTCGTGCACCTATATATTAAAGGATCGAGAAATCGAGCGTTTAAAAATAAAAGTGCGACACTCTATCTACCGTGTATACGGATACCGATCGCCGATTGTTTATCCTGGCTATTGCCGGTCTGTCGTCGTCGTCGTCGTCGTCGTCGCGTTGTTTATTCGAGAGCGAAGTGGAGCATCCGATTTCGAGAATCGGACTTTATAGCGCGGATCGCATTACGTATATGTATAACACGCCGTGCACACACATATGACTTACGAGCTTATTTTTGCTACTATATATACTACCGGCCCCGTAGTGAGAGGAGAAAGATCATTGCAATAATTGATTCCAGGAAACTCGGCCGCTCGTGGACCTCGAATTATATTCGCGAGTCCGACCTTGAACCGGTCGCACCTTTACGCGCAGCTCGTGTCGCGCGCGCCAATACGTAAGTCATCTTCTTCTCTCTGTTCTCCGCGCGGAAAACGACGCGACAATTGGAAATTGTAAATCTAGGCAAAAATCGTGTCGTTATCGTATCTCGTTATAGTGTGTGTGTGTGTGTGTGCTGCGCCAAATCGGCATGCATGTGCACGCGCTGCGTTGTATTATACTCGCCGAGTATAAATACAAAATGCGATCGTAAAAGAGAAAGCGGCGCGCGCGTAAACTTATCGTCGCGACAGGAGCCTTTTTTAAAAATTCGTTAGTCGCGCTGGCGATTTATCCTTTTTTTTCGTTTCTCGAGCTTTTATTATTTTCTGAATACGTATATGCGACCTCGCGCGCACGAGGCCGAAATGCCAATGCCGGGTGCGGTGGATTTTCTGTTCTCTCTCTCTCCTTTTTTTTTTCTTTTTTTTTGACACTGCGCACGCGGTGCACTCGGCGCGCACTCATTTACTTATGCAATGCGCGTATCGTACAAACGTACGTACACGCGTGTGTACGCGAGCTCATTTTACTGCAGGTAATGATATAACGCGAGAAAAAAAGCAAAGTTTGATAAAAAAAAAGCAGGATTCAAAAGCTACGCGAGCGAGCGTAAAAACTTTTTATTCGCTGCATTATAAAAGCACGCGGCGTCTTTCGAAATTATTATTATTTATCATTCGCGGCTACGCGTGACAGGAGTTGGATATTTTTTACGCACACATTTGACTTCTCTCGAGTTATTTAACGCCTCGATGTCGCGCGCAAGGCTGTATAGAGACAAAAAAACTCGACTTTCGAGTTGCGATTTTTTTTATTTATTTCTATAAGATAAATGGTAATTAGGATGCATTCGTGAAGGATTATTGCGTTGGAATTACTCCGATCGACCGATATAGGTGACAAAAAAAGTATCGCTCCCGACCGGTATCGTTTTTATTTTATGCAAAAATAACGGTTTGCACGAGGGTAATATACACAGGATCAGTATGATTTCACAATTAGAATGCTGTTATCTCTACAGGATAAACTATTTGAAATAACTGTAGCACCTTGATAAAAACTTGCACACTCGTCGGAAAAAAAAAACCAGAATTCACTCGTATTTTCGAAACACGACACTGTCACTACACACGTACGTGTATATGCGTGCGCACTTGGATGCACGCGACGACTTAAAATAATAACATGCAATAAAATGAATGTGTGCAGCGCCGGCGAATCGACGATCGGTGCTCGCTCTGGCAGTGCGCGCGAAACACTGAGTGCGGCGCGACGGAAAATATCCTATACGAGCGGCGCGTCAACCAGCGGTGGCGGCGACGGCCCGATATGTACGTAATGTGTACAATGTTATCCCGCACAATAATGCCGCGTATCGAAAGGAGGGGTTGCCATCCGAGCCCATTCGATTCTCATATGTAGTGCTTTTACATTATAGGTATGGTGCTGACGCGCGACTATACGCGATCGGGTTTTCAGGCGAGCAGAGATGACACATGGAAATGTATAAAAAAGGATCGTCGCGGTTGCGCTTCTCGCTCTCGCGATCGTGACGTACGAGCACGTGAGAAATTGTATGCGAACAAATTCGTAAATTCACATTTAGCCGATGCTTTATCTGAAATAGGATAATGGACGTCTTGTTGGTTTTGGTATATACAATATTTTTTGAAGTAAAATCAGGTAGGGTTTGAATAAAATAATTTAGACGAGTTACAAATTGTCTGCAGATTACAAGTGAATTTATTAAAAAATATGAAATGAATTAGATATAAAAAAAATCCAAAATATTTTAACAAAAATGACATTCAAGACATGTTATTTTTAATGTAATATAAATTTATGTAAAGTAGGTGAACCTCTCGTGACAACACTAATAATAGTTGAAAAAAGTTTTCAGTTTTCAAACAAAATTAGTGTATATTCATGTAAACATTTTTCAAAAATTACGATACATGGAAATTGCAACTTTATTGCGTTCAAATATCTCGGAAACTATTTCATTTTTTTAAAAATTTAATAGGATCATGCACTGCTGTAATGTGATTTTTTAGTACATTCTGGTATCCAAATGATTTGCGACAAATATCACACTCGAAGGTCCTTCTCCGATTATGAACTGCATTTATATGGTTTTTGAGGATACTCGGGTATTCAAATGATCTGTGACAAATATCACACTCATAGATCCTTCTCCGATTATGAACTGCATTTATGTGCTTATTGAAGTTACTTCTATCTCCAAATGATTTGTGACATGTCACACTCGAAAGCTTTTCTATGATCATGAATTAAACTTATATGAGTTTTTAAGGTTTGCCGATATCCAAATAATTTGAGACAAATCTCACATTGTTGCGTTAATGCACTGCACTTATGTGTCTATTGAGGTCACTCTTCTGCAAAAATAATTTGTTACAAATTTCACACTCGAAGGGTTTACAAAGATTATGTACTGCATTAACGTGATTTTTTAGAGTACTTTTATATCCAAATGATTTGTGACAAATCTCACATTCGAAGGGTTTAATACGATCATGTAATGAATTTATATGAGATTTGAGGCTAGATTTTTGTCCAAATGATTTGTGACAAATTTCACATTCAAAAGGTTTGCTCCGATTATGGACTGTTATTATGTGTTTTTTGAGAGTACCCTTTTCTGCAAATGCTCTGTGACAAATATCACATTCAAATGGTTTGCTACGAATATGTACTGCATTTAAGTGACGTTTGAGATCACTCTTCAGTCCAAATGATTTGTGACAAATGTTACACTCGAAGGGTTTGATACGATCGTGTACTGTATTTATATGTTTTTTTAGGATACTATTATCTCCAAATGATTTGTAACAAATCTCACATTCAAAGGGTTTGCTTCGATCATGTACTAAATTCAAATGAGTTTTGAGGGTACCTTTTTCTCCAAATGATTTTCGACAAATGTTACACTCGAATGGTTTGCTCCGATCATGTACTGCATTTACATGTTTATTGAGGTTACCTTTCTGTCCAAATGATTTATGACAAATATCACATTCAAATAGTTTGCTACGAACATGTACTACATTTATGTGAGATTTGAGGGTATCCTTGCGGCAGTATGACTTATGACAAATTTCACATTCGTAGGGTTTGCTACGAATATGAACCGAAGTCATGTGAGATTTGAGTTCTCCTTTTCGGGCAAATGATTTGTGACAAATGTCACATTTAAAGGGTTTGATTCGATCATGTACCGCATCTACATGAGTTTTGAGGTTACTTTTGAGTCCAAATGATTTTTTACAAATATCACATTCAAATGGCCCAATTTTTTTATGGATCGTATTCGTAGGCTTTTTTTGACTTTTCGTATCAGCTTCTTGGCACATTTCTAAGCAATGTGATGGTTTTTTTTTAGCATTATTTGTAAAACTTTTTTGTTCCTCGTACTCAGCGAGTTTTAAACGCGAGTTCACATTCAATGAGCAATTATTATCATAATTGAATCCTTTTTTTATCAAAACTATTGGACTTTTTTCACTTATGCCCTTGGTCTGATGTTCTTTTTCTATTTTCACGTTAGGTAGGCCACTTTCATACTCAATTTTGCAGCCGGTAGCTGCAGATGTAGACGGCAGTTCATGTTTAACGTACTTGCACTCGAAATCAATGAATATTTTTTTATCGAAACTTTTCTGTAGCGCCATAGTCTGATTCGATTGATTTGCCTAAAATTAATATTGTGAATTAGTTTTTGGTACGATAAAAACAGAACAGAACTCACATAATGGAACTCACTTCAGGTAATTCAGGAAACGGGAAAGTTTCAATTTTGACGGTCTTGCAAGAGTCCATCGAATCGAGAACATAATCGCCACCTGCATTTGTCCATGTATCTCTCGGCTCTTCTTTTACCCTGAAGAATATAAATGAGTTTAATAAGGGATTGCTCAACAAATAATCATGGCTGTATATAAAACATGAAAAATGTTTACCTAACTACGTCACTGTTGATATCCATCACTTCTGTGACTAATACGCGTATTCACTGCGATTATTTTTCAATGTACTGCACTGAGAAAATATTCGAGGTTATAAACGGCTCGAATAGCCAACGCTACACTTTGATTTCACTCACACACTTTTTCGAATACAGTTTGTTAACACTCGTTTGTTTTAGAACTCAGTTTCAGAACGAGTGCACAGATCAATTGTCGTAATGCACCAAACTAGGTGATGCAAAATAGGTGAAGATCGTGCGGGTCCAAATGTTTTGTTTACGTTTGACTGCGGCATTAATCTCCGCGCTCGGCGTTAACTCATGCAGACACCTGCGTTGTTTTGTAGTGCGACACGCGATTAAATTCTCCGTATTTTATTGGCACGCAGAACGAAGGCACTTAGTCCACATCTTGACTTCGAGTCTCATCCCAACGAGAGATCATGAAAAGTAAATATGAAGATTTGCCGCAGTTATTCGAGTGAAAAGCGGCGTCCCCGTGTCAAAATTTTAGCCTCCAATTATAAGGATTTTTTATTGAATCGCTCATACATCTCCGCCGCGTTGTAAAATCCTCGTCGTTTCGTGCGCGAAATAATCGTCCGAGCACCCGAATCAATTATCGCGCTAATTTTACAATCCGTCTCTCTGCCTGTCATGCTCTCGAATTACACGTGTCACGCAGCAGCGCGCGAGAAACGAGATATATAAAATTACATTTTAACGCGAGCGGCTTAGTTGATAAATCGCGCTAATGCCGCCAGTAGTCGGAACGGTGAAAGTTCAATTTTTTTCGTAATGTACTTATTTTGTTATTATCATTATAATTATTAATAAATCGCAAATGACGTATGGCCATGGTTCGCAGTATCTCTCCGCAGCTATACAGCAATGCAAATCGATCGACGCGCATAACTAAGGCGAATTGACAAACGATCGAGGAAAAATCGGCAATCGAAATTTCATCGCTCACTACATATGCAGCGCAGTATACGCGTAGATATTAATATTTAACGCGCACTGACCGACATCCTGCTAAGTATATCGGGCATGTGCAGTTAAGTATATTGCGATGAACTCGGGTATATATTCTAAGCATGCAGATAGGCCATCGCTAGGCCTGCTCCGCACTCGTAATTTCTCAACGCGACTGCAACGCACGCACGCATTAAATTCTCCGTGTACCTGCGTACAACGCACTCCATTGAGCAATTCGCCAATAGCGCACGCGTACAGAAAGAGAGTGCATCGAACCGCACTTACACACATCGGCGAGAAAACCGAATTATATTTCTGCCTGTAACCCGATGGAGCGAGAACTCGATGGCCGATTTATCTCTCTCGGTCGCGTTGTCTATGTGTGTATGTATAGAACTTTCGCTGCGTATTATAATGAGTTGCGTGCGTTATCCTGTCCGTATACAATTTTTTTTTGATCGCGCGTATAGCTAATGAGAGAGAAAAAAAAGGCACGAGAGGCAAAAAGGATTCGATTCATTCGTCGGGGTAATCGAGAACGGCATCGAAAATCTCGATAAAAGTTTTTTGGTTCGTAATTCATCGAGCGTAAAGGCCATTCGCGCTGTATATTATAAGCGCGAGTATATAATGGTGTGAAAAGCCATTACGAGCGTGTAGCGCATCTTTCTCTCGATCGGTGTAATTACGGTTGAATAATTAACGCGATGAGCGACGTGAGTACGAGCCCGTATTTTTTTCCTTTTATTATGTATGTGTACAGTACTTACTCACGAACCGAGTTAAAGCCAACACTGACACGGCTCGTGTAAAAACCCGTGTAGGTATAAGGATGATGGAGTTTACGCACATCGTTTGCCGCGAGCTCGTTATGAATACACGTGTGCGCACGACCCCGATGCGTCATGGAACGTGTGTGTAAGTTACGCAGAGGAGAGAAGAGAGACAGGAGCAAGAGTGCAAAAATGTTACAGCGTGCGAATAGCATAAATAAATAATAGAGATCCCGAAAAGGACTTTATAGAGAGAAAGAGAGAGAAAAAAGAATCATCGTTCGAATTTAATTATACACATTACAGCGGCTGCTGACGGCATTGGCTTCGTTTGATTCTTCGATCCGGATTACATACGATGCGACGATTGTTCTCCTTCTGTCGGTTCGACATTATGTCGTTTGTACCTTTTTTATCCTTTTACAGTATCGAATCGATATATGGCGAATGAAAAAATCGCACGCGCATGTTGTGTAAATAATTCCTTCTTACTTTTAAAATCTGACGATCTCGCGCATATAACTCGGATTATTTATGTCGGAGACCTTTGAAAATGTACCCAAATCTTTATTAGACATTTTTAGGCATGCAACTATTTGATCGAAAAATTTCAAACTGAGTTTTACGAGTATGGTGCGGTTGAAATTTGAGTTAACTCTGGAGACCAAAATGGTACTTGGAGAAAAAAAATGTTTGATTAGCTGCTCGGAACAAGTTCTTCCTTACTTTATGTACTTTTGGATAATTCAATTTAGAAAAGTGTATACTTATTTTTGCAAAAAAGAGATTCTCGCACATTTTACGTATATCTTGTGAAAGACGATTGATTTTTTAGAAAATAATCAACACGAGGAGAAAATACTTGTGATAGCAAAAAAAATAAAATAAAAAAAATTGACAATCCTGTAATTTACTATATGTAAGTGCTGCCTCGCTAAGTAAGTTTCAATGCAAAATTTGCTTTTTTTACATGTTAAAAGTAAGAAAAATTCATTCTTAACAGTATGTGTCCAAATTTTTGGGTCAATTTTCTGATAACTCTATATAAAAAGTATAGAGGAATTACTCGTACATGTCACTTTGCTGTTTGTGTTCTCATAAATTCATTTTAACAGTTCTTCATTACTAAACCTATTATTATGGAAGCTTGGAATTCTCAATAATTTGATGACGTTCAAATTTTAGTAATATCTTGCCATGACTTCCATAACTCGATCGTAAAGCAACGTCTTCACGTCTCTCGCAAGCACAAAGTCCAAATGATTGAATTTTTCATGGGGTACAGCTTCAACCACCTCGACGTTGGGCAAAACTTTTGATAGATAAATAATGTTCTAAAAATTAATTATGAAAATTGTTAATACGAGTAGGATCACTAAACAGAATTTCACTTAAATGAAAAAAATTTTTACATGCGGAGCCAGCAACATGTCACCGAGTCCGTAAAACAACGCAAATGGCGTAGAAATATTCTTCAAATTATAGGGAAGAACATATGGTGTGCCATATTTTATCGTATTTTTTTCAGGTCCAAAATCGAGCGGTCTAAAATCCCCTGAAGTGTATTCACAAACAGAAAAGCATTTCCTTGAATTTCAGTTAACGAAAACGTGAGTAAGCGAATAGCTTTGAAAAATACCTTCGACAATATTTTGAACAAAATGTTTTAACGTCTGACGCGAAGTTCCGCCGGGCATATATCTAACAATTTTCGCAAGGACCGACTGAAAATCAATTGGATATTCATTGCAAAAAAAGTTTTTCATGAAATAGTCTGAGAGCCCACTGACAAATAAGATCATTTATTAATAACAATCTATAAATTTTGGTATGTATTTATTGAGCCCGGTCTGACAGAAATTCCCTAAAAATTGTTTTGTCAACCGCGGCATTTGTTAATGATTAATATCAAAATAATGACCCCAAAAAATTTTAGCGAATATCTGTCAGACTAGTAGATTTAATAAATACATACCGAAATTTACAGCTTGCTATTAATAAATGATCACATATGTCGGTGGTCACTTAAAACAAAAGTAATAATCTCTTTTGAATTTAGAAAATACCAAATCGGGGACTTGGTCACTATCCTTGCCGAAATTTACGTCGACCAAGAATTGACACAAATTCTGGACAGTTGAATCTCGATTATTACATAAAATAGAAACGAGGTTTTTCAATAATGGCGACGACGGAAACACCTCGTATATTTTTGAACCTTCAAAAACTTTCTGGAATTGTTATAAAATTTCAAAGATTATTAATCTTTTTCGGGAAGAGGATATTTTCTCATACCACTAGTCCAGGTAGAGCAGCTTTTACACTGCCTATTAAACTTGTCTGGGGGTCATACCAATAAGCTACGGGTGTAAAACTAACGGAAAGTTTCACTTTTTGTTGGTACTCGGGCCTGGTTGACAAAAAAATATAACTTATGGCGGTACCCATGGAATGACCTATATACATGACTTGTTGTTCATTTGTTATATTCAAAACGTAGTCAACGATGTTGGGCATATCTATCACAGCCATTTCATGGTAACTGTAAAAAGTTAACATTGTCAATATTCGTTGCGTAGATAAAAATGCACTTAATACCTGTACTCCCAAAACTCAGGATCGTGATCGGGCGATAAGGTGAGGTGCGAGCGACCGAAGTTGGTCCCTCTGCTGTTGGTGATCCAAATTTCGTGGCCCAAGTCAGCGAGCATGAAAACTTAACATGAAAGTTCTTATTAATTCAAAATCGAGTTTGACAACAAAATGCGTTGGACCATTTCGACCATACCAAGATCGTGTTTTGGTCCAAATAAAATCCATTCGGCACACGTAGCGAGCAGACCATGTTGCACAACAACCGGAAGTCTTTTCTCTGTAGGATTTTTTGGGCTGCCTGGAATTCGATAAATGGCTATTCTGTATCCATCGTCCGAGGTGATTATGTGCTTTTCCACGGGGTAGTTTCGTTTTTCAATCAAGTAATACTGCATATACAAAAAATTATTTTATCAATAGTTAATGGAATTGTTTATACAGTAATTTTTACGCACGCAATCAACATCTTTGTCGATATTTTCCAGTGGGTCGTAATCCATGTACCCTTTTGCCATCTCTGATTTCGGTTTTATTCTCACAAAGGTATGAACTTGTAAGAAATACGACATCATAATTAAAATTATTTCATTTTCAAACTTACGCATAATTAATATTTTATCGAATCTCTGATTTTGCCTGACTAGAATGCCTCTCCGTAGCTAACGCGATATTAAGCAATCGATGAGCAAAGAGTCCTTCACGGCGCTGCATCATTAAAATGAAATACGCAGTCTTTGGCAGTTCGCGGAAAAGTTTTCGGATTTTCTAAACGTCAATATCGAGGAAATTTTTTTCCGGGGGAAAATAAACACTAGTTGAACAATCGATGACATTTCAATTTTAAGGCTACGTAGAAAAATATCGAAGCTGGCGATATAACTCACTACGTTTCGTATATGACACGTTCGGTTGAATATTAATTTTTGCAGGTTTGTCAAGAATGCAAAAAATTTAATAAAATTAGAAAAATATTTTATAAATTTAATTCCATATACTGCAATATGTTTAAGTATGTGACAAATCAGAATTCAGATATAAATGTTGAATTCAAAAGCAAACAGTCAAAAAGGATTTACTTATTGCTTTAATAAATATTTAAAAAAGTCAGCTTCACGAAAAAAGCTCAATGGTATTTATAAAAAAACCTTAAGAATTAATACTAAGGTAAAGTTAGTTGACTAAACATTGTGAATAATTTGAAAATTCGGTTCTCGATCTTTGTACTTTAGTTAAATGTGATGTATATGCGTCGTCGGTTGCACGTTTGTGCATCGAAATTTATTTCAATGTTTAATTCGTTGAATTAATTTTTTCGAATCAATTCGGTAGTGTCACCCTGTATGCAATTTGTTTGGTACTTACCACGCAAAGCCTACTGCAAGGCTATTTTGTATAAATTTGCGATGAAATTTACATTATTTTTTTAAAACTTTTTTGTCATTGCGATACCGATTTTTTGTCATTTTCTTGTTTAACGCATTTTTAACTAAATAAAAATAATTAGAAAACTAGAAAATAGCACATTTTGCTACTCAATAATGGCCATTTTTTGTTATTGTGAGTTGAATGAACACATTTTCAATTTAAGATCTCTTTGTTTTTTTAAGGAGAATAGAGCGCTGAGAAATTATTTTAATTTGACTTCAATAGTTTACAAGATAAGTCTGTATAAATAATTTAAATGTTCATAACTTTGAGACGAACTTTTTTTTCAGAAAATAAACCTAGAAAAATCGATTCGTCTAAAAACGCACAAAAACGCCATAGAGTCCGAAATTTTTACGAAAACCTGGCCAGCAGTTCGAGAGAACTCAACAGTTAATATATATGGATGAACTCAATTCATTAAAATGAAAGAAACTTTTGAAATTTTTTGTTACCATAAGCTTTATGTGCTAAAAAAAAAATCGTTTCGATATGATCAAAATTGAGAAAAAATTTTGATGGAAATGTTTTTTGCGATAATTTTGTTGCGTAAGACGAGCGAGTTGGAATTGCTCGATGCTCTGATCGCAGATCTTGTTGATTATGGATTTGTTATTCGGCTAGAGGAGGTGTGTTACATTCTGGAGGGGAAAAAATGACGTAGGTTCAGGAGAGGGAAAAAAGAATGATCAATTCAGAATTGGTTAAAATTATAATTTTTTATTGTTAAACATAATTAATATATACAGAAAAGACGTTCATCACGTCTTTAGCTGAGAAAATTATTTTTCATGAAAACTCATAGACTATAGTCATTATATCATCACAAAATTTGAAGTTTCAACTATACGAAAAAAGCGAACAAAAAATGTTTTTGTTGGAATTACAAAAAAAAAGGAAAAAAACAAACGGAAAAGAATTATTATTTTTTCAATCGACGATGAATGCACTTAAAATGGATACGATTTAGAAATTTTAAGTTGTTTTTTTCAATGGTAATTGCACACATTCCAGTTGATAATGAATGCAAATTAATACAGATGAACAATTCGTAGTGTTGAAGTTACTAATCTAAATGATTAATATGATTCATGTTCAAAATGAATTTATAAGCAAGAAAATATTCACAAATTATATTCAAAAATTATGATTCTTTTACAAAATTGAGATTTGATCCGCATCTTACACAATAGTACTTCATATGCAACGGGTGAGGATATGATTTTTCTGCAAAACGAGGGGTAGTATCACGAGCCAAAGTCGAGTGCTGTAACGAGTTTAGCTGCAAATGCTTATTTACACAATTTTTATACAATATTTTACAGCACAAGAGCCTAAAACTATAGCGACAAATTGCGATTTTTATGTTACAGTGCCATAAAACTTATTTAATTAAATTAAGTGAAATGTATTCAAATATCAAGTTTTTTATATTTTTTGGGTTTCATTCATTTGGGAATAATTGGTTTTTTGATATCAAAATATGCCACATTATAACACACCAATTCAAATTATAATCTCAACGTTCATTATGGACTTGTACCGATCATGTGGCAGCTATGGCCTGGGGTTCCGGCCCGCGCGTGGTACCTGCTGGATTTATATTACGGCCTGAGGTGCGTCAGTGCATCTCTTTGATTAGAAACTAATTGTTTCGTTTTGTTCAACTCATTGTTAAGTTGCAGTTCAATTGATTTTAATTATTATTTGTTAATCATATTAATCATGCTATTAATGAATTAACACTACAAAAGAGTTTTATTTCTGTGACCATTCTAACCAAATTCGATTTTGATTCATCGTTTTGAACTCAGAATGAATGAATTTGAATTTTTATTTCTCAAAATGAATGAAATTAATTTTTAAATGAGCATTTCTATTATTTAAAATGAAAAATTACAGTAATGACTGAGTGGCTTAAATCAATGATGCTAAACTGCAGAGAAATAAGAATGATAGTTGATATCATATGCTGCAATAATATCTAAGCTGTAATCGATTCATCTATCGTTTCGGATCCAAGCAAAGAAAAACTCTTAGTAAAGCACAATTATGCATGTAAAACATTTTTACTTGTAATGAGTGGTTGTTTTTTAGACTATTTTATGATACATGTTAACATTGTGATTCTTACATCACACTCTGCCAACTTGCTAACAGATTGTTGACAATTGAATTAAGATTCTTGAAAAAGCTTCTTATAAGCTGATTTACATAAGAAAAAACAAAATGGTATAATTATTAATCAGTTTTAAGTGTTGATTTTCACCCTAATAATTTTGTTATTTTTCAAGTAACAGTACTTCAGTAAACTTAGTTTTTAATAAATTTGCATCATTGCTCCTTTCTATTCTTTTATTGTATCCAATACAATAATTTTTCAACTTTTTAAAGGTATTTTCATTATTATTTTGATTAACAGCTGTCAGGATATTACTAATTAAATCAAAAATATTATGTTTTTCCTTATCTTTGAAAGACATCCTGAAATTCTAAATTGAGAAGATTTTTATAAATGAGGAAATACACTTAATCAATGAAATGAAATGCTATTGATTCTTACCTCAAAGTGTTTTATCTCTATTGCCTCTATCTCTAATGCCTTCAAAAAATTCTCTGCTGCTAGCATTAGATTTTTGTTTTTAAACAAATACATTATAGCTAAATTTAATAATATAAATAATCTACGACTTTTGTCGTCTTCATATCTTTCCAACATTTTTTCAAGGTGATTGATAACTTTATCATCATCATCTTTTGATTTTGAAGTCTTTCTAATAAGATAAAGGTAATCTGAATCAGCATGGAAATTGCCCATTTCACCAGTAGCTGCCAAATAGTTTTCTTTAGCTTTCTAAGAAAAAAAACACCATATCACAAGTTGTTATTAAAAGACAACATTTGAAATACTTACCGGGTAATCATGAAAAGTTTCATAATATTTGCCCAGATAATGGTGGTAAGCCTTATAGGTTTTGTCTGAATGTATACACTTTTTAACATTATCTAAACAACTTTTAGCTTTGATACGATCTCTTTGGCCGATGAAGTGCAAGGCAAGAATTGATGTAACTTTTGAGTTTTTTGGATTTTTTAACATATCTTTGTACATATCATTGTACATATCTTTGGATTTTCTCTTTAGATCTTTATTTTTACATTCCTTATACATTCTGGCAATGCAAATTTTGTAATGATCAGATGGTGATAATTCATAACATTTTAAGAATTCTTGTTTTTCTTCTTCAGAAACAATTGAGCAAGAATTTTTTTGACGTCTTTCTGTTCTAAGGCAATAGGCTCTTATATAGTGCCACAATGCACAGTTGGGAGAGTTTGTAATAGCCAAATTAGCTGATTGCAAGGCTGTATCATTATTTTTGTCCACAAATACACATAAAGCTATCGCCTTAGATCCAAATATTGTTCCTTTCTCTATATTAGAATTGAAATTCTTGGCATCTTTTATTTGGATTTCTAATGCTTTTGCTTGGTCTTTTTTCCCATTCATTTTGTAAATGCATAAAGCTGTTGCATCTTTTATGTGTATTAATACATCAACCGAATAATTATTTTGTTCTGAAACACTGTAACAACAGTATATAAATTGTTAGTCATCTTGATATAATCTTTAGTCTTAAAAATTATTTTATGTTGTAACCTTTCACAAATTTTTATCCAGACATCATAAATTTCACTAATTAATTCTTCAGCAGAATCAAATTTATTTTGCTTACAACGAATGTATGCAAGTGTGTTCATCTGAATGAAGTAAGTGATAGGTGATTCTTCACAATCAGTCAACAGAAATTCTTTTTCACAGAAGTCCTTAACATATTTTTGGTATTTTTGGTCCGATATCCAGGTGAATGGGCATTCCATATTATGCTCTGACAGTTTATGAATATCCATTCCACTTTTTTTCTGAAAGTTTAGATAAAAACTTTAGCAAAGTACAAAACTTGTAGCAACTAATAAATAACACGTGGTTTAACTTTTTAAACTAATATATTTTCAGGTCTCAACTTTTTAAACTAAAATTTCGTTATTTTTTTACAAATAATGTTTTTTAAATGTAAGGAGCAGAAAAAGTAACAAGATCATTTCTGAAACTTGATTTAATAACAATCTACTGATTTTGTAATTTTGGCTAGAACATTTCATTTTAAACCCATGTAATAATCTTATTTACTTTAAATCTTATGCAAATCAACTGAATTTCTCGTGCATACGTGATAGTACACGAAAGTTCAGTTGCACAAATATAATTAGAGTATCACAATTCACTATTAGATGAATACGATTGAGTCTCGCTGTTTTTACCCTCAGTTTGATTACATTTTGTAGTCAGTGCTCAGTCAGCTCAAATATTAGCAAAACTCACCATTTAATTATAAATACCTATGATTATAGGATAAATGTACTAAGCACAAAGTTCTGTAAAAATTTTGATCAAATCTCGTAGAGAACGAAGCTAATGGCGATAAACTAAGTGGGAGTCCCGCAGGAGGATTCCCCAACCCACAATTTTGGCACGAGTGAGCCTAAGCCAGAAGATGTCGAGAGTGTCGTCAATAAAAAACACGCAGTCCGCGTGGTGCCAGCAGACAGTTGTAACTGTTGTTGCACCATGATAACACGGTGTGAAGGACTACTTGGCGCAGTTTGTTGTCATTTTAAGTATCAAATTTATAACTAATTTTTTAACATTAGCTCCATCAGCTGTATAACCTAGCATGAGTATTTCATTTATAAATGATCAAATTTTCATTTTTTTTTATAAATAATCGTGGCTGAAGTTGATTACCTACTATTCAAAATGTAAATAAATCAAGTTCATAATGCTATACTGCAGAGAATAGTAATCATTACAAATATTGATTAGAAAATTTGTATGATTTTCACGTGTAATAGATAATTGAACTAGATTCTATGAACTAGATATTATGTTTATAGTTTATATTTTATACCCAGGTGAAAACAGTATGTAAGATCTGACTCCAGATCTGGCATCAGATCTGGTATAAGATCTGAGAAATGTGCACCAGATCTGATAACAGATCTTGTATTCGATAATCAACATCAGGACTTATATCAGATCTGACATCAGATCTAAAGCCAGATCTGAAGTGACTGTATTGCATTTAATTAATTAAACAATAAGTTTATTAACAATTAAAATCGTAGAACAAATTTAGTTATATCTTAATAATCACATCGATAATATCTTTAAGAAAAATTCCTACAATATTTAGGTTTCTGATAATGAAAATTTAAATTGATTCAACAACTTTTATTATTAAGATTTATTACAAAATTTTAATTATTAATAAACTTATTGTTTAATTAATTAGAGGCAATGCAGTCATTTCAAATCTGACATTAGATCTGATGTCAGATCTGATATAAGTTCTGATGTCGATTATCGAATACAAGATTTGGTATCAGATCTGATGCCAGATCTGGAGTCAGATCTTACATACTATTTTCACCTGGGTAGTTTAGATTTGGAGCAATAACAAAAATATTCATTGTATTTTTAATTTGTTTTTTATTTTATATAATCATTTTCAAGTTATATCACACAATACTGTCCTCGTTTTGACCTGTAGCCGCCAAACATAAGCGCCACAAATCTGCATTAGTAAAATCTTCGAGAACAAGTTCGCAACATTCAATAGGAAGACGATATTGTATCATCTCATAATAAAAGATCGTTGCCCAAGGCCGCAGAAATCCTCTCGCTAATTTCTCGAACAGATTCAAAGTACAAGCCTGATTATAAGACTCTTCTGGAAATTCCATCGACAACTTGTACGATTCAGCAAGCTCGAGGTAATCTTGATACGTGAATGATTTTGCGGCCTCTTCGGGTCGCAACTCCATCAGATCATAGAGTGTGGGTCCCTCCTCATCTTTGATCTTTATCTCTTTTGCTCTGCTCGTGAACTCTTCGTCGTCATCCCAACACTCGGCCAGATCCGTCGACTTCTCGAACAATTTGAGCTTGGCGAAATATGTCATGATGGTCAGGGCGTCGCTTCGATTAAGCTCGTAGCCTCGGTCTTCCAAGCGGTCGATCACGATCAGGGCGTTGGAGGCCAATTCGAGCAACGTAGTATCGCAATATTTTAACCTCTGATCCGCGTCGCTCAAGTGAATGTAGTCAGGAAAGACAAAACGAGCCAGATCGGCTCCATGATCAAAGAGTAAATCCACCACATCGGACTGGAGGGTTTGCACGGCTAATTGAAGCGGCGTTCGACCTAATTTGTCCTTGGAGTCGACGTGGAGCACTTGCTGGAGGTCGTCGTTGATTTCGAAAAAGAATTCGGCCATTCCGCTATCGTAGGCTTTGATGCACATCTCGTGCAGAGGCGTCAATCCTTCGCCGTTGGCCAAGTTCGGATCTGAACCGTTCCTCAGCAGCACTTCCAGAACTTCATCTTGATCGAAGCGCAGAGCCAAGTGTAGCGATGAGTCACCGGTCTTGGATACAAGGCAATTGAGATCTAGCCCGAAATCGATATACCTTTTCACTGCCTCTACCCATCCAGCCTTGCAGGCCACGTGAAAGTGGTTATATCCGAACTCGTCGACGTAGTCCACGAAGCTCTCGTAAATCGAGAAGAGGTCCTCGACTGATTTCCAATCAGTGATGTTCACCGCAAGATGTATCGGGGTAGTGCGACGTGACCATGGCTTGCCGTCTTTACCGACTTCGGGTTTGACTTTGTAGCCGCTGCGAGCCACAAATTTGACGAATTTTACGGCATTTTGTTTTTCTTCGCGGCTGGACCGGTAGTTGCTCAAGAGTCTTATGCAATCCGAGAGAAGGCACTCCATCTGCTCGGGACGAAAAATTTCCTGGATATTTGGAAGCTGGCACGTTTCATCCTCGAATAAAGGATGAAACTGACTCATCAGTTGCCGTCGCTCTTTCTCGATCATCCAATCAATCCGTTGTCCCATAATTTCTACTTTTTTCAAGCAATTTTGATTATTGTGAGCCATCGTTCGGATAAATCACACACACACACACACACACACAAACACAGTCGCTAATACTTCAAGATTTTTTTTTGTCAAATAAAACCACGTGGTGCTGTTAGAGCGGTTAGCTGGTTAGAGCGGTATATATTCGTTCTTTACGCTGCCACGTTCACGGTCAAACTGATTTTAGAATGTATATAGAACACGTATTACGTGGGCGGGAGTAAAAAATTAGACCGTAGCACCAACTGCGCATGTCTCGTTAGATCAAACGCGTACCTACTAAATACGGTTTTGTTACCGTTCCAACGCCGTTTACCGATTTAAAAAATTCGCAAGATTCGCTGAGATACAGCTGTTTTTGCACGGTGCATTTTTGAGCTTAAATTCGGCTTCGCTGGTTTTTTAATGAATAGAGCTAGCTCAGAATTATTGAATTTTAAGCTTAAAAAATGCATCGTACAAAAACAGCTGTACCTCAGCGAATCTTGCGAATTTTTTAAATCGGTAAACGGCGTTGGAAAGGTAACAAAAAAACCTATCAGATATTTTCATGCAATTTTTTTCATGAGTGATTATACTCAGCCATTTTCTTGAAGAAACGAATATAATTTTTCATTTTTCCATTTATTTAATATCGTTTTTTGGGATAAAGTTGTATTTTTCTGTATTAAAATAATTTCAAAGTGTATACTAATTTATACCATTGGATTCGTCATAAAAAATCCTAAATTTTGGTAGTGTCAAAAAATTTTCGAGCCATGTTCACATTTCGGAATGATAAATATTCGGAATTATGAATATTCGGAATGTGTAAAATTCGGATTGTTTGAAAATTGGAATATTGAAAACGGAACATGAAAAATTCGGAAAAACAAAATTTCGGAATAAAAAAATTTCGGAAAAATTAAAATTCGGAATCCACAAAATTGTTAGTGGGAAATTTTATGATCTATATTTTCCACTAATAATTTTGTGCATTCCGAATTTTAATTTTTCCGAAATTTTTTTATTCCGAAATTTTGTTTTTCCGAATTTTTCATGTTCCGTTTTCAATTTTCCAATTTTCAAACATTCCGAATTTTACACATTCCGAATATTCATAATTCCGAATTTTACACATTCCGAATATTCATAATTCCGAATATTTATCATTCCGAAATGTGAACATGGCTCAAATTTTCTAGATTTTTTTTTATTCATTTGCCGCTCGCTCGAAAATGAACTTTGCAGAATTTGCAAAAAAAAAACAATCGAAAAAGTGTATTTTTTTGAATGAAATTGTGCTCCTAGGTCAAAATTGACTACGGCATTCGATTCTGGAGACAAAAACACATAAGAAAATGTATTGTCAAGATTATTTTTACACTCTAAACAGAGTTTGAAATAAATCGAATGATACCCCGATTTTGCTTCTTTTCTGGAGCACGTTTTTAAATTTCAAAAATCCATCGACACCATCTAAAATCATTTTTTTGAGTTTTAGTTTACGGGAAAATTCATTTTAAACCTCAAACTTTCTGATTCCGATGGATCCCCCGAGATACAAAAAATTTTTGAAAAAGTGGACCACCCTAATGAAAGGCCGTACATGGACCACGCGGAACTTCGGGTCGGAGAGTGGGATAATATAACTATACTAATTTCTTCGTCTCACGCTGCCTAGCGGCAAACTTAGAAACTGCTTATAACTACTCATGTTGAGTGTTCGGAAGAAGTATACGTGACCCCCCTGTGCTATAGTTTCAAAGGTTCGTTCTGAATGTTACGAGAAGTGGGGTGCATTTTGCAAAGACGTAAAACGCCAGAAAATGCGAAAAAAGAAAAAATATAACTCGCAAAGCATACGAAGAAGACTCGCACAAATGGCTGTATCTCAGTAAAAATCTAAAAATTTTGAAAAATACTATGACAAAGAGCGAAAAAATCATACCCAAAAATACAATAAAAATCCTATTTTTTAAGCCTTCTTCGAGCCCTTAAATTATCAAAAAATCAGTCTCGATAATTTATCTATATACCAATGAAAGTGCACTGTATTATCTATCTCGTTTCATCAAATAATCGTGTTTCCTCGAGCATTACACTTGTTGGCTTTCACTTTTCGTTTGTATTGTATAAAAAAGCAGATTGCAGCGTATTATATAGTTGGCGCGCTCTCGGATCGGCATGCACCCGACATTTGTGCACCAAGAGGTGTATATTATTTTATGTATAAAGCTATTATGTATATTTCGGCGGATCTCGTATATACTTACCCGAACGAAAGAAATCGGCGAGCCTCGCGTCGCCGCGTGTGCCGCAATGGAAAACATCGACCCTCTCTCTCTCTTTCTGCTCTCTGCTGTGCGACGTTCACTTTGTCTTTCTCCTCTCGCGCACGTGGTCTCTCGAGTGCCACACATTGTCATGTAATAACTGTATATAAGGATGAACGAGTAAGAAATACATACTGCACCTTCGTTTACCGATCGGAGCGCGAGGGTTCACCGCGGCATGGGTCTCCTTTGAAATTTTTTCGCCTTCTCTCTTGAAATTTTTGCAGCGCGCGCGCATATCTTCGAGAGGCGAACTACTATACGTGTTTCGGATGAACCTGATGTGCAGCACGTTCGAATTAGATGACGCAAATAAAAGTGACTTCGCGTGTATCGTGTGCTCAGTGCAGCGTGCACTCGCTTCGATCGGAGGACTTTTACTTCAAATACGTGTTATTGCGAGGCGCGCATTGTATTTGTACAACGAAGGAGGCGACGAGGGCACGGCAGATGATCATCTTTGTCCTTTTGACTCGAATCGACGAGAGAGAGAGAGAGTGAGAGCAGCGTATAGAGGTCCAAGTATAATTCCGACGATAACTTTGAATTCAATCGATACGCGTGGCGGCTATGTAATTTAAAAGTCGCGTAATGAATTTATCGCGTGTGCACGACCTTGTACTAGTCAGGTCATTTATTTTTACATAAGAAAATCAGAAATCGAGATTAATCGTTGTTACTCGAGTCGAGAGAAAATCGTTTTGAGATTAACATTAAAAAGTATAGACGTTATCCTTTTCTTTACGATCGATTTATACGTTGTTGTTGCTTTTTTTTTCAATCGACGAGCGAATCGTATAACATTTTTTTCTTCAATGTCAACAGTGAAAATGGTGTCCAATTAGTACGTTTACGTACAAAATTTATGGGAAAAATATGGAAAATGATGGGTTTCATTCAAGCACGTAAACCATTGCAGTGTTATTTTTTTTTTGTTCAATTCTTTATTTATTTTAACCTCTTAAAGTCTATAAATTTTAAGTTATATAATATATGTATCAAACAGCATAGGTGTCATCAAATTAAATAGCTCTATACACTTATATTCATACATGTTGTATACATATACACATGTATACATATAAATATACTCATTAAGTTTCAACTAAAAAAAAAAATAAATAAAAAAATAAAAATAAATGTATAAACAATAGAATAAATAAATCATACCTCAAGGTAATCATGCGACGTGTTACAAAAGATGTTGAGACAGCGTGAATAATTTTCATAATATAGTAATCATTGAATTGATTTAGCGCTAGTTTTATTGGTTTTCCAATTATAAATTGTTCTCTTTGACAATAAAAATTGTTGAAATTTTTTTTTAATGTACTCGCGTAATACACATATGTCATAATTATAATTATTATATTGTTTCTCGGTCCAGCCACGCGTCTCTCGACGGATCGCGAGGCTACCGAATGTAAAAAGTGTCCATTGGCCGACACGAATGAGTATAGAAATGAAAAAAAAAAAAATTTGGTTGGAAAATTTCAATAATATATTCCGTAGCTTCGCGATCCTATAGACGGTAGGACCAATACAATCGCCTGCCACGTTTGGGCAAGGGACCAGCAATTGCGGTCCAACAGCGATAATAAAGCTGTGATTGGCTGAAACAATATGTATAGAATGACACGCGTTGATCAAAGTACCTTTATTTTTATTTTTAATTTAATTTTTTTTTCATAAAACGATCTGATCAAAATGTTTAAAAAATGTCACCAAAAAGCTGGATGGATGTGATTACGCGATCTTAAAAGTTCATAAATGAACGAATAATCAAAGCGTGCCATAATTTTTATTATATTGTATTATTTTATCATAAATTCGATTCAAGAGCCTTATACCACAGTTTATATTGCAGTAATATTGCCATCTCATTCTATGAGACAACAGCTGAATAAGGTAGTTATTCTTTTTTTTTGTTCTCTATATCATCATGTGCCTTTGAATAAATAACTATTCAAAGAAAATCTTTTGATTATATTACTTCTTGTCAAATGGCAAACTGTATGCTTGCGCACCGATATATCATGGTGATTGTAGTAGCAAAACTATTAATAGTAAAAATCAAAAACAGTCGATCACAGAGAAAACTATGAGTTTTGTTCTTCAAGCGTATGGAATTTAATTTAGATCATTAATTTTACTTCGATTCGAAATTTTCATTAAAAACGTACGAGTGAACGAGCATAGTCTGCATCATTTTAGCAATATTTCCGTTGTATTTTTTGGTTGCAGTTTTTCCTTCAGCCTATTTAATATATGTAAACAATGTAGGGTATAATACGTACAGTTTCAAAACAGCGCGTACCGACGTTTTCTTTATTTGCTTTCGACGTTGTCGACTTAGTGAGAGCCCAGAACACATTGCTTGTGCCTTTTTATTTTCGTCGCCATTCATTCTAACACTGACATTATTATTATTATGTATTTTCAAGCCAATTTCATAATTTCAATATATATTTTATAAAGTAGCATCAACCATAAAAGAAGTGAAACTCGTCTCGATCGAGCCATAGGAAGAAGAGCATAAAGTGTATGAATTGTACTCGACTAAAGTTGAAAGCCAATTATCGTTGAAACAACGTCAATCATTGGAAAAGGAGTCACTTTCGCGATTTTCTCATTTGCAAACGTATATATCCTGGTGTCTCTAGGGTTATAAGCGCGAGAATCGAAAAGGAGGGAAGACAACGAATGCACGCGCACGAGTAAAAAGTCACGTGTGTGGTGACTATGTCAATAGTCACTTTTCTTTGTATTATACGTTTTTTTAACTTATAATTTATTATGCCCGTCTCGCTTTCAAGTGAGTATGAAAAGAGTCTAGTTAAACACTCTCGTGCTTATGTCGATTAATACATTCGATTCGTATGAGTTGCGACTATAGTTTTTTTCTTGCACCGAGAATATCTATCGAGATTCATTTTAAATTTTTTTTTATCAAATACGATGCATATATTTGGATTACGTTTTGAATAGTTAGAATTATAAGGTTAATATTCTAATGCACATAAATATTATGTGACATCGGTCTATAAACAATTTCGAATTCTTTACTCATTGTACATATCGACAATTGTACTATAACTACTGAAGTTATCTAATTCATGAATTTTTATAAATACAACACATATAAAGCAAAACTATGCGAGAACAAATATGTGCTTGTAACAATATCTCAACTAGACACAAGCTAGTTTTAAAAATTGAGTTCATTTGTTGTGTTACGATGAACGCAGAGTAATTATTATTTATATTTCAACAACTGAATAAAACAACAAGTGCTTGGTTTTCGGCACTTCGAAATTCGATAAAAAATGTTAACGGAAATAAAAAGAAAAAAAATCATTCAGTTAATATTGATTCCTTTACACTGTACAGATACAATTTAATGAGGGTAACAATATATTTATACATATTTGTTATAGATATATAATTCATTCATAATTACGTATAATTACAACAAAAACGTTCGCTTATCATCGAACGTATACGTGAGTTGATTCGCTAAAAAGTCACCCATTGGATTATTATTTTTAAGTATGTACAGAACACACTCGCGGTGAACGATGCACCACAATTCACCCGATAAAATAAAAATAATACAAAGAGAAAAGTTAAAAAAAAAGAAAAAGAAAAAATTACAAGAGTGAACGTGTAAAAAGAAAAGGTATACAACTCGATGAACGAACTCGGTGCAAGCATTAAATGTAACCAATCCAATATTTACTACGCTTTAATGATTAAATATATATATATTGACAAAAAAGTGAAATAGTTAATTGGAAAAAAAATCGATCAACGAACTAACCTGCAAGTTGTTTATCTATATATGTACATTAGTGGAGCAACGTGAGAAGTTAAAACAATTTACACGTCACTTGTTCAATACACGCACTAAGGACGATGCACTCTATCGACCCCACAGTTATTTTATAAATCGTCAAGTCGAACACTCGAGAGCCGAGTAAATATATTCGTATATAATCATTTACATACTGATCATTATTATTAATTATTTATAGTATTACTCAACAGTCACGATCGCGATTCGAAAAACAGTAATCACACACGTAATGCTCTTCTATCGTCAAAGTTAATTCAAGTAATATTATTATTTATATAGTACGTTATATATATAAGCGATTAATAATCATTAATTCATGATATATTATATTTAAAAGTAAAACAATGAGTATTTGCTAACTTCTGTGTTTCTTGGCTGGCAATCGCTGCTCTGCTTAGTGGTTCTGTACCAAGGTCGATAGACAAGGGGGTATTTGAGCACACGTTGATGAATTCCATGTTTTCGATGACCTCACAACAATAGTAGTTCATTTACATTAAAATATATTTATTGCAGGTCTCGTTTCTTTCTTGTTTCTTTTCTCTCTCTCTCGCTCGCTCTATATTCACTCTCATTCCGTCGTCTCGTGGATGTGAATCGTGCGAACAGCCCCCGGGTAAAAAAATGAGAAACAAACTCATTTCACTTTTTTTTCTTCACACTTTGTTATCGTCGTCGTTGTCATCGTTATCATCCTCGTCGTCGTCGTCACGCAAATTGACTAAAAAGCTTCGAGAGGCGCATGTTCAATGTTTCGTTTTTTCTCGCTGAATATTTTTTCCCTTTCTTTTTTTGTTTGTTGCTTCGTCTCTTTAGGGTCTAGCCCAGAGCACCAAATGCACGGGGGCTGGCGGAGCCACGACAGGCGGCCCAGGATCGGCGGCAAGCACTCTCATGGCTGCGGCTGCCGCGGGTGGCGATCATCTGAAACGTGGATGCATCATGGGCGCCAGCATCGGCCCGCCGGGGAAGCCCATCGGATTGGCCGCGGCTGCAGCTGCGAATGCCGGATGCATCGCGCCCGGTGGCAGGCCTCCTATCATACCTGAAAACACACGCAAACTCGGATCAGTTTTCGCTCGGAGCAATGCGAATCTTTCGACTTTCTTTTCCTTATTCTTTTCGATTTAAAACAAATTACTCGTTTTTTTTTTTTTCATCGCGAAACTGTTAAATATTTCATGTCAAAATAATTGATCATTTTTTCTTTCCTGCTTTAAATTACTCATTATTTTGATAATAATCAATTGCAGCCATTCGACTGAATATTGTGTGCATCGATATATGAATTATGCACGCACTCGTTCATCAGTCGAGGAGGCAAATCTCGCTGAAAACGCACATCTCGCTGCTCACACAGACAAATATAATAATAATATAGATTTTTCAAAGAGGCGTGAAAAAAATTCTGCTTGTGATGGAATATATATAAAAAAAGGTTCATTGATCCAAAAAAACTACTGATTGGCACCTATTCGTGCGCTAAACAGCAAAGTGTCGAGGTACAAAAAAAACTGTTTACTTACAGAATCTTTTACAGCCTCAGAGATATCACTCTCGTAGCAAAAGTATAATTAAAATACTTCAGAGGTGCACTCTGCTTTTTTTTTTCTCTCAATTTCGTGTAATTATGTATGTATTGACAGTGTGAGTGTACTAATTGAATCAATTTTTTTTTAATATACTTACGTAACGTGATAACACCGACGAAACTATTTTTATGGTTTCGCAAGTGTTTACCAACGTTTGGATTTATTAAGAAAAAAAGTTCGCGTGACAGCCGATTTTAGGCATTCATTTTCACTTTATTCAAAATTCTATGCTGAATTTTTTAAGACAAAAATCATGAACTCAATGATAAAATATAAAAAGATTGCTAACAGTACCTTTCTACCATAATCATTATGATGGTTGTAAAGAAAACCAAAAGAACAACTAATTATAGAAAATCTATTATACCAATAACCATTGAAAAAAGCATAGAACCCGGCAAAAACTTCACTCGTTCGTGATTTTTTTTCAAAAATCAAAGTGTCTGACATGCATGACGAAATTATCTGTGCTTGTATTCGAAAAAAGATCAGAAAAACACCACCATAACAAAGTACACAGATTACAACAACAAAAAAGTAACACGGAAAATATAATTGGAAATTCAAATAAGAGCTACTGTACACACGCAAAAATCACACAAAAATGTTCCCAACACCCGACGCATATATAACAGAGAGAAAAGTCAATCCATCGGCTGTCACGCGTACATTTTTTTTTCATCCCTTTCTCATCGTACCTCGAACTTGTTTTTTGTTTACTTTGATTCGCACAAAGTACGTATAGCTATTGATAATAGAATAAAATTCTAAAGGCATTACACAGTATAGAGACCGAGCACAATAGTATAGTGGGTCGTGTTTCGACGAGACAAAGTTTTGTCGGCTAAAAATTTACAGAGCAGAAGCAAGAGCGCAAAACTTGGCCTCGATTCAAACTCGGCTTCATCAATATTTCATGATATATATATTTTTCTGTGCAAAAATTCGACGCGATCAACAGAAAAAAGGTAGTAATAGTAGTATTAGGAGTAGTATTTGTAGAGGTAGTAATATTAATATAGTAGTAGTATTTAAGTAGTAAGAGAAGAGATAAAGTTATGGAAAAAATTTGTTGTTAAATATTTTTTCCATCCGGTTAGTATAAATGGCAAGTATATAACAGTATATTCAAATTAAATTAAAAAAAAAAAGAGCAATATGAGTAAAAAATAAATCTAAGTAGGATAATAGTACTTGGTATAACGTGAATTCATTTACTTACTGTCGTTCGGCTCGACTTATCTAAAAAATCTTTGATATTTGTGAGAGACACAGAAGCTATTATCAAATCAATATTAGACCTTATGGTAATTAACTGTAAAACCTTTTTTTGTTCAAATCATAAAAATAAATAACGTGCGTGAAAAAAAAAGTCAATAATGATGTTTTTTTTACTTAAATAATACGTCACAAGTAGATTGTTATTTTATTCACATTGAGTGTGCGTCATTTGATGTTGCAAATTTTTTTTCACGAAAAGTACCGTGTGAGTTAGAAAATTCGCTGGTTTTTTTTTTCATTCAAATACATAAGGCATAAGCATTTGATGTATTAATAAAATTAAGTGAGCCAACATTTGCAATATAATATTTTGTGTGTAATTGTTTTAGTGTAGCTACTTCAGTCAACTTATGTTTAATATTAGTATTAGTCATGACATAAATAAGCTTTCTACATTCATTGCTTTTTCTATTAAAAAAACTCATCCCCTTTCAAAGATATTTATGAATATCACCTAATACCTAGAGTAGGCTATTATAATTGATAACCTAACTCTTAAAAGAAATCATACAAAGATGAATATGAAATACTTAAAGCAAAATAAAAAATCTCTACTTACAAAAATTTTGTTTTTATCGTATTTGTATTTATGACCTACTCGAGTGATTTTCAACAAAACATGATCTTGTGTGAGAGTGCAATTTATTAAAATAATTGCCACCCTCTGTCAAAATCCATTGCCATTGGTCCAAGACCACGATGCAAATTTCCAGACGTTAAGTGGCCATGAGATGACCAAGAAGAAAAAAAATTAGTTACAACATAAAAAGCTTGAACGCAATATATATCTCTACTAGTTTTTAACAGTTAGATAAAAGTGATTTTTGTTCAGTAAATAATTAATGTACTTGCCAAATGCCTGTTCTAACAGTCAATTATGTCTTCGGATAAAGAAAGGTTATCGCTGTATCTAAATATATATAGATTTATAAATTTTTATATATACAAAAAGAAAAGTTTCAAGTGCCATGTATATATTAATTATAATGGAAAACGCAAGACTTGGTAACAAAAACAAATATGCAGCACAAAGACGGTCAATTTCATGAAAAAATGTGCATCGATTCTCCGAAAGAAAATCAACAGCATGAACAATAGACTAACAGAAACCTCATGAAAGAAAATCATACAAAAACAATAACAATTTATCATTAATATAGTAATGGAGCTTTACCGTGCCCAAAGAAAGCGCTCACCACTACTACTTTATATATATAGATCACAACACCAGGAATTTCAAGCTACCAGTTAAATTTTCAGACAAAAATGAATACAAAGATTACAGGTTATACATACCAAAAATAAATTCATTGAAAATAAAAATGATCAAACAATGTATGTTAAATGAGTGATACAAAACAATATAAAAAATTAAAAAGTAATTAAAAAGAGCAAAAAAAAAAAAACCAAATGGGTGATCGAGCATCTGTTGCACTTGAATTTATCATCAAAATTACGTACAGTAGCAAATTTTAGTAATAATAAAACTATATAGTAAGCAACCTGGTAGATAGATGATTGGAGCAGAAAAGTATTGATTAATAATCAGCTGCTCGACACAATTAAAACAAAGTAAGAACTGAGCTTTTAATAAACATGGCAAACAAGAAATTATGTTTGTGAACTCTCACGATGTATATAAATAGCAATAATCAACAATGGTGTAATGAGACAGGTGATTTAGAAGTATAATGGAATTAAATATAATAGTTGAATAATAAAAAAAAGATATACATAGGCCATTTCACCGCATGCTAAGTTGCTAAGGACCAACCTTGTTGAACTTGTCTAAAACACGAGTTTTAGTAACCAGAGACCGGATTTGCGGTTTGAGACACTCATCGATGAGTGACAGGGTATCCTGCAAACGCACCGTTATATATCGTCAAAACGTTTGTTTGTTTGTTTTTTTAAGTGACTCAAAAAACCACGTACGCGTTTGTGTTATTCAATTAATTCTGTCACTTATTCAATTCTTCAAACGCGCTGGGAAAATGTTCATGTCAAAGGCATTGACATTTTACCGTCTAAGAGATGCGTCATCGAACCCTTCTCCATCTTTCGACTGAAGAAGGGTTGGACTTGAGATCGTAAAGGTAGAAATAAAAATGTGCAGCTTGTTTTGAAGCTATCAAGACCGACTCGAAAGTAATGTATAAAATACTGTGTATATATAGTGAAAGTCGTTCTTTGAACGATGTAGACACAATCGCGTAAAGAAAAAGAGTAATATAGCAATATAAACAATCATATAATATGCACAGTAGTATATAATAAAAAAATACGAGCTTATTATATCAAAAGTATATAAGTGAGAGTATATAAGGGTAATCGAGAGGACGACGAACATGGATTATATATCATATTATACAATGAAAATCGTGTGATAATCGTTGTCATATTTTCCATCATTTTTTTTTGTTTTAAAATTTTTCAAAAATTGAAGAATCAAATTGTAATGATCGAAAGAGTTAGGGCGACGGTAATAAACGTTTTTTTTTTTTTTTCGTTTTTGTCTTTTAATCGTAGCAGAATCGAGGAGACTTACCTGGTGGCAGGCCCATGGGGGGCGGACGCATCATGTTACCTCCATGAATGAGGGCAGGTGCGGCCAGGGTCATCGTGGGCCTCATGAGCGGCGCCATGAGCGCGACCGAGCTCACGGGCATCGTCATCTGGGTGGATACTTGTGGCATCGCCATGACCTGTGGCCTGGGGAAGCGCTGCTGCTGTTGCTGCTGCTGCTGCTGCTGCAGCGCACTGAGTGCAGCCTGCTGGCGATGCTGCTGATCTTGGAAAGCCGCCACCGCCGCCGCCGCCTGCTGCTGCTGTTGCTGCTGGTGGGCGTGTTGCTGCGCCTGCTGCTGGGCCTGGTGAATGGCCGCGCTCGTCATTGCCGCGGCCGTCGACGTTGTTATCGTCTGAGGCCCGCTCGAGCAATTGTTCTGATCGTCCTTTCGGCGCTGATATTTCGGCAATCTCGCTCGTATTTCCTCCTGTAATATCAAAATCACTGTTAGCGAATCCAATTCAATATGATTATGGCAAAAATTGAACAATTATTCGTAACGTTTCCGACTGCAGGCTTAATTATACCAAAATGTTGTGTAGATAATTGGTTCTAATTTTTTTGTGGCCCAGTAACAACAATTTCAGTACAATACATTTTATCATGAAATTCTTACCTATGTGACAATAGCAAGAAAACTTATGAAAAAGAAAAGAGTGGAGAGCTAGAATTTATGTTGAAATCCACATCATTCATATCAAGTTGTAAACAAGCTTCATGAACAAAGATGAATGGAACATTCGATGAAAGCGATATCAAATCAATGGTATACTTTTACACCTAATTCAAGCCTTCATACGTTCTATTTTGCACATGATTTACTTTTCTACTTTTATCTGATTAAGCATATGACAATTTAAGCTTACAAAAGTATCCTGCAGTAGATGCAATGCGTTCAAGAGAAAATTTCCATGTTAATCATCAATATTACACAAGTTCAATTATAAGTGTTATCCCTTGTTAATCATGAGATAACATTTTCTAGCTTACTACAATCAAGTTTATTCTTCTGATTTTAATATTCTAACTATAAAATAATTTTATCAATTTTTAAACACATGGTATTTCATCGATATTATTTATAGCACTAAGATATACTCTCCGAATTTTTCAATAGTTGTCTTTTACTTGGAATGTTTAACAAAAGTTTAGAATTACTGCATCAAGAAAATATTTTACATTATATATCATGAGAAAAAACTGCATATTTACCAAACTAAGATCTTCAGCAGGATGAATTATTTTACTTGTAGCACTCGTGGTGGCTATCATTGCAACTTTATCACCAACAGAAGCATTCTGATCAATATTGCTATACGCAGGGAAAGTTGGTTTCACAGGACCAATTGAACTTCCCGCCATAGATGTAATAGGCTTGAAATCAGCTCCTAGTGGAGCAGAAGCTGTAGATGCTGCAGATGAAACAGCTGTAGCACTTGGGAATAGTGGCCTTGTAGGACCGCTTGGTGGCATACCTGGGGGAGGCATTCCAGGTACCATCCTAAAATATTTTAAAATAATTGTTTAATTCTCAAGAACTTTATTTTTACTAATAATGATAAGTCAAACCAACTTACCCGTGGCCCATAAAGCCTCCCATGTGTTGCATCATACCGGGCATTCCTGGAAACTGCATTCCAGGATGTCCAGACATCATATTAGGAGGCATAGAGCCAGGAGCTGTCCCTAAAAGACCTTCAGGTTTAATCTTCTTAGGAGCAGGCTCATCTTCACCAGAACTGGGAGAACCGGCTCTACCATTTCTTTGTTTTTCATGATCTTTCAAATCATTTGCTGGAATACCCTCCATACCATAAATCTCTACCTCAATATTACTTCGATTGGGTAGAGCATTGGGGACTTTGTCAATTGTTTCTTTGTGAACCTTGAATGACATTGGAAAATCAATTTTTATCCTTTGAATTTTTAAATGCTCAACAAATCGCCATAGTTTTGAGTATATTTACCTGCATGCAATGTATACTCAAGCCAGGTCCTGTATAGAGCTTTTTGTGACAAATATGACACTTAAAGTGTTTAGCTTTTTGGTGCTGAATAAGAATTTTTTCGTCATCAAATTCTCTGTTGCAATACCTGTATTAAATTTTTAATTAAGGAAAAATAGATTCATCAAGTAGACTTGATAGTCGTGACTCCAACCCTTGAATCGAACCTCGAGAGACCCATTTAATCTCCCAGATGCATAGCATTAACGTAACGAGGCATGCCTACATAACTCATTGGCTTTTAAAATTCTATACGTCAATGAAAGAGAAGCACGAGCTGTAAAGGCTTTCATTAAAACGTTCACCGACTCTGTACTCTCTCATATCCCCTCCATGTACTTAATTTTTCACTCGCTTAATCTCCAATCTTTTTATCTACCCCGTTCGCTCGCTCGCTCGCGCGCGTGCGAGCGAGAGCGAAAGCAGATCTCCACGTACCTATATATTCATTACAATATGTTTACAAATTCTTTCGGAGTCGCGCGTGAAAGTTACAACTAGTCGACATTCTTGCACGAGCGGAGAGATACATGCCCCCAAAGATATATATACTAAAGCCTCGCGTCATACAAAATTTGCAGCGTCCAAGTTCCCTTTTTTCTATCGTATAAGCGACGATATATATATACACGTTATATATATAATGTAATCCGCGATACTCTATATGCATATATATACACCTCTACTATCTCCGTCTCCCTCCGTCTCGCGCCGTGCTAAATCTAGGAAAAATCGATTGTGTCTGCCTTTGCCGAGACTCGTCGGGGGCAAACGAGTGTACGCGCCCTCGCGTGTAATAATGCACATACATAGCGTGCATTCGATGCACCAACACTTACACATACAAACACACAAGCGTATACAATAGCTCGGCGTATGTATGCGTACGATTCTCACAGAGAGAGACGCACACGCGCGCGAGCGTGCCAAAATGAAACTTATAGCCTCTAATAATGGATTAGCCACACCACCACGTAGATACACAATACATATCGAGTCGTCGTCGTCGTCGTCGTTTCGTTATGTAAATTAAAAACGATGCGCTGCCGAGGGTTTTGTCACTCGATGTTATTATTATTCGTTGTTTTTTTTTCGTTGTTCGATCAGAAAAAGGATACCAGCACCATGGCCTCGACTGCTTCTTCTTCTTGCGACCCATCTTGTCTCTGTGTGTCGTGTGTTATTTAACGTTCAGTAGCTCCGCGGAGATAGAGGAGCCTCTCGAGCACCAAAAACTCTCTGTCTGTCTGTATACTCGATGACACGACGACGAGCCAAAAAAAAAAAATGACAAGGCCCTGTGTGCGCGATACGTGTGCTGCTGCTGGCTGCACCGTTGACTCGCGCGATGTGCCACACAACAATTATATTATATAGGTGCTACACACTCGGGAGGCTCGAAGAACCGCGATGCAAAGCACACACCACCGTCTGCGGAATGAGAGGCACAGCAGGCACCACCAGCACAGGCACACAGTCACAGTGCAATGTTGTAATGTATATATGTCGTAGTTGCGCCCAGCAAAATGTCCGCTACTTTGATACACGCACACTCATGCACACAAGCACTTACACACTTATTCGCGACTCGGAGTCGCGCTTGTGTATTAATATCCTATGCGCAGCGTAGCCAACTTATAAACTGAGACACGCCGGCGCGCCTGCGGCAAGTTGGCATTTCTGGATGAGTTTTTGTTGAGAATTTTACTTTTTCTTCGCAAATAATCGTAACGTTTTCCAATATTTTACATCTTTATTCGATGTCTTTAACAAATGCACTTCAAAATTTATTATTCATCGCATAAAAATTGTCAAAGTTTTTGTTTTGGTTGACCGTCCTGCAGCGCAGCTCACGGCGCAGCAACGAACGAGTCACAGACAACGCAGCAGCGGCGCCGTCACGGTCGATAATTTTGTCCTCGTCGTACGGAACGCGCGAAATTTTCAAAATCACCGTTACGATATCATTTCTTCCGATATAAGTCCCTCCGACTAAGCATGATCAAGCGCGAAAAAATACATACTAAATCAATACAAACTCGACGATAAAGTTTCGAAATCTTTCGCTGCGGTTTATCTCTTTGTCAACGTTCGAACCTACGTTTGTTTACTATTTGAAAATATATATGCACTAAGCTAAGAGATCAGTCGTAGTACACACCCGTTGCAGCCGAGTGCGTGCGTGTGTGCTGCCGAGAGCGCATTAGAATTGCAAAAATCGTCCGATACGGATTTAGCAATCGTCATTAAGTTGGCCTTCGAGCGGCTATTATAATAACATGTGCGGACGCGCTGCACACATGTGCTCGGGGGGCATATAAATCGAGAATCGATCGCGCGATATGCCACAAGTGTAATGTAACAAACACACAACAGGCCACGCACGACACATAACACAAATAAAATTCGCAGTGCTGAGATGGACGAGTCAGAGAGTAAACGTCAGCTCGCCGTTATTGCGTCAGTTTCGAGACGAATTTTACGACGAAAGCCAGAAAAATGTTGCTGAGCAATTACAAGAGGACCGTGTACTATCTGAAATCGTCGGGTGCCTGTGTCATAGTGCTGAGGTGATTATATGCAGGCGGATTGTCCGATGGTGTTTGTTTGGTTATGACGACGGTTTTTTTCGTAAAGCCTTAGTTTGTTTGTTTTCGTTTTTGCGCAGTGGATGCTGGCTGCTGTACCAGATCAAAAAGTCCACCTCGCTCTTTCGATCGATTTTGCCCACGAAAATTTTAAATTTGGAGAATACCCAGGCCCACTACATCTACATCGATGATCCGCGATTTCAAGGTATTGGAGAGCCCGAAAATAAACAACATCGGGTGACGTTTGCAGTCGACCGAAATTATGAATGAAAAGTGTCACTTACACGCGTTTTCATTGTTTTACAGATATCTCCATGTTCAATCATTTCGATGATTTGCAAAAATACGTTCAAGAAAAGCCAAAAAACATATCCTACATAGTGACCAAATGGTGGAAGTACTTGAACAGACAATTCGCTCATCGATTGTTTCATTTGGCCAAGACTGGCGATAAGTTTGAAAAATTAAAAGCCTTGAATTCTCTTGTTTCTATGAAGCATTTGAAAGGTGAGTTTCCAAAGTCAGAACATTGTAATTCATACGGATGGAAAATACATAAATATTTTAATTCCAGATTGGCATTATAATACTTTTGCTCAACAGCTGGACGCTCAAACTGCAGTTGCATTGGCAAGAACTCCTCAAGCAGATTTAAGGTTTTTTCTGAGGCCTCCATATTCTTTTGAAAAAAACAGCGTATATGTAAAGTCCATATGTTTCTGAGAATATATTTTTTCATGATACTAGATGTTAAATTATTTTAACGTTCCAGGACATTGTTGAGAGTTTACATGATCTTCTAAAAAAATTGAATGCGCTGTGTGCTGGTTGTCACCCATGTCTTTTACAATTTCTTCACAAAAAGTTTCAAAATTTAAACAGAGTGAGTAATACATTTAATAAATTCTTTGATTTCTTCAAATACACTTAAATGAAAAACTGTTTGTAGGATTCCAGTTTTGAATTTGACTTATCCAGTTCAGATACTCCAATTGTTTGGGACAAAAATTTTATTTTTAACTGCATACAGGCCTTGCACCATCATTCGTCTTTAGAAGATCACAGTAAAGGTGCTTTATAAATTAAATTGAATTTTTTTTAAACATAACAGCTTTGAAAGATAATTATCATATCAGATACTACGATTTTTATTCAAATTCATTAAATGATATATAACTATTTCAGATGTTGCGGACGCTGGAGGATTAAAAATATTGATGAATATATATAAATTAGTTGGAAATGATATTGAGATATGTGCATTCATAGCTAAAATACTTTCAAATTTATCTTTATTCCCAGAATATTTAGAAGATATTTTTAAATCAGGTAAATATTTGAAAATGCAACTTGAATGCTATTATTTTTCATTCTCATAATTGATATATAAATGATGATACTGTTTAGGTTGGATTGGAGTATTAGCAGCTTGGTCCAGAAATGAAGACATAAGACTTGCATCACCAGCTAGTCGAGCATTAATAAATTTAGATTTCAATGATATCGAAGATGTGAGATTTCCTCAAAGAATTTATCCTCTATACCCACTGCACAGAACACCATATAAAAAGAATTTAGATGTTATATTTATACATGGTTTGCTGGGGGGTGTATTTGTTACATGGCGGCAACGCGATTTGAGTGCCTTAGTTCCAGTACCAAGTAAGTTACTACCTACTTCATTCTATGCAAGTTAAAAAGAATTTTTAAAAGAAATATTAATTTTCTTCTAGAATCGAAAATTAAGACAGATGTTTTGAGCGTTCGAAATATCGTTCAAGATTATCCTTCAGAATTCCTTAAAGATTTAGCTCGAGATATGGAAAAACGTGATTGGCAGCGTGTTGGTCATGATTTTGAAGTAATTCTTTCCGATTGTCCTGTCAACGTAAGGAACGCAGCATCTGGACCCTTCTTTTGTAAAGGGTAATCTATCGCATTTTCAAAATAAAAAAAAATTATATGAAGCATAATTAACATAATTATTATACAGAGATGATCGCTGCATGCAACAGAGCGAAAAAGATGCTTCCCGGCACACGCCGTGTTGGCCAAAAGATTGGATACCCGATGACGTTCCAAATGTGCGAGTACTTGGTTTGAACTATACCTCTAATTTGTCGATGTGGACTCCGTTGTGTCCTATCGAAGGCGTCAGGTAATTTTCACCATTTAACGTTATTAAGCACGACAATTGATGTTAAAATTTCGATAGGAGTACGATTAAAGATCGTAGCAGTGAATTCACGCGAAAACTATTGGTGGCTGGTGTTGGCCAACGTTCCATCATTTGGGCCTGCCATTCAATGGGTGGACTTTTAGTAAAAAAAATGCTCGTAGAAGGTAATAACACTATTTTCTTTAATAATATTTGTAAAAAATAAAAACAATTTTTAATTAACAATCTATTTTCAGAATGGAAAAATGGTGATAAAAGTAATTTAGTCCGAAATACCAAAGGAATTGTATTTTATAGTACTCCTCATCAAGGATCTCACGTAGCATCTCTTAATCAAACAACGCAAATGTTGGTTTGGCCGTCAGTTGAAGTTCAAGAGCTGCGTGAACGTAAATATTACGCAATCGTATAATAAGCTTAAAATTGTATGAATTCATTAATTCATCGTTGGAATATTTTTAGAATCTCCGCAATTATTGGAACTGCAAAAAGACTTTTTAAATATGCTGAAGGAGCATGAAATAGAAATCATTAGTTTCGGAGAAACAAAACCAACAAGGGTGACGGCTTTAAAAGTTCCTTTTATATTTGTTAATCCTGCTTCAGCTGGTTCGTTTAAATTCTTATGTTTTTATGTTTATTTTTTAATGTGAAGAAGTTTTTCACTTAATAATCAATAAAATTACAGATCCTGGAGTTGGCGAGTTCTTTGAAATACCGCAAGATCATCTGTCTATCTGCAAACCAGCAAATAGGTGAGTAATTCCCTTATGCACGTACGCAACGAAACAAACTCAGAGCTTGATGAATCAGTGTAATTTCCTTGCAGGCAATCATTTCTGTACCAAAAGGTTCTGTCGATGATCAAGCGTCACGTGACGCAGGATACGAATCAGAAGGATCAATGCTGGAAAAATTTATTCTCTTTCGCCGGACGTGTTCTGTAAATATAAGCCCAAGAAATGTGATCGACTTTCTCTCAACTGTCTGTAAATATCCTCTATCTTTATTTTCTTCGTTTGTTATCTAATATAAGTTTGGGTTGACGCTTCGATTGTGCCAAAAACAAAAAAAAAAAAGAAGTAGAAGAACTGACGAGACTGTTATTTTTTTAATAAAATATATTTAATGACATAATGAGCGTAACTATTATTATTACATTAGCCAAGATAAAAACTAAAACATTCGTAAACTTAGGATAAAAATAAATAATAATAAAAAAAATATGAGTATTTATTCAAGTTAAATCAATCGATATTATTATATACATTCAGAGAGAACTAGAGTTTGCCGATCGTTCATATTATCTTCATTCGTTCGATCGGTCAAACGCGCGTTTTTGATTGATTTTCTCGATCGAGTAAGTCATATACCGCGATCGTACAATTATAAAATAATAATAAAAAATAAAACACTTAACAGGACGGAGGAGTACAAGATAAAACGTAGTCTTTTTACACGAGTTAAAGGACGAGCAAACCTTATCCTACTGAATTACATAATTTTACTCGATAATCGAAATGTACTATCATTTTTTTCTACCGTTCTTACAATTCTTTCCGCAGCTTTTTACCAATCTCTCTCTCTCAAAAATGATTGTCGTAATCCGGATGATGGCGTGAAAAATTCGAGCCGCTTGCGTGGGTCGCGGGCGGCGGATAATAGTAGCCGTTCCACTCGGACTTCCAGCTGTCGTACGGATTGTACTTGCGCTCGTACGGATAGGCGGCGTCCACGAGGATCTTGTGCGACGACGACTCGAAGGTCTTGTCGTGGCCCCACGGGTCGCTCCACATCTCGTGCTGCAGCTGCGGCTGATGATGATACTGCTGCTGCTGTTGGTGATGATGTTGATGATGTTGATCGTGCTGACTACTGTGGTGGCCGGAGTGACCACCGCCGCCGTGATGTTTCTGCTGATAATCGTGATGGGCCAGCATGGCGGCGGGCGGCCTCGACGAGGGCGTGGGCGCCGGCGTGTTGTGATGGCTGCTCATCACGTTCTTCGTCATGCTGTCGTCGTAGATCGAGCTCAGGGCCGGCTTCAGCTTCGAGCCGTTCTGACGATTCACCTGTGTTTGTTTGCAATGAACAAAAGCCTATATAGAGAGGGGCGAAACTCCGATTTTCAATAAAAAGTTCTCTGCGTATCGGGATAACGAGTGCACACACAATGTAAAGCTTGCGAAACTTTATATTGTACTCGTATATCGCGACGGAAGAGAGAAAAAGGGATGATGTATCGAGAGAAATTTCGAAACTCACAACAATGATACCGAAGACAATGATGAACAGCAGACCGGTGACACCGACGACGATCACCGCTATGGCCCATTGTGGTATCAGTCTATTCTCGTCCTCGCTGACTTTGGGCGATGCTATCCTTGGTATAACTATATCGTGAAAACGCAATATAATAATCATTATACTGCGCGTTCGTAACGTATGTTTTTTATCATTTTCATTACTCACCGACGAAATCCGTGGATTTGGGATCGATGACGAACTTGCCGAGTTTGACGGGCGCCTTGACGGGCGTCACCTCCATCGGATTGTCGAAGTTGAAGGTCCTCAACGAGTCGTGGAATATGACCTTCAGCTGCTGAGTATTGATGCGCTCCTTCAAGTCCTCGAGCTCGACGAAGTAGTCGACGAGTACGCTGCCCGGACTATAGGTAAAACGAAAGGTTTCAATTTCATTTCTCTTCATCGCTCTTTATTTTTTTTGTATTTGATCGTTATACCTGAACGAGTCGATGCGTATCTTACGGAACCACTTCCTCAGTACCGGCGATTTCGCGAACACCAGGTTCATCTATACGAAAAAAGAAAACTCCAAGCAGTTTTAAAAATCGTCCTAATCAATACAAACTATCACTGAGAAAAAAAAATTCATTGATTCAATGAAAATTAAATTAAATACAATCTATGAAATAATTTCATTGAAATAATCTTTTTTTTCTTTAGTTTCATGAAATTTTGCGGTAAAAACAACTAAATATTTTGTTGGATGAAATAAAAAAAGATTATTTCAATGAAATTATTTCATAGATTATATTTAATTAAATTTTCATTGAATCAATGAATTTTTTTTCTCAGTATACCCAACGACGCTTTACCTCACGCTCGATCTCCTCGGCGAGCTCCTGCCACTCGATCGTGTTGCGATCCAGCAGCTCGGGCGCCCAGTTGGCGTTCTCGACGATCCTTATCGTGCCCGCGACCTCGCACTCGCCGTCGCACAGACCGGGCGTGGTCGGCCTCATCGTCGTCGTCGTCGTCGTCGTCGTGGTAGTCGTGCTGGTTGTGGTGCTGTCGATCTCACTCGTGATCGGCACGAGACCACCCGGCGCGGAGAGATCGCCGGCGGTGGCCGTGCGCGCCACCTCGAGCAGCTTGGCGATCGATATGGGAGTGGTCGAGGTCGTCGGCCAGCCGGTGAATTCCGTCGTTGCCCTGTTTTCATATAAAATAGTGTCGTAAATAGCAATATAAACTCGATGGGGGGTACCAAAGTTCTCGCTCTCGTTCTTGTACTCACCTCGTCGGCCAGCCCTTCTTTATGCTCGGCGTGCTTTGAACCGCGACCGGGGGCGTCGTCAGCTTGGCGGCCGGCGATTTGCGATGATTGCCACCAGGTCTGCGTGGATAGACTATCTTGGAATTGTTGCTGTTGCTGGGCTTGTCGCTCTCCGCGTCCACTTGTCCAGCCGCCGCCGCGTCGTTGCTCTCCTCGCTCTTCTTCAACGGCTTGACGGCGTCTGCGCGAGCACAAATATACGATATAAATATTTTCATTAAAATAATTAACGCGCGATATTCGATGGAGACTTACCGGGTTTGTAACCGGGCGGCAGAAGGGCCGAAACGTCGACGGCCGACTTGGCCAATATCTCGGCGAGCGGAATCTTTTCCACTATCAAGTCGTTGGTCCTGTTGGGGGACTTGGGCTCGGGCTTGTAACCGGGCGGCAGTAGGGCCGCGTCGATCGCCGCCGTCTTCACGAACAGATCTTCCAGAGGTGGCTTGGCTTTGGACGTGTCCTGACTGTTGCTGCCATTGCTGACTCTGCTGCTCTGCGAGACCGAGCTCGTCTGCGAGATCTTGGTGTTGTCGGGCCCGATGACCTTGCTCTTGAGCAGAATCTCCGTGAGTATCGAGGCCTTCTCCGTGGTGGCCTCCTCGGGCTTGAGCTTGTAGCCCGGCGGCAGGAAGGCGCTTATGTCGTCCTTGGTCGTCTGGACTTTTTTGCTCGTACTGGCGGTGCTCTTCTCCGTCGTACTCGTCGTCGTACTCGTCGTCGAAGTCGAACTGGTCGTTCTCGTGTTACTCGAAGCGGCGGCGGTGGTCTTGTACGAGCCGGGTCGTTTATAAGATCCTCGATAGCCACCCTTGGGATAGTCCTTGGGCAGGAAGGCCTCGACGTCCTCCAGCGTCGTCTGGAATTTCGGCCTCTTGGTACTCGTCGTCGTCGACGTCGTCGTCGTGGACGCCTGCCCGTAACGCGGGAAATCCTTGGGCAGGAAGGCCGAGACGTCCTCGATGGTGGTCTGGACCTTGGGGCGCTTCGTCGCCGTGGTGAAGCGTCCTCCGTTATTGTTGCCTTTCGGATAGTCCTTGGGCAGGAAGGCCGAGACGTCCTCGATGGTGGTCTGGACGCGCGGCCGCTTCGTGATCGCGGTGATGGTGATGGGCGGTATGGGCGAGGAGGTGGGCGCGATCGTGGACGTAGGCGGCAGGATCAGCGACGTAGTCGAGAACGGCTTCTTCTGGTATCTGCGCGGAACGAATCTAGAAAAAAACAATGATAAAGTCATTGACGACGCGTTGCTGCAGCTTTCGACGTATACAACTGGTAGTTATTTACAAGGATAATCAAGTGTCGTTTTCACCCGTGATTTTTGTTTTTCGCGCCTGCACGTATAGAATATAATGACAGCCTATAATCGTACATAGAAAATTGAACGGCTTTCACTCGGCCGTCAAAACGCGTATATGTATCACGCCATTTCCCACTAGGCATATAATAATATCGCAAAATAATAATGAAATATAAGGACCTTTTATACAGAACGATATCGACGTTAAACGTATTATAGCTGGCGCATCGCGTACTGCTTTTGTCGAGCAAATAGATCGGATCATAATTTAAATTGCCGAGGCGAGAATTGAGTCAACACGCTGCCGAGCCTCGCGTAAATATAATGCGCGAAGAGTTGCGTTGGATGCAGCAGGCGCCGCTGCGCTTCGGGCGCGCACCGTATTTATTGTGTATATTTAACAAAACCGTGAATTATCCGTCGTAATTCATTGTGCGCGCGCTCGAAATTATATATCGTATATGGCACCTCGAAGATACACGAATAAAAAATTCACGATTTATTGCCAGAGTATATATGGTACAGCATGGCAATTATAATATAATGGCGCATACCTTCCGTGGGCGAGAAAACCGCTGGACAGTTCCGACTGGACGCGATCGAGCTTATCGATGATGCTCTCGGTCGAGTCCGACGTCGGCTGCTGCGGCTGCTGCTCGGGCTGGTCTTTCTGCTCGTCCAGCTGCTTCTCCACTTGCGTCTCCTTCTTCTCGTCCTCCTCCTCGTCCTTGTCGGCCGTCGATTTTTCATCTTCGTCCACCTCCTCCTCCTCACTCTTCGCTTCATTGTTTTTATTGTTACTGTCCTGCTTGTCCTTGTCCTTCTGCTGCTGCTTGGTCAGCGGCTTGTCGAACTCGAAGATGGACGGGTAGGGCAGGAAGCGGGCGCCCGACACGCTGCGGCTGGTCTGCACCGAGGCCTGGATCGTCGACGACGGCGAGAACTCCGTGGTCGAGGTCAGACGGGCCGTCGTCGTCGTCGTGCTCGGCGGCGGCGTCGACGTCGTTGATTTCGTCGTCGTTGTCGTCGTCGTCGTCGTCGTCGTGGCTGGAAAATTTTAATCAAGTGAGTGATTGATCGATGGGTATAGAAAAAGAAAAAGAGGAATCGACGGAAAGAAAGTATAAGAGAGGAAGCTACGACCTAATTTCCCCTATCTCGTTATTCGCCTATACGTATTCTATATAGCTCCGATCTGTGCCACTGTACGCAGCGGACGAAAGACAATAAAGGGCGATGCGATATATTACTTCATCATCGATCGAATAGCCCAGATATCGGAGCGTATTGGAAAAAGATATCTAAATTGTATACCTTCTCTGGTGGTCGTCGTGCTCTTGCTCGTGGTATTCGGACTAGTCGGTGCCGCCGTCGTCGTCGTCGTTGTCGTGGTAGTAGACGTCGTAGCTGGCGTCGTTGCTTTCTTCGTCGTCGACGTCATGGTGCTCGTCGGCTGGGGCGACTCCGTGACCTCGGGCACCGAGTAGGTGCCGTTGACGACGCTCTTGGTCGTCACGACCGACACCACCTCGCCGATGAACTCTGACGACTCGTCGCTCGTTTGGACCGATCCGGTTTCGTTGCTTTCCTTCTGCGAGAGAGAGAAAGAGTATATGAAATCGTCGTCGTTACATGGGTTTTCCCCCAAAGTATAACGAAGCTTTACCTGAACTTTGTAAGAAAGCAGCGATCCATCGGCCGTCTTGTTATTATTATTATTGACAGTCGGCGATTTTTTATCATCGTCGACCTGCTGCTGGGGCTCGTCCTCGTACTCGTCGTCGTAGTAATAATCGTCGTCGTCGTAGAGCACCGGCGCCGATTGAGCCTTGGCCGCTCTCACCTCGGGTTTCAACGTCGTCGTCGTCGTCGTCGTCGTCGTCGTCGTACTCGTAGTCGTACTCGTCGTACTCGTACTCGTACTCGACGCAGCAGCAGGGGCTCCAGCTCCAGGAATCTCCTCGTCATCGTCGTAGTATTCGTACTCGACGTACTCGATCGACGAGTCTTGATCCTGCGTCACGACTTTCGGACTTTCATTTCTTTGCTGCTGCTGTTGTTGTTGCTGCTGCTGCTGCGGTTTGTTAACTAGATTATTGCTCGTTTGGTAGAGCAGGTTGCTCGGGTTTTGACGCAGAGCTGCGGCCGACGGCTGCGGTGACCAGCGTACATTGTTGCTGTTGCCATTGCCGTTGTAGTTGTTTATGCCTGGCGTGCAAAAAGATAAGAGATTGGAAAATATGAAATTGACATTCTTCGTACGTATATAATAGTTATAATGTAAAACTCGTTGTATAATTGCAGTTTACAGCGAACACGCGCACATACACGCAGACGCACACAAGGATATATGTAAAAGCGGATGTCCCAAGTGAAATTACGATATCAGAGCTCGAGTCGTGTTTACCGGAGCCCCGCTTTTCTCATGCACACTTTAATATACAGTACGTATAATCGGTTAATAAATCGGTCATCGTGCTGCGCGCAAGAAAGGCGGGTACGTATAGTAGTACGCCCTAATTGCCTCGCAAAGTGCACAGCAGCAGCAGCGTCAGCAGCACGAGAAAATATATTCAGCCGCGTGATATATACAACGGCGCACGTATATGTATACTGCAATGCATCCGTCGCGAGAAATCGAGTCGAGCGCGACGACGATCCGGACAAGTGTAAATTTCCATATATATACGTACGAACGATTTGCGTGTATGATATGACATATACGACGACGGTGACGTACGCGCTAAAATCGTACGGAGTGCGCCGCGGGAAACGGATCGAAATGAGGATCCGCGAACGATCTCTATACGATCGATTTCCCCCGAACGTTCGAAAGTTTATGTACTATATACGATATGCCTATTGTTTATCGCATCGAATTGCACGGGCTGAATTAGCCGCGGCTTTCGAAATTCCTCGAACGTAGCGTATATACATTTAAAAAAAATCGGATCGTAGCGCAGCGCCAAAAAATTGCGAGTGCATCGCATATATATCGGCACGTGCGTAACATACATACACGCATCGGTATGAAACTGCAATCATCGTCGTTCGGTAATTCATGTATATATCGAAGCATAAGAGTTTGTGTGCGCTCGATGCGCGTAATCGAGCGCGATGCGTTGCGTTGCGTATCGTGCCCTTGAGGCCGTCGAATTATTAAGGAGAAAAATAAGTCGGTCAGAGATAGCAGCAACGTAAAAAGCTCCTCTTCTTCTTCTTTTTCTTCATCTTCTTCTCTCTTCTGCGCTGCTCCTCCTCCCCGATGAATCCCAACGGGCAACGGTGCATCATAACAATTCTCTCTCTCTCTCTCTCTCTCTCTCTCTCGCGAGCACGTGTATGGCGTAATATGGTTCTCGATACACACACTCGCACACAGACACAATATCGCATTAAACCGCGCTTTATATCACGGGCTATATATATACGTAATAATCACGAAACAAAAAAATGCAGCTCGTGCGTGTCAGCGCACGCACACGCGGATGATTTTTACAGTTACGGTTGTGCGAGGGGGGCATAAGACAGCATCGATATACGTTTATTACATTACGTTTTTATACGAGCTGCATTCATCATCGTTCATTGCTATAAATGCGCAGAGTGCAATGCAGCCACAATATGTGCATTGAGACGCCTCGATCGGAATGATTCATCCGAGCACATGTGTGGTGATATAACTATAACGCGTGGGTGCAACGATCGATGCATCTGTATATAATAATATAAGTTAATGAATAATAGGAGGAAGCTTAAACTATGAGTATCTGTCTGTAATATATTCGATTTCTTAAGGAGAAATGGGCAACGCGGAGCGTGAATCGAATTCGAACTTGCGTACGATGATGATAATAATAATAATATTTCATCGCTCGACGACTGTCGCATGTCCCAGGAATGCCGGATATGTGCTGTAAAGAGAGAGAGAGAGAGAGTGAGATGCAAAGGCTGAGTCGTGGCTTGCGTAATAGTATAATGTATACGCGGGGCCGATCTGCGGACGGTACATAATGAGTGTACAGGAGAAAAATCGAATGAAAATTCAAGCGCTAAACGTCGAATCTTAATAACAATTTCCTTCCCCCGTTTTTTTTTTCAATTTACCGATCGACGACGTTAGTACAGTGGCTTATATAGACCACGCGATATGCTCGCGATCGACTCGCGACCTTCCCACAGTATACGATACAGAGACCCGAGAGTGAGGCCCTTTCACTGCTAATATTTCTTCCTTCGCTGCTGCTGCCGTTGTTGTTGCTGCTGCTGTCCATTACATTACCCACATAATATCACGAGGTCTATGCCTTTTTTTTTTTTTAATGGACGTAGGATAACAATACGTGCAGCAGCGGCGGCTCGAGCAATAATTCTGCACCCGCGCTCTAATCCCGTATACACGTATATAATAACAGCGATTATATTGTAGCCGAGCTCGTGTATGGTTTGCACAAAAATCGGCCGCATGATATCACGCGCTGCCCCGATGACTAATTTCCGAACGCCGAGAGTTCGTTAAAGCAGCTCTCGATGCAATAATGTCCAAGGGTGAACACGATAATACGGCGCGCCGCGGCTAATGTACTTTTTTTCCAATTTGCTATTTCTGAGTCAGGTCTAGTACTTGTGTTTTTGATTAGAATATATGCATATCGCTACCGGACGATACCGGTATAAGTCAATGCGTAATATCGCAGTGAATTGTACGATTGTGCAAAGATATTATAATACGAACGTGTGTCTGCGTCCGTCGATCGTTGCGCAATATTTATCCTGTGTATGTCGTTACTAAAAAAAATAATATTAAAAAAAAAAAAGTAAAGAAAGAAAGAGAAATAAAGTATGTATAATGTACGCGTACCGGCGAAAAATCTGCTTCTATCCGCTATATATACATACACTACGAGCGGTGTCGAAACTCGAGCTACCGCCGCTTCTACTGCTGCTGCTGCTGACTTTTTTTTTCGTTATCCTGCACCTAGATCGATATACATATTCGCGCGCGGTTCTCACAGTTTTATATTATTTATAATAGAGGTACGTACATATGAGAGTATTCGTTGTACGATTCGCGCGTATCGTTGGCTTTATGAAAATATTTTCACGGCCTCGCGCGAGCGGCTATACCTCGTAGTAGTGTTTGTATACTGATATATAAGCTTACAGCAAAGTACCTTCGGCCACTCCGAGCGATACAAGTACCTATATACGTAGTCTCTCTACACACGGATTTCCTTCGTATCTTTTCGGCATTTATTAATATCATTATTATACATTACGCATCGTGACCATGCATATACCCAAGCATTACACACACACACACACACACAGAGATGTAAAGAAGACGAGAGGTGGACGCGACAACGCGTCGTTCAAACGGTATAATACCCTTTTACACGGGGCCGCATCCTCGGACTCTCAAAGTTTAACGTTCGTCGTCGGTCGTCGTCGCCAATTTACCGTTATGTGCTTACATATACGTGTGTGTACTTGCAGACAGACGCCATCGGTCTCTCGCGAAAAACCACACGTTGCGGATCCGCACGACTGGTAAACTGTTATATATACATTGTGCGTTAGCTATGTCGGCTAGAAAACATTTAATAAATGGAAAAAGTTGGAGGAAATCCCGAGCGAGGAAGTTTCTCTCTCTTTATTTCCTCGGCCAAACGATACACGATATATATTTGAGGAGAAGATGAATTCCTCTAATGTGCGTTATTATGTGTATCTATGGTACGTAAGCACACACGCGTGTATATGCAAGGCACAAGGTGAAACGGACGCGATACGCCACACGATACGTGTAGTATAGTATGTATAATAATATAAGAAAGTATATCCATGGCCCCCGCGAGTTCCAGAAAGCAACTTGGCCGTGAACGGAAAAAAAGGGAGCTCGAGACGCGATACTATGAACTATATTGTGTTTTATAGTGTCCGAGAATTGAACGAAAAAAAAAACATTGTTGCGCCGATCGATCTTATCGAAACAATTTCTCCTTTTTTTTAATCTGGTGATTGTTATTGTGATCGCTGTTTGTAATTTGACGATCGTCAATGATGCAATTAGAGGCAGTTGGTGCTTTTATACATTATATATATTGTACCGAATCACGTAATTATAATAAAAGAATACGCGTCATGCAAGTTTATTACATAGCCGTACTACTGTTAATTCTTTCTCTCCTTCTTTCTTTTTTTTCATTTTCTCGAGGATCGACTCGCCATATCCACACCGAGTAATTCCTTTTAAATATGATTCATCGCGTTCGCAATTTCGCCTATATATCGTATATAGCCTAGTAGCAGGAGAAGATCGCGGTATTCGTTATCGCTCAAGAATTCGCTTTTCTCCGCACGATATAATAATTAATATTATAACATCGATCTCTCGCTCCGATGACGTCAACGACGACGACAACGCAACCGTAAAACCGCGATTGTTATTAAACTTATATCTATTTGTAAGCGATTGTTTGTACAATGGGAGGAAATTATCACCCGGTGGATTACGCGTATATATAATACAAATAACCATTGGTAATGCAGGGGGGATAATCCTTGTGTATACCGGATAATTATACGTATTTAGCCCTGTACCGCACGGACGACTATTATTGCCTATACATATTGCTTAACTCGTGCGCATTTTTCCGCTCCGCTCCGATCGATCGGTCACTATAACGCGCCGTATTGCGTTCGCTGCACGATAATATGCATACAATGCGCGGAGTTTGTGTGTATACACGCAATTTATGAGAGCTCTTGTGGCCGGCCAATTAGGCCGGTAGCGCGCCAGAACATACACACACGCACTCGCAGGAATTATGAATCAATGCGGGACACGGGCGAATTTCCAGTTTATACAAAGAGACGCAACTGCATTCGTAGCCTTTGTCTTTTCTCTCTCTTTATATCCATGTGTGTATCCCTAAGAAAAGGCCAAACATTGCCTGTATGACTGCATACACACATATACACATGAAACACCCTCGCACCGCGGAGTACAGTGTGTGCCGCGATTTTTCTCTCGTGACGCGCGTTTGCCTATTATAGTGCAGCGGCAGCAACAGCTGAGAAACGTTGCGCAAGCCGATCCTATTGTCGTTTTGTGCAACGATCGGTGGTGCGCGCCTGTGGCATTATATACCACGGTATATATGTATTCGACCTATGCAGCGTTGTGCACAATATCGCGTGTACACACACAAATATGCTTTTCGTACTTTAATAAACAAACTTCGACTTTTGGGACTTTTTCGTGCATTACGTTCGGTTTTATAATACGATATAACGCGTGTACGAGTAATAATAATAATAATACGTAATCGCACGAGCGGCGCGTGCTAGGCTGCCGTGCAAAAAAGAGAGCCGCGCTGTCGGAATTTCGGTTACAAGTATCGACGCGATAATCCGTATACCGTACTCTAAATATATATATTTTATGTATTATAAGTCGGCGTTAATTTCGCGGAGTTTCATTTCCGCGTCTCGCTGCGGCTTTTTTCGGAGTTTATTCGATCGGTATTATAGACGTAATCGAGAACGTGACGATCGCGCACCGGCGACGTATTCTATATTTTATATATGCAATCGAATGGAAAAATAAATAAAATATAAAAAAAAATTGCAGGGTGAAAAATCTCGGACGACGTTATGAAGCAGTATAAATAAATAAGACAGCATCTGTGTATATATCGAACGCAGACGCCCGGCGCTCGAAGCGGTAAGTAAAAGCTCGGAGACAGGATATATCTACACACCGATAATATGTAACGCGTGTAATATTTTTACAAGCTGCGCGCGGTGGCACACGCGAGCGAAAAAACAAGAGCTATCTACAGCGAGCGCAACTTTCGCATATTATACGCGGCAGCAGCCCGGCCCCACGAGAGAGAGATTACACGTATTCGCGAAACTGGACGGGAAATGCGCGCGCGCGCGCGAGACTGTGTAGCGCGAGAAGGAGGAAGAAAAAATTGACGAGATTTTCGAGAGGACTCGTTCCTTGTGTGTATAGCGCGCGAATGCACGGCTCCGAGAGGATCTCTCAAAGAATATATATATCTACGCACACACATAGCGGCACACTCGCTGTTTGACACTTCAATTATCGATCGATATTTCGTTTACGTTATGTTACGTACCGTCGACGAGCTCTTGCAGCCAGCCCGGTATATATATTATATCTTAACTTCCTTTTCGGAAAAATCGAATATATCCGGTACACGTCCTCTCACTCAGCTAGTCTGAGAAATTTCTTTCAGGTGCAGACTGCTGCACACCTTTCACGCGTCGTGTGTGACGACGGTGGACGACGAGAAGATAAAAAAAACATGGAGGTAAAAAAAAACGAACGAAGAAGCGAGCGCACGTGACGCGCTGTGTGTGTATGTGTGTATAACGTACGGAAACTCGGACAATATTTACAGTACAGTATGAAGTACCATATGAAGCTATTTATCGGGTGGAACTGGATACAAATAAGCCTCATTTGCACAAGAAAAAGCTCCGCGTTCGCTCGCGTTGATCGTGTAGAATACACTATATGTATGCATAGAGAGGTACAATTGCGAGAGAGAGAGAGAGAAAAATAGAGAGGAGGTAAGAGAGGGAGGACAAACAAACGCATATATACATAAGCAAACGCAGCGGAACAAAAAAAACAATAAATCGTGAAGCGAAATGAGCAAATTCTCGACTCGAGTGTTTGTTTCCACGTATATATACCTGTGCGACTGTATGGCTCGTGTTTGTGTGTATTTGTGTGTGTGCGAGTGGGCACACGCTCCATGTAGATGAGATTATTACCGGCCTCGTGTTTTTTCATTGTGAGATCGAGAGCAATTTAGAAGATAATTGCGAAAAGATCCGCAGCTATTCTTGTACTGTATAGTGCACATGTACGCGGGGGGCAAACGCGAGACTCGGTATATACATCACGCATTTTCGTATGCATTATACCGCAACAACAACAACAACATACGTGTATAATAAGTATACACGTACAAGGAGGATTTACATTACAAGCTCATTAGCTCGACGATTTCGGCGTTAAATCGACTCAATTGCCGAGACTTAAAAAGTCTTTCGTTAACTTTAAAGACTGACATGGTAACCTCTCGTTTGTGTGTGTGTCTGATACATCTTACATGCGCGAAATCTACTGAAAAAGAGGGTGTCGTATTTCCCATGCGAAGGCCCTCATACACACATTCGCGACTATACTATCCACTGCCATCGACGGTAGTGGTGAACGTACGAATTTTTCGTACGTTGTATATGTGTATACCACCGCGGTATTACGCCAGGACTCTCTCGCGGGCTCGGGTTCGAATTAAAATTACACGAATTCGCGCCGAGCCGTTTAAATTACGCAATTTTTTCTCTCTCTCTCTCGAGCTGCTACTCGGAGTCTTCCGCGTGTTTATAAATAAGAATTCCTTTTCGTTAACTATATAGAAGGAGAGAACTGCTGTCTGTTGCGCGCATGCAAATGCCATCGTGCAATTGGCCTACGTCGTTTATCATTACGTGTTATTTAAGCGAGCGATAATAAATACCGGGTGCTCCGAGCGTTGACAGGCACCGATATTAAAAAAAAGGAGGAGGAGGAGGAGGTGGGAGAGAAAGGAAAGAAATTGTTATCTGCTAATTCTACATCCGCGGCGGCGCGCAGTGATTATGTCCTTAAAAAAACGGCGGCAGCAGCAGCAGCTCGGAGCTGCACAGACACACAGAGGTGAAAGTTTTTTTCTTTTTTTTTTTTCTTGTGCTGTGTTTCCTAATTTTTTTCAACTCGGCCTGTGTTATTCTTCTTCCCGATGGTGACGACGACGACTGTAATATGAAATACTTCCTGGATCGCAGGACGCGAGCGATTATTAATTAGATTTTCTTCGGAAATCGTTATCACCGCTCGCGCGCCCATGTATGCTTTTGTTGAAGGGGTTGGTGACTTATCGAGCACTTAAATGTAACAATAACATATCCAATAGCTCTTGAGTTTCGTCGATCGGTACAAGATTGGTACGAAACTTTCTAAATAGCGATGCGCGATGATGTATCATTATTTTATTATAAAAACACAGATATTCGCGCCCGATACAGCGTACAAGAAAATACGTACGGTGGAGAGTTTGAAACAAAAAAAAAAATCGGCATCGCATTGTGCGCGGAGATAACGATCTTTATAAGCGCGAATAAAAATCGCGTACACCTCACCGCGCGTAGGACCTTCTAGACACACGCGCATGTTAATTAACAGCTCGTATATATACAAGTACACACGTGTGTACGATACAATAAATAGTGCAGAATTGTGCAAGCTCGAATTCCTGCGATTTTCGGCGTGTATTCAAGCAGCGGTCTTAAAACTTGCGAAACAATTTCTCCTTCGCTACTCTGTCTCGTTCTTTATTTTCACTTTTCTTTCTTGCTGATACACAGACAGACAGACAGACGGACACGAGCACACACGTGTATATCAGCAATTATTCGATGTGTATTATATATATATAGCTGCCGATACACATACCGATTCGTTCGCGTGCTCCTATATATATAAGTAGCCCACAGCTATGCGTATTGCGGTGAGTGTTTTGTAGCGGTAGTAGTAGGTATATGCCGCAATTCGCTTGCAATGTGCCTCGCATAGTATAGGTATTATAAAATTTTTCGTTCGGATTCGAGCTTATACACAAATACAGACGCACATACATATACGTATACTTTCACTTATACGGCATGCCGCTCGCGGGTATATCGACGCCGCCGCCGCATAGAGCATATAAATATACTTATCGCTGAGGCATGCTCAGCGCAGAGCAGCCTCGACATCCATTTGTGCGCTTTTATAAATGCATATGATATTAATAATATAATAATACACACCGGTTGATTTGAGAAAAATCGGTAAGCTATTACGCCTAGGTGTTACGTTAAGCTGAAGCTGCTGCGGATGAGACGATCGCGAGAAAAGATGCTATACATGTAATTATATCGCCCCGCACAAGCTCACCTCACCTCACCACCGCAGCAGCAGCGAAAGCACGCGGCGCTACTCCGCTCTTATCGATTCTCTCTCCTCTCTCCCCCAGCGCGAAAAAGGCTAAATAGGTGTCTGTATTTTCCTTTGGCGTGCAAATATATATACACACACACACACACACACACTGCACAGCCGGATTATGTACCATTACGTGCGGTAGTGTGGTTTATAGTGTATACGAAGCGCAAAGCCGACGATTTATATTTATATATAGCGCCTAGCATTTAACCGAATCTTGATTGTATTACGTGTTTTAAAACACGCCGCCGCCGTCGCGCTGACTTATATACTGCAGTATCATCGTGGTGTTGTTGTTGTGCTGCGCTTCGCTCGCCGAGCTCTCTTCGCGCGGGGCCTTTTGTTATTATGTAAAACCCCCCTGAACCGATGTATATATACACGAATATAAATACACGTTGCCACTGCTTCTGTTGTATATTATATAGCTGCTCGATTTTTCGGTAGTGTCAAAATCCGGTGTGCTTTCGCACGTATACCTATACATCTATGGGATATAAAATGCCGTTGCCCAATATCGATCGGATCGGAGCGTCGAAAGAATATCGTTATTACTAAAAGGCCGAGCGAGACGCATAAATGTGGCACAATTATAAGGCTTATATACCGCGTGTATATTATAACTTTCAAAATAACGCGAGTACGCATACACATTTGTATTATTGTAAGCTCGTTATTCTTTACACACCGAAGGGTATCTCGAACGTAATATGCCTTGTATTGCGCGATAGGCATTGGCATTTGAATTCGATTCACATAGACACATCGGCGCAGGTAGCCGATGTGTGTAATATCGTAATTATATGTGAAATTCGCCTCACGCGCGCGTGATCAATTGAAATAATATAATATACGTATTGCCCGTACGTCGAAAGTATATATATATATCGTATCGATCGCGCGCGTAGATGGGAAATTTCAGCGATCGATCGCGTGGAATTAATTTTATTTTATTTTTTTTTTTTTTTGGGCTTTTTTAAAGATCTACGTCTACGATCGCAGCGAAAAAAGCCAAAAAATTGATTTTTTTTCTCCTCTTTCGTTCACGAATCGCTAATTATTCATGCGTGAATTTTTCGAGTCGTACAGTCGGTGCGTAGTACGTATAAATTCGAAATATATATCGCCCAAAAAAAAAAACGAAGAAGATCCTCAAGAAGCAGAAGAAGGAAAAATAAACCCGTTATGGTAATTCACGCGTATATTTCGTACACATACCTGCTGCTGTACGCATTTAATGTCCAAAACACGCATTGACAGTGCGACGTCGATAATATACGATATTATATATATACGCGCGTATTATTTTCGTCGATGAACGTCGCGTATCCGCGCAGTCGAACTCAGGGCAGCAATGATAATTATACATGTAGGGTCAACGACAATCAAATCGAATCGGTTATAATATTAACGTACTGCAATTGTATATATCGAGTCAACGCGGCGACTGACGCCTCCTTCGACCGATTATTTAATAATCCCTCCGCTTTTTGAATGCGTATATAATATACAATTGTTCGGGAACGCGTATACGCGTTTCGAAATATATATAGCACCCGAGTTGCGGTGCGCGCGGCGGCTCGCGAGCGCAATTTGAATAAAATGTATATATACATAACTTTATGCATGCGCGTCCTTGCTTCACGCTCTGTATAATACAACAATAATCTCGTCTTCGTTATAATACGTATGTGTGTGTGTAAGTGTCTTTCGAATATTCTCATGACTCGCAACATCCTCCTCGCAGCGAGCTCACGACGACGCTCGACGCTCGACAACGAAATAATCGTGCGGCTCGAGGCGCGTATACAGTATATATATATTGTATGCCTCGAAGCCAATTGCGCGCCCATGATGCCTGTTACCTGCGCGATGTGTCTCTCTCTCTCTCTCACTTGGCTCGAGAGAGTCAACGCAGCAGTGGCAGCAGCGGCAGAAACAAACAAAAAAAAAACAAGTAAAAAAAATGCAGTCCACGCTCTCTCTGTATACATACACCTTGGAAAAAGGATCGAGTCCGTGCGCGAAATATAACATCCGGTTTCGGCTTCTCTCGCTCGCTTTGACGTCGTATGCACACCATGCGCACTGCAGGCGCGCTGACATTACACACACACACACACACACACACACACACACACACACACACACACTCACTTATAAAGAGATAAGCGTGTAATGTATAAAATATAATATTATGCACCTTGTCGTTGGGCGAGTACTGGTCGATCGGTAAGGCTGGCGCAGGCGACGACGAGGAGCGCCAGGAGGCCACGTGCAGCCAGGCTCATCGTATTTTCAGCATTCGCCACTTTTGCGCCGCTCTGTGTCGAGATTTTTTTTTTTTGACTACTCTATATTCTATTCGTTCCCTTTTTTGTTGTTCCTTTCTTTTGGTTCTGGCAAAATTTATCGCAAGATATCATAAGCTGGATTGATGTGCACCAGCAGCTCGTGGTCGTCCTCGTCGCTGCTGTTGCCGATGACGATGATTAACGATCTCGATTGCCGATCTCAGCCGACGATCGGGCATGATTATCGGCCACGACCACGTTGAATTTTCACCACCGAGTGACGACTCATTTGTCACGAACGAAATTATTTACAACACTTTCACACACGCACGCACGCACACGCACGCACACAAACACACACACCTGCGCGTCTTACACACACACTACTCCGTCACTGCACACGCGCGATTATAAAATGCCGAAATTACAATCGTTTAAAAATTTGTATATTATTTAAGAAAAATATGTGCGTGCGTTTTATACGGAGAGAGAGAGACGCTCTCGAGCGAGCGAGCGAGCGAGCACCGTCCTAACGAGTGGCCACGAGTCGACTGTCCTCGCGCACGGGGGGGACTCAGTGCCAAAGCCCCCGCAGATATATAGAAAGCAAGAGCGAGCTGCAGAGAGGCTCCGACTTCTGAAGACTTCGCCTCCTTGCTTATACGCTGGCTTTTGCAAAGGTGTGCGTCCGTGTGCCTGTGTGTAAATGTGTGTGTGCGAGCGCAAAGTCTCGAGACTTTCACCTTCCTCGCTCGATCGTGGGCCCAACAGCAGTCAGCGCACACACATATATACACAGGCACAAAGACACACACAGACACTCCGCGTATACATACATGTGTATATAATATAAGTTGGTAAGCGCGAGTATTATGAGCAAGGCCCCTTCTCGGCACGCCGAGGCCGCCACGGCTCGGGTCTCTCTCTGCATTGGCATATACACACACACACACACACACATAAAATGAGTACGTATATGTATGTACGGGTTTAAGTTTGCAAAGTTGGTGAACGGTTTATAGGTACTACTACTACTACTACAATACACCTATCCTTAGTACATAGTAATACCGGGCGGCGGGGAGTGTTTCGCGGCTGTATATATGCCTCTCTCGCCGAACGAATTGCTGCGCGGGAGGAGGAGGACTCGGCCGCGTGCAGTTTATATATACAATATATAATGAATAAGTGAGTTTTGAAGGATGGGCGCCGTGCAGCGATCGTCGTCGTGCGCCGCGGCGCAGGTACAATACTACATGTAAAATGAAGAAAATCGCGATCGATCCTCTCTCTCTCTGATGATGTTGGTGGCGGTGGAGGTGCATCATTTTTTTTCATAGCGCGCAATTGGGGATCGGCCTGCATTACTATCCTACATTCATGCATTATTTTCCTTTTGCTTCTTCTCTCTCTTGTTTTTTTTCTTTTCTTTATTATGTATATGGGCCTAGCGCCGATCTCCTCTCCGCGCGCCACGCCGCTATCGCTATGGTACATCGCTCGCGCGTGTGTATTTATAAACGAGCGCGTCCTTGCCTCGTCGCACGCCTCGACGATTTCGTATTTGTATCCCATATAGATACTTTCGATTCCAAGTGCATATATGTGGGTCTCTCCGCGATGCATATCCTGGTTCGCTGCCTCGCGCGCGCGAGAAACGTGTCCAGAAAACCTGGCCGATCTATACCGGCTATTATGCATTCCTCAAATTGATAAGTGTGTGTCTGCGTGTGCTGCAGCACAATATTCAAGTGCAGCTGCATGAGCGGCAAAATTATTTTCCCCCCTATTGTCTCTCTGTGTCTTTCACATACCGTGCCTATAATATGAACTTTCGCTCGATACGGTGCAACACAATATAAGCTGGATAACACGTAAAACGTCCGTATATACCCACGCGGTTTTTATTACCGATCGAAATTTATGACTGCATCGCTATATATATTATTGTTATTGTTATAATTCGAAATGCGCGGCGCGAGCGAGCTTAATTTTTTTTCTTCGTTATTATATTGCTCCTGGTGCTGCTGCGCGATCGACTTGTCTACGAAGTGCTATACTATACGTACATAATCGGTATATATATGTGTGTGTGTATGTAACTGCGGCGCTCGAAAGGAATTTTCACTTCGATCGGTATGCATCGTATTTTTGCGAGTGTAAGCATGCAATGCTCCGCACACTCGAGTGCATGTATACCATCTACCACTACTATAATATAGGTGGAAAGTTGTGCTCTCTTCTTCGTTCACCTGCTGACAGCAGCAGCAGCAGCAGACTCCGATTCATTCGGTGCGACGTCGTACACATATATACATTGACTTTTTGACAAGAGTGTATAGAATTGGAAAATGTATGGATTTATTTATTTTTATCGATTTCGTCGCACCCATGCCGCGGACGGCTTTACGACGTGTCACGCGTTTAAACTTCCATCGACTCGATCTAAAAATCTGCGATCGGCGTTAAATTCTTTATTTATACTTATTTTACACCGCGAGTAATTCGATAATCGCTGCACAGCATGCAAATGATCGGTATACATACACATACAAGGTGCACTTTTTGTGCCCGCACTCATCGAAGGAGGCAGTGAAAGCATCATTAGACACACGATAATGAATCGAGTAGCTGCGTTGCGATATTCCTTGTGCACACATATACTATATAGACGAAAACACACGGCAGTCACGCTCTCGGGGATATAATCTGTTTTTCTGCGCGCCGCGAGAATATCGCTCTCGTATATATATGGTCCATTTATGTATAACTAGAAAGTTATGTGCCTTGTAAATGTAACATTAACGTGTGTATATATGCTACGATACGTACGTATACGTGTGTGCCCGATGTATTTTCGCATTTTATAAACCGTATCGTTTTTTTTCTTTCTTTCTTTCAACCTCGTAGTACGTCTGACACACATTTTCTTCCGCTCGCCGCGGTATACATAGTGTACGTACGAATTATGGTCTATGTATGCATTATGCATACACACACACATGCATGCACGAAAATGTCTAATAACTTTTTTGCCTCGTACCGTATATTTTCGGTTTATTTGGCATCGACGTCTCGAGTCTATGTGTACGCGACGAGAGATATCGATCGAAATTTTCCAGTTTAATACGTACTACAGGCTGCGGCGTATAGAAAATTTTTCGCGCGAAATTACAAAATCAAACGATAATAATAATATAATAACAAGCTGGCGTGTACACGCTGCATTTATAAATACCGTATAGCGTGTCTCCCAGGCGAAGGGAGGCACATCCAATTTGGAGGCATTCGCGAAATTTTTTGCGCAATCTCGCTTCGCTCGATTTTTCGGTTACTTGCATACATATGGCAGAGATTCGACGTCTCTCCTTCATTTTTCTTATTTATAATGCCAACAGCCCTCTTGATGATGATAAAATCTATTTTACCACATTTTCGCTAAAAGTACCTGTTCCAGCGTGAGATTCGCTCTTTACATATTTCAGACATTTTAGAAAAAAAATATTTGCTAACTTTTATTTGTCTAAAAAAATACGATAGAGTAAATACGCAAGTACACGAGGCGCGTGCAGCCAATTTCTCCATCGTCGTCGTCGTCGACTATAGAGTCAAAGAGGAGAAGCGATGAGCAAAAAAAAAAAAAAAATAAAGTCACTTCAGTAACGCACTTGCACTCTCTATATTTATAATATGCATCCGCGCGACGATTTCACCGCGCGCAATAGAAAAGCGCGGTAAACTCTCGCGCGCGTCGCCTGGGTATATATCTAACTAATCGTCGCGATAATTAGCCAATTGCGCGCGCGCGCGCGTCGGTCTCTTATTATTTTGCATCTATCGGGCCGCGCGCACGTGAATATTTAAATTTTTTTCACGAAAGTGACTCTCTGTCTGCGTTATTACGTTTCGCCGCAATCGAATACATTATAAAGTTTCAAATTGTTTCGACGTTATTCACGCAGTCGTATCGCGGGTACGTATAGATTATAATCTCTCTCTCTCTCTCGAAACGCACATATGTATGAATGTGTGTAGCCCATATCGACCGCAATTTTCATCATACTCGATAAATATAAATTCACGTAATAATAATGGTCGCGCGCGCGAGATGAAAGGAGCAAAAAGAAAAAAAAAATAGCGCGCGGTATGCACGTTTCGCGAGTTCATATAAACACGTGCCGATTAAATCACGCGCGCGCACGAGTTTTTCTAGTTTTCCATGTAGGCATCTGTGTATAGCTGCTTTTTAAGCTCGCGTCGAACCGGCTCTCGTTTTCCCTCTCGACGTATTTATTTGGAAAATATATATCTCGTGCACCGGTGTGTTTCTCGCGAGAAGTCGACTTCGTACACTTGTATTAATAACACAGATAGACGAGTTTTACGCGCGCCTATGGACTACTAGCTCGCAGAAAATTGAATGGCGAATTAAAGCTTAGAGCGGCAACAGGTCTCGTGAAATGCGTGCGTGCGTATTTTTTGCCACTCGCGTCATCTCTATATAATACGCTGCACTGCAGAGCTCTTATAAGCCCCTCGATGGAATGTTTCCTTCGACTCTCATAGCCGAGGCATTTTAAAAAGGCGTGATCGCAGTGCGCGAAGTAAGCATTCCGTTGTCTTGTCGCACTTTCTATAAGCTGCCGCTGCTGCTGCTTGAGAGACAGAACCTCCCCCACGTGTGTCGTTGCTGTTGCTGCAGTTTGTATGCAACGTATATAATATATGGGAAAGATGGCGTGCTAACTCGAATGACAATTCAATATGTAATTTTGCCAAGTTGTATATAAAGTCTCTGTTGTACGTGTGTCTGTATTTATATCTCGCTCGCGCGCGCGCCTTTTGTATTATGTATAAACACGCGCTACTCTCAAAGCCCTCCCCGACATGAGAATGTAACACTTTATATTTATCCAAGCGCGAGCAGCGGCAAAGCCAACAAACATTCGAAAGGTGGATAGGTTAAATGGCAATTGGACGCGCGCGTTTCAAAGTCGAGAAGTACACAGCTACGAGAAAAAACCATTTTAATTGCTCGCGATGCGGGTGGGGTGAAAGAAAATGCGCGCGAGAGAGAGAGAGCCTTGAGAAGTAACAATTCAACCGTATAATAAAGCTCGACTGTACCCGTTAGCTATGTATGATAGTTGAATAGTTCTTCCTTTCGAAAGAAAAAAAAAACAAGAATGTGAGAGAGAAAGAGAGAGAAAATTATCGAGCATTTTGACATCGAGCAGCTTCTGATTGCGTGCATAAAGATACAAAAATCTTCAATATTCTAGGCTAAGGTCGCGATTGAAATTTTCGACGCTTAGACGCGTACAGTGGACGTTGATGATTGTTCATTGAAGTTCTAGCAATGTAGACAAATTCGTTAATAACAAAAATTTTAGTAAGTACTTTGTACCTACTAAATTTTTCTAATCAATTTAATTCGCATTTCTTATGAAAAAATCTATTAAGTCCGCAATGTAGATTTCTGAATAGCATTTAAAACAACAAGCGTGACGTCACAATCCTAGTAAATTTAACGGAAAGCGTCCTATGATTGTGACGTCACGCTCATTTTTAACTGATCATACCTCTGTTAGTGATTGATTAATTGAAAAACAAAAAATATACGTGTCTAATGATTTTCAGAAATCTACATTGCATAAGAAATGCGAATTCAAACTACACTCAAAGATTCACGAAGAGGATCGAAGGTCACAGAATTCTGTACACATATTTTCTGTTGTTTACTTCGTGAGTCGCGCGCGTGACCTCTCGAACGTACTACTGCCTGGCCCAATAGATTGCGCCTCGTGCAGTAGCGCTGCGGCCTAAATGTACACCATATCGTGGAGGGCTGTGCGCGAAACTGGTCGAACTGTGAATGTGTGGCACTCTTCGCCGGTCTTTCGTGTTTAGTTAGTTTGGTGTGCGAAATCATCATAAAAATATCAATTGCAAACGACATTACAAGTGATAAGGATGGAATCGAGTGATATAAGTGATTGTGCTCCGAGGTAAGTTTCGTTTGATGAGAATGAAATTATAAAAACATCTCAACGAAATACTTAACCTAATTGGGGTTATTTCAGGGTGAAGGAGGAGCCTCGCGATGAAATGATGGACGAGAAACCCGATTTGAAGAACTTTCCACTTTTACCCTTTCCGCGAGAAAATTCGGTAAGAGTTAATTATCGTATGTAATTCGTAATATTCTATAATAAAAATTCTCACGTAGCCTTTATTTTTCGACAGACTCACAGCTTCCAAAAATGTGACGAAAATCATCAACATAGACTTCTAGACGGAGTGGAAGTAGTTATTGAATGTGAATATGCGAAGCCCAACATTAAATCATTAGCAGTTGACAAAATTGAGGAAGATTCCCTAAATAACTTAAGGAATGCACAAGGTAGCAATGATTATCAAAATCAAAACACAATTAAAATAGAATCAGCGGAAGAAGTGAAACACGAATATATTTGTGATACTAAAGAACACTTTAATTTAAATCTTGACTGTAAGCTAAATTACGATATGGATATAGTTTTTGAATGTGAAGATGTCAAGCCCAATATGGATTATCCAGTAATTAAACAAATTGGAGATGGTTATAAAAACCAAAACGAAATTAAAATAGGGACCTCGGGGAAAGTGAAACATGAATTTGTTGGCGACGCTGCAGAAGATTCGAATTTGAATATCGACTGTGAAATTGCCCAAGAAAATAAAAAAAGAAGAATCACAAAAAAGTTTAACAACGCACAAACGTCTCACGCATGCGAAATATGCGGAAAGAAATATTCAAATAAGGCTAACGTGAATTTGCACATTAAATCATCCCATCGAGGTATTATTCACCCGTGTGATCTATGTGGTAAGACGTATTCGCGAAAAGGTAATCTCAAATCTCACATTAGCGCCGTACACAATGGTACCAAGCACAAATGTGATATTTGCGGCAAGACATTTTCACAAAGATACAATCTCAAAGCCCACATCGATACTATACATAATGGCACCAAACATACATGTGATGTATGCGGAAAGTCATTTAAACAGAAGAAAAATCTTAAAATTCACGTCGATACGGTGCACAATGGCACCAAACATATATGTGACATATGCGGCAAGACATTTTCACAAAGATCCAATCTCAAAACCCACATCGATAGAATACATAATGGTATCAAACATACATGTGATATTTGTGGAAAACAATTTACAAGTAAGCAGTATGTTGAAGTTCACATCGATTCTGTGCACAATAATGGCACCAAACACACATGTGCTATTTGTGGCAAGACATTTTCACAAAGATGCAATCTCAAAACACACATCGATACAATACATAATGGCACGAAACATACATGTGATGTATGCGGAAAGTCATTTAAACAGAAGAAAAATCTTAAAATTCACGTCGATTCATTGCATACTGGTATCAAGCATAAATGTGATATTTGCGGAAGACAATTTTCAAGTAAGAATTATCTTGAAGTTCACATCGATACTGTGCACAATGGTATCAAACATACATGTGCTGTTTGTGGGAAACAATTTTCAAGTAAGAATTATCTCGAATGTCACATCGATACGGTGCATAATGGCACCAAACATACATGTGACATATGCGGCAAGACATTTTCACAAAGATCCAATCTCAAAACACACATCGGTACAATACATATTGGCACCAAACATACATGTGATGTATGCGGAAAGTCATTTAAACAGAAGAAAAATCTTAAAATTCACGTCGATTCATTGCATACTGGTATCAAGCATAAATGTGATATTTGTGGAAGACAATTTTCAAGTAAGAATTATCTTGAAGTTCACATCGATACTGTGCACAATGGTATCAAACATACATGTGACGTATGCGGAAAGAAATTCTCAGGGAAAAGTTATCTCAAAACCCATATCGAGACGGTGCATTGTAAAATCACGCACACATGCGATACATGCGGAAGAACATTTTCAAAAAAGTTTAATCTGAAAGCCCACATCGATAAGATACATAACTCACTCATTAAAACTAAATGAAGGTATAAAATTTAATGTATATGTTCGGAAGTTCCACCAATTTTATGTCACGTTAAAGTTCTAAATAAATCAATAAAGTTTTGGAAAAAAAAATGAAACAAATTCTTAATTTTAAGCTAATGAAATGTCTAATTTTATAATGCTGAGTACTTATTGTTTTTTGACTCATTATCATTTATGGAAACTGAATCGTTTTAAAATTGCTCTCATACTCGGAATATGCATTTTTCATAACAGGATTTCTGAGTACATCTCATGGCTACGATAGAAATACAGTAATTTTTTTCTCAGGTATATTTGTGACATTCTTCGTGTAACATTCTCCAAAAATTTCAAAATAAATTCAAAAAAACATTTAAAGTAATTTTTTTGAACTCTAAGTTCGAATAGTTATCCAATGTCCCAAAGCCAAAGAGTCGGAGAGCAGTTTCGAATGATTTCGTCTAGGTTAAACACAGAATAGGTCGTCAAATATAGCTGTAGAAAATGTATCTGTAATCCAATATGCCATTGTTCGCGCATTTTTCGATACTTCAGGGACCACGATGAACAAATTATCAACGTGTACGCGACGAACGTTTTAATAGGGATTTTCGCCTCTAATTCCAGGCATATTTTTCTGTATAGAATTGATCAAATAATTATCGATAAAGAAGCGTAACCACAGCGATGATCGGAACTTTTTACAACGCACTCGTTACCCGATTGATTGCGCACGCCTTACAGTTTTGAGCTTTTTTTTTAGAGATCCGTCGTTTTATTACTCGATGAAAGTATCGAATAAAGCTCAGAATGGCTACGATCAATCTCGATAGTTTTTTTTTTACTGCTTATTCAGAGCTATTATATCGAGATAATAATGTTAATGGTCTGGACGAGATCGTGATAGGGTTGAGCGAGCGACGCGAGGATTCTTTGTCCGACTCTTCAAAACTTTATGTCGTTGCGTTCAAACTTCAATACTGTATAATTCATTTATATGCTGTTTATTTTCAGTCCACTTATTGACATAATAAAAAATACTTCATTAATCTGCAAACCTGATTATACTCTTTAACAGAGACATTTTTTTTTCCTCTAATACTCACTCGAGAAAAAGATTCACCGACCCTCTAAAAAATCGCTTACTCCGCGAAATTTAAAGTCAATGGCTACAGCCGATATTGCACGTACTCGACCGTAATCTAGCGCCCGAGCTATTATTATACATTATCACAGTATCCCACGGCATGGTATATAGGGTCATTATTATAATAGAAAAAAGGAGAGAGAATCGTTGATCGGTTTTGGAAAATGAAGCACTTACGTATATAATACAGCTCCTACATATCATGCAGACTCTCGCCGCTCGATCTCTTCATTATTATATAAGTTAACCGTATATATAATAAATTTTCCGGGCCATTATCGATCTCTCGGATTTTACGAGGGCCCCGCGAGCTCTCTTTTTCATTCGTGATCACCGGCAGACACGTATACATGTACATTAGGGTGGTTCGCTTTTGCAAAAATATTCAAAATCGCGTATACGTCATGGCGATTCCGAAAGTTCAAGTCTTTACGAAAAGAAAGCCGGGTTCAGAACCTAAAAAAAGTGTCGGGAACCGGTGTCGATCGATTTTTGAAGTTTAAAAACGTGGTCCAAAATAGGAGCAAAATCGGTCAACCATTCAATTTATTTCAAACTGTGTTTCGAGAGTAAAAATAATATCGACAATACATTTTCTTACGTATTTTTGTCTGTAGAATCGAATGCCGTAGTCAGTTTTGCTCTACGACTTCGTTTTCATCGATAAAAATGTACTTTTTTGATTTTTTTTTCGCTTAAAAATCCAAAAATCGACTTTGCAACGTTTAAAAATGAACAGAAAAAATCTTCGAAAATTTTTGACACTACCAAAATTTAGGATTTTTTGTGACGAATCCAACCGTATAAATTAGTATATGCTTTAAAATTATTTTCATTCATAAAAATGCAAATTTTCGATTTTTTTTGGCTGAATTTGACGAAAAATCTCGAAAACGCGCCCTTTTTGAGAGAAAGTGCTCTTAAAAAATCCCGCTGCAACATTTTTTTTGTATTTTTTGCTGTAAAATTGAATGACGTTGTGATTTTGGTCCTAAAACATCGTTTTAGAAAAAAACGATTTTTTTTCGAAAACATCTCGTTTTCGAGATTTTTCGTCAAATTCAGCCAAAAAAAATCGAAAATTTGCATTTTTATGAATGAAAATAATTTTAAAGCATATACTAATTTATACGGTTGGATTCGTCACAAAAAATCCTAAATTTTGGTAGTGTCAAAAATTTTCGAAGATTTTTTCTGTTCATTTTTAAACGTTGCAAAGTCGATTTTTGGATTTTTAAGCGAAAAAAAAATCAAAAAAGTACATTTTTATCGATGAAAACGAAGTCGTAGAGCAAAACTGACTACGGCATTCGATTCTACAGACAAAAATACGTAAGAAAATGTATTGTCGATATTATTTTTACTCTCGAAACAGAGTTTGAAATAAATTGAATGGTTGACCGATTTTGCTCCTTTTTTGGACCACGTTTTTAAACTTCAAAAATCGATCGACACCGGTTCCCGACACTTTTTTTAGGTTCTGAACCCGGCTTTCTTTTCGTAAAGACTTGAACTTTCAGAATCGCCATGACGTATACGCGATTTCGAACATTTTTGCAAAAGCGAACCACCCTAATGTACATGCGCGACTTTCGGGTGTACGATCGCGTATTATTATGCGCGCGTGAGATTTTCGACACGTTTATAACAAAGTATTATAATACTCGTTATACTGACGCAGCCGGGCATATCATTCACAATAACGACGACGATGACGACGCGATGTGTCGAATGTCATTATATTAAAACTTGCGAAAATGAAAAATTCGCAGCTCGCGGAGTTGACGATATAATTAGCACATCGGACATTGTAAAGTATAATACGTACATCGATCATGCGCGTAAATATATTTTCGTGCGCGGAATCGTTAATGAGCCGCGAGGTAATCGTCGTATAGTCGTCAAGGCCACCCGAGGCTTAAGATTAATTAAGCCGTACAATATATAAAATAGCTCCTCGACTCGCACACACACACACGCGCTTGAGATAGACATATGATCGATCGGATCTGCAAGTGGTACCGCTGCACTGCGTACGGAATCGTATCAAGGGCGCGGCGGCGGCGGCCGCGGCGACCGGCGCTACGTATTATGAGAGAAAAAAAACAATCGGGAATCGGTACGCGTTTGGAATGCGAAGAAAAGAAGAAAAAAAAATGAAGTAATGCACTGGTTATATCGAATACCTTCGATATATAAAATACAGCAGGGCAAGGACGAATACGTATTGCGAACGCCGATCGCCAATCTCGCGCATTCTTTTCCAAAGAGTTTTGGAAAATATTCGCTCACTCACCGTCTAGAGACCAAGATGGCAAGCTTCAAACGGAGAAATGGAATAGCTGATTATGGAATTTTTCAATTTTTCACGAGCCAAGTTCGAAATTTTAATATTGCAGTAGTGTACTTAATTTTAGATAGGTATTTCAAAGACTTTGATTTGATTAACAGATGAAAATTTCGGGTAAGATTGAGATATAATTCGTGGGTTTCTATAGAGGGTCCATGTAAGCTTCAAATGGGGTGAGACTTCGGTGGTATTTTTAAAGTTTCGTTCACGTCGTCACGAATAATTTTTGAAAGATCTTTTATTGATACATTTGAGCGTTTTAGCAACTTGTATTTATTAAATGATTTTTAGTGGGAGTTTTTATCTCTTAGCTTTTAAATATTTCATTGGATAGATGCATTTTTGACGAGTTTTATCGGAGAAGTAGAAAACGAAATTTTCTCCTGCAAAGCATGAAAGCTTCTCATAAAAGCTTACAAGAGAGCGACTCAGGAAAGCTCTCAAGCCATAAACTAATGATCCAAAAATATGGAGCAAAAAATTTCGCAATTAGAAAAATAGTTATCATTCTAAATTTTCGTGTCAATTTTTTAAGAACTCATATAGAATAAAAAGCAAATACTATACTATTTCTTTTACACATCCGAAATATGTTTTTTTTTCTATCTATTTGTTTCTAAGCGTACATTATCAACGACCAGCCCGTGTCGTATCTTGTACATTGTAATCGAATCTTCTGCATTTCATGGCTTTTACTCGTCGCTCAAAATTCGCACTCGGTTGTAGTTCGTACCGGTTGAAAAGCAACCGTAAAATCGATTTGATCCTCCGATTGGCTTTTAACAATACAAGAAAATGATGCAATGACCTATTGCCACTTCAAGATTATCGAAATTCTCATTAAATATCAATAATTAGGAATCTTGAAAAATATCCTCTGTTAATAAACACACTTGACAAATACAAATCATGATAATTTTGGGATATTCGAGTAGCGAAAATCACTTTGCGATATAAATAGACAAATTATCAGATCTCACGTGACAATTTGAGTTGTATTGTCAAATATAAATAGCTCGTTTCAAACGCAGCGGATCTGGGCATCAAAGTAGAGTGTCAGTTTGACAGTGTTTTACAGTAGCGCTCGCGAAATGAGTAATTTCAAAGTTCACTCGCTCTTCTAGCTGCCGTTGATTATTCAATTGGGGTCGACCGAAGTTCGAGGGAGAACAGCATCTACTTTAGCGAATAAAATTGTGAAAAAGCGATGATGCTATGTCCAACATCAACGAAGTTCGAAAAAGCTGTCTCTCTTTCGTCGTCGTGCAGTGCGTCGCGCGTGAAAGATAAATGCAATCGTCCCATATATATATCGTGCGTGCGGTTGTACAGTCGCGTGCGCGCCACACGATATATATACGTTCATTAATCGCCGAGCGAAGATCGCGATCCTTCATTAACAACGCACAATTGTACATCTCTCGCGCGCGAGATATTGTCAAGCCGATCTAATTACATATACGGATATCTTTGTTCGATATTATCTCGAGCTGGGAGGGGAGATAAAATGAAAGGGGGTGAAATTCTTCGGCGCAATCGGAATCGAGACATTGATTTATTCTTAATTATATATATCATGAGAAGATTGTCCGAAGGAGATCGATAAATTCTGTGACGTATACGCTTTCCCCGGCGGCGGGCCGATGAAAATATTTCCACGCGCGCAGGGACAACGACGATAGACCACGTATCGCTGATTTTTCAGAATTTAATTTCGCTCCTTCCTGTATATTATATCAAGCTGCGCTCCAGTTGTGAGATTATGGAAATTCCGGTGAACAATGCACGAGCGCGTGCATCGGTATACCGATTAATATATCCATCGATGATTTGGAAAAGTTGCTTTTTGCTATATACTCTCTGCGAGCGTGTGTATTTTTTTTTTGTTCGTTCGTTGCTTATATGCGTGTGGAGTAAAAAAAGGCACGCAAATCGACATTCCAGACTCGAGTCATAAACAACGCGTTTAAAAGCGCGCGCGCGCGTGCACGGAGAGCGACAGGAGCAGCAGCAAAAAAAAAGGCACAAAAGAGGGAGTTAATTATCATAGGCTATTGTCAGAGTCTCGAGAGATCAGTCGTTCCTTTTTTTTTCTTCTTTTTTCGTTTGGATAGAGGTATAGAGAGGCGCGGCGCGCGCATGGCACGCTAAGCTACAAAAACTACAACAACAACAATATAACGACAGCAGCAGCAACAAAAAAGACGATCATATTTTTCAATGTATTATAAAAAGCACGTGACGCGTGACGGGTGCGATGCTTTATTCGAGGAAAAACAAAATCCCGATCCTCGCGTCAATAATAAATCGAGACTTTTAACGTATATCGCCTATAATATGCACGTATGTATGCGTCAAATTGGCGCCCGACGCGTCTATCTCTCGAGGCGCGCGCATACTATACACGCACACGTGAAGGCAGCAGCAGCAGCTACTTTCGAAACAATGTATAATGACTTTGAATATTTAATGCATAATATTGTGCAGCGTCAGGTAGATATATCGAAGCTCCCGCTGCTACTGCCGCCGCGCGTCTTAGAAAGTAAAAGGGGCTGCTGCTGCCGATGCATAAGTGGCGCGAGAAAATTGAAAGGCGCAGACACGCACACGCCGCCGCATACGAAAGAGTGATATATAACGCGCGCGCACCTTTTAATACATACGCCAACAATGTCCAATGCCTCGACTCGAGAGCGGTTAATATTTATCGTTGATTATTAAAAAGCGTGAAATAACGTATACGTCTCTATTATCGCACGTATAGTACCTCGACCAAGACGTTTTTGTTGCATTATCGCGGGGGGGTTTATTAACCGATTTACGTAGTCGCGAAAAATTGAATCGAAATTCGCCGAGTAAATGAATTAATTTTGGATTATAATTCGCGCGTACAAATGTATCATTATAATATTATCACGTGGGACTCTGAATATAACGTAGCGCGAGAGAGCGTGAAAGTGTGCGCGAGAAAAAAAGCACAGACACAGTGTGCGTCGGATTCAATTCCGCACACGTCGATCATTTCAATTACGAACGACGCGCGATATGTATATATATTTTACCGTGGCTAATGTAAAACGAATTAATTGTCGCGTTTTCACCAAAAAGTTCTTTGGCCGCTGCGATTTTATCATACGAGAAATCGTCGCTTTCGTATAATAAACTGCATCATTATTATAATCTCTCTCTTCGCCGCTACATCGACGTGTGTCATTTCGTTTTGCGTATATGTATTTGTTTGTGCTGGATGCATCAAGTGCGTGTCACGCAGTGCATACATTATTATTATTATATTGAAAAAAATTTCAATTCATCATCGCCGCGGTAATTGCAAGCGCACACGCTTACGTGCACCAACAACAACAACAACAAAATTTATCGACGCGCCGATTTGAAATGCCACCTACAGCGTCCTTAAGTGCGTTTTGCATTATAAGTATACGTACATGCATGTAACAAAAAAAATCGGCCCGGTGAGAAAGACTCGCGAGCAGCAAAGCTGCAGCTGCAAGAGGAGGAGGAGAGATGCGCGCAACTTTTGTATATATATATATATGTAACGCGTACTACGGCTGATCGCTCGCGCATTCCAGTCAATTAAGCGCGGAGAGAGAGAAAGACTCGAAAATCCCTTCTCTGCTGCCTGCCGCGCGTCTCGAGACTGCAGCAAACGCGCGGCGAGTCACCGCGCGAGGAGACACATCGCTCCCGCATCCAATTAACCCATAGCTCCGCCGTAGCATAGCAGCAGCGAAAAACGCGTGCGTTAAATATATTCCTCCCTTTTACTTTCGTAGACTCTCTCGTGTACGTACGTATATGTATGGGTCAAAATAATACTTTTTTACAAAACCGTGCGCACGTATGTCACCGATCTTGACGCGCTTTTGGTATGTTATAGTACATGGTAAAAAGGTCCCAAAAAAAAATTTTTAGACCCCCTCCCCCCTCCTACCCCCCACTTCCGGTATAAACGTCCATTTTCGATCTATATTTTTTCTGAGGACATGAAGCAAGTAAAAAATCTGAAAAAATTCATAAAAATACTTTTCCACAATCCAAACAACCTTGAATTTTTTCAGATTTTTTGAGTGCTTCAGGCCTTCAGATAAAATCATTGAAAATTTCAAAAATCGAGATACGGCGGTATGAGCCGATGTAGTACTCGGAAATTTTTTCAGTTATTTTTCGCATTAAAAAACATAACCTCAATTTTTTTCAGATTTTTTCAGATTACCTAACGCACCTTTTGAAGCCAAAAACCGATTTTTTTGACGAAAATAATTTTTTTAGGACAGTACGGAGCCTCGAAAAATCTGAAAAAAATTTTTTCTTGTTTTTTTCATCAAAATACGTAATCTCAAATTTTTTCAGATTTTTTAATTGAAGGCGATAGCTTCTAGGGCCGAAAAATGCTATTTTTAACAAAAAATGGTTCCTAGAACCCGATGGTTCCGGTGAAAAAATTTGAAAATATTTTTTTTGAATTCCTTGTCAAATTTTAATAAATTTTGACCGTTTCAAAAGTTCGATTGAAGCTTCCTAGCTCATTTTAGAGCAGGACAAAGATTAGTGCAAAATATCTGAAGACGTTTCTGAAGACATTAAGGAATGATAAAACTCGTTTGATGCTCTAAAATGAGCTAGGAAGCTTCAATCGAACTTTTGAAACGGTCAAAATTTATTAAAATTTGACAAGGAATTCAAAAAAAATATTTTCAAATTTTTTCACCGGAACCATCGGGTTCTAGGAACCATTTTTTGTTAAAAATAGCATTTTTCGGCCCTAGAAGCTATCGCCTTCAATTAAAAAATCTGAAAAAATTTGAGATTACGTATTTTGATGAAAAAAACAAGAAAAAATTTTTTTCAGATTTTTCGAGGCTCCGTACTGTCCTAAAAAAATTATTTTCGTCAAAAAAATCGGTTTTTGGCTTCAAAAGGTGCGTTAGGTAATCTGAAAAAATCTGAAAAAAATTGAGGTTATGTTTTTTAATGCGAAAAATAACTGAAAAAATTTCCGAGTACTACATCGGCTCATACCGCCGTATCTCGATTTTTGAAATTTTCAATAATTTTTTCTGAAGGCCTGAAGCACTCAAAAAATCTGAAAAAATTCAAGGTTGTTTGGATTGTGGAAAAGTATTTTTATGAATTTTTTCAGATTTTTTACTTGCTTCATGTCCTCAGAAAAAATATAGATCGAAAATGGACGTTTATACCGGAAGTGGGGGGTAGGAGGGGGGAGGGGGTCTAAAAAATTTTTTTTGGGACCTTTTTACCATGTACTATAACATACCAAAAGCGCGTCAAGATCGGTGACATACGTGCGCACGGTTTTGTAAAAAAGTATTATTTTGACCCGTATGTATCTTTTCTTCTTCTTCTTCTTCTTTCTTGCTTTTTTTGCGATGCAAGAATCGAACGCTTATACGAACACGCGCGCGCAGATGTACTACTCTATACATACACGTGTACACGAGACGGTTCGACGACATGACAGTTCGCCGATGGGCAGGGGCAAACGGGGGGGAAAAAAATAAAAACCGACCCTTAGCGCGAACATTAGCATAGAATGGAGGAGTATATCGCGAGCCTATAAATATATTATATATTCCGCGACGCACTACTGTGGCTGCGACGACTCTGTGTTCGCGAGGCCAAAAATAAAATGGAAAATCGGTACGGCATCCATCGAGCGTCGAGCGGATCGAATGAAAAAGGAACGGGAGACCGAGTGCATCGAGGGCGAGATATTAATAATATTATGTGGTCCCTTTTTCGTAACACGTAACTCGGCTACTGCGTGGCAGCACACAAGCACACAGACGACTCGCATCTCTCGTATTTCCTTCTTTTTTTTTTCGATTGGAAAAAAGACGATATTACATTTCAAGGATATTTACTATCGCGCGCGCTATCTTCGTCTCTCTTTCTCTCTCACGTTGTCGATCAATATTGCTCACGCACGGATAAATTAGCCTCTCTCTGCCTCGCTCGCCCATACATACATACACCGTCCAGATATCGGTCGACGTCTTTTCTCGATGCGAATCCTGTTTGTAATTTTCATCGTATACATCGCGTTATATACACGACTTTTCTTTTGTCTTTTCGCGCCTCTGCAGTATAAAGGATATATACCTGATTTCACGTACATATATCATTCACACATATATATTTATACTCCTTTTTTTTCTCGGCAACGCGCTCGAGCGAGTAAAACCAAGATCGCGCGCGGATTCGCTCGCAAACTCAAAGGCATGGCCTTTAATAACGAGCGTGCGCTGCATCGCGCCGCGGAGGATATCATCCGGTTGCGCGAATCGCGTCCTTGAAGAGGATTTCTATCTGTTTTTTTTTTTGCAGTTGCTGTTGTCGAAGCTTGGAAGACCCTCGCGGGCGCGCGTGATAGACGTTTACCGAGACACAGACGGACTGAGAGATCTGTATACGGGATACGCCGAATGTTGCGAGAGTTTGGCGAGTTTTGATAAAAATATCGTATGTACACGCTTATTATATACCGTGCGATCGTCGTCGATTAAAAGTGGCGCAATCGCCCGCCCCCCCAAGGCGAATCGACGTTTACGAAATTTTTCCTAGCCAATTGTCGTCGTGGGTTGAGTGGTTAAGCATTTTTAAGCCCTGTTTTACGTTGAAAATTTAGGCATTGTTTATAATTGTATTCGACTAAACGTAGAAAGAGAGAGAGAGATCGCAAAGAGAGCAAAATAAGCGCGCGTCCCGAAGCTCGGTATACTTTTATTATTTATACAAATTCGAGCATATAAAAACTTCGTGCTATTTGTTTTCCACCAGGTATTTATCTGCATTCTTCCCAAATTCCTCCGAATTATTGTTATTCAACGCTCGGACCAAAGAAGCAAAAAAAAAAAAAAATCCAGCAACGACCATATAAAATTCGTAGACCGCACTCGAGTGCTATATTCGTATCACGATCGCTACAGCTCGTTTATCTCGATCATCGTCGCTCGAAATCCGCAACTCGCTGCTCTAAACGACGAACGGGGCGCTTCTTTATTAAGCGTCGAATCCGAGGAACAATTAGGCTTTTCATTGAGCCACGGCGTATATGTAATAAAGCACGCGCGCACCGCGTGACACGGCAGTTATATATATATACAGATCGGCGCGTTAATGAAGTTTTGGACGAGGTCCAAAGTGCAGCAGCTCGAGATTTTATCGTCGCGGATGTGTCCAGCTCCTTTTTCTCTCGCTTTAGATCCTCTTTCTGTATCTGTTCATCCTTTGGCACACACATACACACAGAGACTCGAGCAGCAGCAGCAGCATGATCTTTATGCGCCCGCGCGAAAACCCGCTCGCCGACCTTCGTCCAAAAAGTCATCGACCTGTGCTCACCGTCTCTCTCTCTCTCTCTCTATCTCTCTTTTCTCGCGTTGCTGTTGCTTCGCTTTGCTCCTTTATGCGCCTCGCGGACCCGAGTGCATTGCCCACTGCCCCCCGAGCTCTCTTATTATTATACGTGTGTATGTGTATATGTACCCGGCGCTCGAGTGTACGTACACTATCATATATATACAGTCACACACTCTCCTTTTTCTTACGTATACGTACGCACGTACACTATGTGCAACGCGGTGCAGTAAACTCGCGATTCTCTCTTTCTCTCTCTCTCTCTCTCTTGCTTTTTGTTACTCATACCCTGCGGAATTTTCGGCTGCGGCGATGTATCGCGTGTGTCTCTCCGGTGCGCTTCTGCTCGGCGCACATCATGGGCACACTTTTACCTCTTTTCTCTGTGTACTGCAGAGATCCATGCGCAGTACGTGTATGTGTACGTATTATTATGTATCAGCGGGAGGTCTCTCGTGCTCGTAACGCATAAACTCGTCGTTTAATTTTGCAGCGATCGTACCGCGTGCGATTCTTAAAATAAACTCGCTAAGATTCCTTAATTTTTGCCCTCGAGTTTATTTTTATACATAAATACAAATGAATGAAATGATATTCAGGGCGCGAAAGAGAATCGAAGCGTATAACGAACGAATACGGATCGGTATTTCGATATCGCTAAAATGTTTCGATCAGACTCGGGCTCGCGAGAGCTTGCACAATGAGTCAGACACAATATGCGCGTATAAAAATGTATATACACAGCGAACGCGATTGTGCGTGCCTTTTTCATACTTATACATACACTGGGTGCGCGCGTGGGTTGGCGATCGCAAATATTTCTCTATACTAAATATGAATGCGCGCGAGCTTTGATATATATATATAAAAGGTGCGCTACACGTGTCTGTGTATATAAATTCGCGCCTTTGAATCATTCGGCGTTATTATACCGACGGATTTCATTGTTTTGAATATACACGCAGCATTACGAGGTATCATTAATCCACGCGATTCGTTACTTTTCACGAGTCGTTATTATTATTATTTATTATATCGTCGTACAAAATTCGATGAATGCATCCTTATGTATGAATTTTCTGGCCTACATTCGATTCTGACTGTAATCCGCATAGAAGCCGGCGAGTATCGAGTGAATATACCATATTTTTATTATGATATATGAGCAATTCTTTAAATAAAACGCATTTTTTGAGGTAGAAATGTAGAATCGCGGCAAATTTTTTTTTCAACCTACGCGGATACGGACCCCCGGGAAATGTTTTTGGGGGTCCTAGGAACATGTAACCACGTAGGAACCATTGAAATTTCAATAGTGCTTATTTTCAGAGCTACTTTTGTGATTTAGGGCCGAAAAATCATGTTTTCTCGTAAATACGGCTAATTACTCAATTTCTAAGTCGCTGAAAAAGTATCAAAACTCATCTAAAAAAAAATAACTGACTGCTGTGTTCAATAGGAAATTTTCTCAGCTTTCCAATGGTGGTGTCAGATTTTCCGATAAGTCGCACATTCACCGAGAAAATCGCCATCAAACATGCCAAGCTAAATATCTCGAAAAACTCGGTACGGAAAAAGTGATCTTTGATGCCTATTTTTGATTTTTTCTGTAGGAAATGAGATTTTTCGGAAAATCTGACTGCACCATGAGAAAGCTGAGGAAATTTTCTATCGAAAGAATATCTTCATTTATTTTTTGAGTCGAATTACAATGTTATACATGGGAATTTCTTTTACTTTGTTCGCTGTTTTCTGTTTCCGAGCTGATTCAGCGCGATCGCGAGGTTTTCGGCTCGCTACAGTCAAAACTAGCTCGTAATTCCACTGAAAAAATAAATGAAGATATGTTTTCGATTGGAAATTTCCTCAGCTTTCTCATAGCGTGGTCAGATTTTTCGATAAATTTCATTTTCACGAGGAAAAATCGAAATTAAACCTCAAATATCACTTTTTCCGTACCGAGTTTTTCGAGATATTTAGCTTGGAATGTTTGATGGCGATTTTCTCGGTGAATGTGCGACTTATCGGAAAATCTGACACCACCATTGGAAAGCTGAGAAAATTTCCTATTGAACACAGCAGTCAGTTATTTTTTTTAGATGAGTTTTGATACTTTTTCAGCAACTTAGAAATTGAGTAATTAGCCGTATTTACGAGAAAACATGATTTTTCGGCCCTAAATCACAAAAGTAGCTCTGAAAATAAGCACTATTGAAATTTCAATGGTTCCTACGTGGTTACATGTTCCTAGGACCCCCAAAAACATTTCCCGGGGGTCCGTATCCGCGTAGGTGGAAAAAAAAATTTGCCGCGATTCTACCTCAAAAAATGCGTTTTATTTAAAGAACTGCTCATATATGCGCAACATTGTTCGTATCTGTATGTGTACGGTAGGATTACGTCAGATAGCGATGATGATGCAGCTGCAGCTGTAGCTGCGCTTCGTGCGCCGACGAAAATCTCCCGGCGCACGGCAGGCATATTTGTATGTGTATACTTACGTACACGTTTTGTCGTTTTCACGAGTGTACATTTTACATGTGTGTGTGTGTGTGTGTGTGTAGCCGCGATATAGAAGGGAAATCTGTTACAGAGCGAGGGAGAGAGAGAGAGAGAGAATTGCGACAGAAAACGGAGCTTATATATATGCACAGAAGGACGAGAGCCAAGTGAAAAAGACACGAACGAATCTGTCCCTGCGAGCGCAACGAGTTTCGGGGGGGCGGGTAAAGTGATTAATTACGCGACGTGAATTTTTTATTACGCATACGCGCAAAACGTTACAATGTTTCGACGGGTATTCGAATTTTTGCAGTCGCTCTCTCGCGGGTGTGTGTGTGAGGATAATATGTAATATGCGATACAAAAATACGCGTACGTAAGATACGATATAAAAATCCATTAATCATCCACGACAATCCCGCGCATAATGTGGCGAGGGTGTATGTAATTTATTGCTCGAATCGTCATAATTTTTATTGCGGATAATCGAATGTACGTCTCAATACGTACCAATTGATAAAAATCAATTGGGGTTCGTTTACCGCGGGCAATTTCCATAATAAACTTTAATATACGTTATTGTTCCCACTCAGCTTTTAGTCTCTTAGGACATCGTAAAGATTTCGATGACCTTGCGTTTTATCAAGACGTTCATTCTTTTTTTTTTTTTTTTTTTTATACCGACCCGAGAGTATAATATAAGCGAAAATCCTCGAGACAGTGCGCGCGCCCGTATATATATTCATAAGAGGAATTTTTCGAGTTTTCCTTTATCTTTTTTTATTTGGCGCAGCGGTTCTCCGCGCGCACAGATTTATCTTAACGGCTAAACTGGTCGTCGCAGAGATCCGAGAGAGAGAGAGAGAGATAAATAAAAGAGAAAAATGTGTAGTCGGGTTTTTCGTCTTTTACTTCCTGATGCGGATTTTTCGGACTAAAAGAACTTGAAAGCATATTAAAGTACGAATCAATTTTTACATTTTTAAGAGAGATACGGAGGGACAGAAGAGAGGAATTCTCTCGGGGAACGTCGAGATATCGTCAACCTTTGCAATGTAAATTGAGTGTATATATAAAAGCATCGGAGGCATCGATTCACCTTCAGGTACAATATAAATGAATCAAGAGCTCTAAAAATAAACACAATGTATGCGACCGTTTCGGATTCGTATCTCTTACTTCTCTTCTTTCCTTCCACCGAGGGCAGCCGCGGAAAATCTAATTTCTATCGAGGAAGAGTAAAAAAAGCTGGAAAGAAAGGCATCGATCGACCTCGAGCGATTAAAGGTCTGAACTATATATACGAGCCGTTCTATAAATTATAGGAAAAATTCGAGATTAAAATTGAGATTATAATTTTAATCGTTAAACGCGGCCAATTTTAGTGTGGACAACTGTTTTTTGTGCGATCCCGGAAAAGTCAGAAAATTCGTGAATTTTGATCATTTTTTATTTCTTCGAAAAATCACGTTTCCACGTAAATATGAGTATTCGATCCGTGGCATTATCCTAAGCAAAAGGTAAACATAAATGAAACACAAAGGGATAATCAAATAAACAAATTTAAATCAAAGCTCATTTATTTATTAAATTAGTTTATGTACCACAATAAAAAAAATTGATTACATCCAATACCAAATCGTTTAAATTATATTTTAAAACTTCATAAATTTTATTCACAAAATTGAAAAATGTTTAAGTTAAAAGTTTTTTTCCATCATATTATTATATTACACTTATTATAAAATTTCATAACTGGGCATACTTGCTGCTACACTATTCGTGACAAATATAACATTGGAATAATTTGCTACGATAATGTACTACATTTATATGAACTTTGAAGGCACCTCTGCGTGAAAATGATTTGTAAAAAATCTCACAAGTGCAAATTTATTGCGTTCACTGCAGGGTTTGTTCCGATTACGTTATATCATATTATGCCTTTTGAATTTATTCAGGCATGTAAATGACTTTTTAAAAATATCACACTAGCAGTGTTTGATACGCATATGAACTGAATTTATATGCCTTTTGAGAGTAGTACTTTGCCCATATGCTTTATGACAAATCTCACATTTAAAGGGTTTGATACGTTCGTGCATTGTAATAATATGTGTTTTGAGTACATTCTGGTATCCGAAAGTTCTGTGACAAATATCGCATTCAAAGGGTTTGATTTGTTTATGAACTAGGTTTATGTGAGTTATAAGTTTATTTTTTTGGCTAACTCTAAAGTGGCAAATATTACATTCGAAGGGGTTGCTGGAATTATGCGCTGCTTTTAGGTGACTTTTGAGCAAACTTTTTTTTTTAAAGTTTTTATGACAAATCTTACATTCGAAGGGTTTGCCAATATGTTCTTTTATAATGTGACTTCTTAATATGTACTTGTATTCAAATGTTTTTTGACAAATGTCACATTCAAAGGAGTGGTTACGAACATGAATTAAATTTTTATGAGAAACGAGGTGATCCTTGCGACCATATGACTTGTGACAAATGTCACATTCAAAGGGTCTGCTTCGTTTATGTACTGTCATTATATGCCTTTGGAGATGATCCTTGCATCCAAATGATTTTTTACAAATCTCACATTCGAACGATTTGATACGATTATGAACTGTAGTTATGTGAAAGTTAAGGTTAGGTTTTTGCCCAAATAATTTATGACAGATCTCACATTCGAAGGGTTTACTCTGATTATGTATTACATTCAGATGTTTTTTAAGGTAACCCTTGCCGGAAAACGATTTGTGACAAATTTCACACTCAGAACGTTTGATCCGCATGTGTACTGCATTTATGTGATTCTTGAGTTGACTCCTGACTGGAAATGATTTTTGACAAATCTCACATTCAAAGGGTTTAATACGATCATGAACTGTACGTATATGAGATGTAAGGTTACCTTTTTGTGCGAATGATTTATGACAAGTGTCACATTCAAAGGGTTTGCTCCGGTCGTGTACTACACTAATGTGAGAATTGAGATTATGCTTCCATCTAAATGATATGTGACAAATGTCACATTTGAAGGGTTTGCTCTGATTATGTAATGCATTCAGGTGTGTTTCAAGGCATCTCTTGTCTGAAAACGATTTGGGACAAATTTCACACTTAAAACGTTTGATCCGCATGTGTATTACAGTTATGTGCTTCTTGAGAAACCTCTGGTATCCAAATGATTTGTGACAAATCTCACATTCAAAGGGTTTAATACGATCATGAACTGCATGTATATGAGATGTAAGGATACCTTTTTGTCTAAACGATTTGTCACAAATGTCACACTTAAAGGGTTTGCTCTGATTATGTACTGTATTAATGTGTTTTTTTTCAACACTTTTGCGAGAAAATGATTTATTGTAAATCTTACATTCATCCAGTCTAGTTCTTCTCCTGCTCGGTATGATATTGGTATGCTTCTTTGGACTTTCTATTAATTCATTCGTTTGGCCCACTTTCGACTGTAATGGTGATTTTTTTTCAACGATATTATGAAAATTTTTTAACTTTTTATTTTCCGCCGGTTTCAAATAGGAGTTCTCATTAAATTGACAATCATTGTCATAATTAAAACCCCTCTTTATTAAAATTATTGGACTTATTTCATTGATCGGATTTCTTTCGTTTTCTTTTTTCACATCAGATTGAAAATATTGATACTCGGATTTGCAGGTAGCTGCTGATTGAGATTCGAGTTCAAATTTAACATCTTTGCACTCAAAGTCAATTAATATACTTTCCTCTTTATCATTGGTTGTATTTTCTTCTTCTACTTTTACTATAGCTTGAACGTTTTGATACGCAGGCTTGTGAATGGTTGTTGATAAAGCCGTCGGTTGAATTTTAACATCTTTGCACTCAAAGTCAATTAATATATTTTCCTCTATATCATTGGTTGGATTTTCTTCTTCTACTTTTACTATAGCTTGTACATTTTGATACTCAGACTTGCAAATGGTGTCCGTTGAAGACGCCGGTTGAAGTTTTACATCTTTGCACTCAAAGTCAATTAATATATTTTCCTCTATATCATTGATTGGATTTTCTTTTTCTATTTTTACAATAGAATGACCATTTTTATGTTCGGACTTGAGAATGGTTTCTGATAAAGAAGTCGGTTGAACTTTTACATCTTTGCACTCAAAGTCTATTAATATATTTTCCTCTACATCATTGATTGGATTTTCTTTTTCTATTTTTACAACAGATTGAACATTTTGATACTCGGACTTGCAAATGGTTGCTGATAAAGACGTCGGTTGAACTTTTACATCTTTGCACTCGAAATCTATAAATACATTTTCATCTGAACTTTTGTGTGACGCCATAGCTTTATTTACGTGTTTTGCCTGCAATTAAAATTATGGGCTAATTTTTGGCCGTAGATCATAAAAACATAATTTAAATCATTCAACTCACTGATAATTCATAAAATGGTAATATTTCAGAGTTTTCTGGTTCGCAGGGGTCTACCGAATCGAGATCATAATCGTCACCTGCGGTCGTCAAGGTATCGCTCGCCTCTTCCTTCACCCTGTTGAAAAATCGTGTTTTATAAATAATCGCTCTAAAACTTATCATTAAAGTATTATAACATCACTGAGAAAAAAGTTTAATTGAATCGATGAATTTTTAATTTATTCAATGAAATAATTTAATTGCGGGTCGCTCATTAAATATTTATTTGATTAAAAGAAAAATATGTAATTGTTTCAGTTAGATGATTTAGTTGATTCAAATAAATATCTAAGTAAATTAAATAATTATCTAATTCAAGTAACTAAATATTTCATTGAATTGCAGAATAAATTAATTGTTTCAATTGAATCTATGGTTATATTAAGAATATAATTTCATTACTTCAAACAAATATTTACTTGATCGAATATAATATTTTTTTGAATGCAAAAATATATTTCATTAATTCAAATAAATATGTATTATATATGATTAATTAATTTGGTGTCGCGAAAAAATATTTGGTCGTGTTGATTAAAATATACTAGTGAATCTAATAAATTATTAAAAAATAATTTGAAGTGATGTCTTTAACATAGTGTGGTACATTTGAAAGCGAATCGTTTTTCGTTCCGGCTGTAGAGGGGAGAGAAATTAATTGAATATTTAGTTGAAGTTATCATATGATCACATCGTATGTATGTTATATGTTAATTAGTTTATTACATAATTAATGAACAATCTTAATAACTATGGTATATATCTGTGGTGGAAAGGCATAACGACTTAAGTCCATTTTTTTGAAAATCGATTTTATGATGAAAAACGTCTATATTTAGTGTCTATTTTAATGTACAAGGGTCAGAATAGACGAATATAGCGTCTAGCTTTAGTTGCAGCATCGTGCATAACGACTTAAGTCCATTTCGCGAAGACTGGGGAAAGGCAAAACGACTTAAGTCCACCCTTGCGAGTTTCAAAATGCTATAGAGAGTCTAATTTTATTTGAAAATGAAAGAAAATGATATTAGAATGTTAAACATAGCTCCACACTCTTCGAATGTTGTGAATTACACTATATGATTGTTACATTTGATACGCGAGGGGCAATTTTCTCGATTTTCAGTTTGGCCTTTTTTCATTGCAAGATTTGAGATCTGACGGCAGTATAACGTTAAATGAGCTATCTTATCAATGTAAAATCATTAAATGAGGTTGTGCGAACAAACTGCGCGAAATTATCGATATTGAAAAAAGTGTGACCGCCAAAAGTGGACTTAAGTGCAAACCGTGGAAAGGCAAAACGACTTAAGTCCATATTTTTTGCTCCCTATCATCGCTATGATGCGCCTTTCAATTTCATAAGTACATAGTTCAAAAGCTACCTCATAGTAGCTTAAAACATCATAGGTTCATACCTCAACTCGTCCGCGTCTAGTTAGGCTGGCACAATCAACTTAAAACGCGTTTTTCTCGAAATTACGAAAAATGGACTTAAGTCGTTATGCCTTTCCACCACAGATATAAATTAATTTCTACCTATTCTAACGCATGAGACTACCGCTTAATTCTAACGCTCGGATGACAGTTCGCTCGCAGTAGTCAATCGCATACTATCGCTACGGATATTTCACTTATTATATTAAGATTTTATAGGTATTTCAATTGTAAAATTAGCACATAACATTATTTCTGTCTTGAAGCGGAATTGGATTTCTGCTCGTGCAATGTAAATAACACTTGTAAAAATAAAAAAAATTAATTTTTTTCTATAAAATCTTAATATAAAAGTTAAAAAAATATTATTAATTTAAATATTAATTTCGCGGTAATATAAGCGGGTAGATCACGTTACTTGAGCTTGTGTCCTAACTTTTAACGCCCGCTCGTTTCTATGCCCAAGTTCAAAAGGTTGTAACTTGGCGTCTACTTGATCGATTACCTTTTGGAACGTCTTCAAAATTTTCGTTTTTTGACGTACTTTCATTTGTACTAAGTGGCTACGTTATTATAATAATTTATCCCATCGAAAAACGCGTATAAACAAATGAAAAGTACGCGACAGTCATAAAATTACGTTTCAAAACGGCTAATAATTGCCCTATAAACAATTATACTGGGATGAAAACTATACCGAATTGTTGTGTAGGTTATTACCTTTAAAATGAGACGTCGATGAGCTCGATCGCACTAATACGAACCAAGTTACGGGGGTTGAAAGATATAAAAGGACGTATTTCTAGTAATTTTGCACTAAATATCGTATAACTTTTTTTCTAGTGGACGGATTTTCAATTAATTTAATTGAAATTCTTCGTTTTTTAAAGACAAATAAAATAAAAACAAATTGCTTCAATCTATCTTCAATATTTTACAAGATATGGCCGTTTAAACAATTAATTTGTTTATAACTTTTAAACGCACCTGATTCGAGAAAATCAACCTCGAAAAATCGATTCAGCGCATCAAAATACATCTAGAAACGTATAGAAATGTACGTACGTATAGAAACGTAAGAAAACGAAAACCCAGCCAGCGTCCGGACTAGAAATTTTTCGGTTACTATTAAGAATATTTTTAAACTTGCCTCAAATTATTACATACATATATCCTAAACGCTTTGACGGTTGAACGAAAAAATAATTATGATAATTACGATGAATATTGAATAATATTCATTAAATGAAAATTAGTTTATTTTGATGAATATTTAATTGATTAAACTAAATATTTTTTTCATTATATTTAATTTATTTTATCATACTCAACAAAATATTTTTTTGCGAATATATTATCATAACATAAAACTGATAATAATTTAATTTCCTCAATCAAATAAGTAATTACAATAAAAAATAAATATTTAGTAATATCTATTAAATAAAAATTACTTGATTTCAATAAAATATTTATTTCGAACAAAAAAATTCAACCTCTACTATTGTGTAATATTCAATTTGCAATGTGGCTTTGATAAAATAGTCATCTTTAGATGTTTTCAGCTCCACAGATTTGAAATTTGCGCGAAAAATTTCACACATTTTGAATTATCACTAAAGTCTTGAAAAACATAGCATATCTGAGCTATCGTGGAGAATAAATATTCATAGAAATTATGAGTTTGAAATTACTACCTAAACCGACCGTTTAGAGAATTCTAAAAAATCAATTATTTCGTTGAAGAAAAAATGGCAGAATCGTGAATTTGATTAAAAATTATTTACAATAGAATATTTATGTTTGAATTTGACTTACATTTTGAGATTGCCGAAGTACTGCTGTACGTGAACGAGTCTTTTAAACACAGTTAATCACTACAGAGAAAGAACACTTGGACACTTTTTTAGGACAACTCGACAACTGGACTGCTGGAGCAAGAGTAAGTCTAGATGTACGAGTCAATAGAGCAGACGCACAAATTTGAGCTTGGATCGGCGCTTAATTTTTATGGCTATTTGAGAGCTTGTATTGGCCCGTTTTTCGTTCAGCGGTTTTTAACCGTCAAGACATTTCTCTCTCATTTTTCTTCTAGCAGATGATCAAATATTATCGAACACAATACTTGCACATTATTAACGTATATGAATTTAAAATGTTTACATTTGTTAATCATTTACTCTCAATAATTTTAATATACAAAGTATATGCTCGACTTTTTGTGGTCAGTAGGACGACTCACACACATCGACCGATTGTTGCATTCATTTTAGATTTTATAACATTTATTATTGATTTGTTATTAAGTTATAAATGAGAAATGAGAAATTCGAAAAGATGAAAGAGAAATAATAGATCGTTCTTTCACTCGCATTCTCACTCATTGAGAAATGCTTGGAGTGTACTAATTGTTGATTTTATTTGAAATTATTCTGCGTTGTTAACAATTATCACTCAAATTATTGTTCCCATACACATTTTCAAATATTTCAGAAGCAGCTGAATAGGTCGAGAAGTCCTTTGAAGACAAAAGTAACCGTCGGCTTATCTTTGTGTAGCAGTCATAAAGAAGTCATCGAATTTCTTTCGGATCATATGACGCGAACTGTTTGACGATCTCGAATTCGAGCGATTGACTGTGCTTGTCGTTGAGGGGGAATGGTGATTAAAATTTTCGTCCTCGTGTAACATTACATACAACTATGAAATAAAATAATTTGTACGAGATTGATTGTCAAGAAAGCCTACACTACACTGAGAAAAAAAATTCATTGATTCAATGAAATCTAATTTAATATTTTATTTACTATTAATTTAATCAAATGATTGATTGAAGCAATGAAACTTTGGTAAAACAATTAATTGGATGAAAATAAAAAAAGATTATTTCAATGAAATTATTTCATAGATTGTATTTAATTAAATATTTTATTGAATGTATGAATTTTTTTCTCAGTGTAGTGAGTGAACGCATCGGGGCTACCCGTCATACTTATTGAAAAAAACAATTGCTCACAGAAATTAAGAAGAATCAAAATTTTTAATGTTCGCACATTTTTTCATGTTTTGGCCGATAATTCGTGGAATTGCTCACATAAGGTCGAATCTAAAAATTAAATGCAGTTCCGTCAACAAAAAGTGACTTTTTTGCTTGCCCATGTGTCCAGACCCCGGGAAATTAGAAGACGAAAAATCATGTTTTTACGCGAATGGGTAATTATCAAAAAAGGGCATATCGTGCGTTGCGAATTAAGCGGTTATTCGATTTGCTTTTAAGCCCCACCGAGTTACTTGTAATAATTTAAGCCATTGCCATTACTACATCAACAAATATTAGTATAGGTTTGAAACAAGTTGACTGTGATATGAGTTCAAATATATTAGAATACATCGAAATTAGGTCAACAATGATTTTTCGTTCTATCCCTACCCCCAATTAAATGAAACTCGAATTTCCCTACTCGTAATTATCCTGCTTAATACAGCTAGTTTCATACTCTCGATCGTTCTCACTTGCCTGTATACACACAACGAGCTATGGTGTATCTTAGCTCACCAAAACACACAAACGAATTTTCAAAGTTTTCGTTACAATTTTCCATTCAAAAAATAATAGTACAGTACGAAGTCGAGCAGTGAAAATCGTCGTCGTCGTCGTCATCATGGAGGTCACAGAATCGGATCCATCGCGCCTCGACCCCGAGGCTAATCCACAGCAGCAACAAGAAGAACAAGAACAAGAGCAAGAGCAGCCCCAGGAGCAGCAGCAGCAACAACAAGAACAAGAACAAGAACAAGAGCAGCCCCAGGAGCAGCAGCAGCAGCAGCAACAAGAACAAGAACAAGAACAAGAACAAGAACAAGAACAACAGCAGCTCCAGGAGCAGCAACCACAAGAACAAGAACAAGAGCTGCCCGAGGAGCAGAAGCAAAAAAAAGAGAAAAAAGAGCCGGTGAAAATACGACCTGCGCCCAGGGCCCAACCGCAGCGAGATCAGTCGTTCTACCCCTTCAGCCGCAGCGACATCAAGGAAATCATGGAGAAGGTGTTGACGCTCGAGGGCAAACAGCTCGAAATAATATCTTACTTGTCCAGGCCGATACCGAGGCCGATCGAGGGCGGCGTCGTCAATCGCCTCTACCGACTGATAGTCGGCTACCGCCTGGACCCGGACGAGAAGACGAGGCCCGAAGTGATGCGCTTCCTCGTCTGGCCGATGATCAGCACCCAAGATCGCTACGACTTTCTGCGGGGAGAGGACGGCAGCCTCGTGCCGTGGGACAACGAGGCCCACTTCTGGTCCAGCTTGATGCCCGTCCTCGAGGCCAACTGTCGCCTCTCGGAGCCGTTCACCCCCCGTCGCCTGCTGGTCAACGATCGCGTCGTCGTGTTCGAGGAGCTGCGCGAGCAGGGCTGGTACATGTGGCTCAAGCGGCCGCCCCGGATGCCCGCCGATCATCTGTACGCCGGCCTGAGGACCCTGGCGCGATATCACGCCGCCGTCGAGATCACCGAGCGCGAGACCGACTTGACCCTGGGACAGATGTTGGTCCGCGGCGCCGACGACGAAGACGAGAACAACAGCGATGAGGCTGCAGCGGACGACGACCCCAGCACGGGACCACCTACGTTGGACTGGGTCAACATCGACCTCACCCTGCAGCTCATCGAGGCGGTCTGCCGTCAGGTGGGCTTCGACTCGAGCCGCGTCAGGCCGGGCTTCGTGCAGGCCTTCGGCTCCATCATGAGCTTCGAGCAGACCAACCAGCTGGTGAGGCGCACCCTCAATCAGGCCGACCTCTGGCCCTGCCACCTCTTCTTCAAGCAGCAGCAGCAGCAGCAGCTGGGCGAGGCCCCGGGCAAGTTCTTGCCCTCGTGCCGCTTCGTCCCGGGTGGCTTCAATCTCGTGCCGCACGTGTCGCGTCTGCTCGACGTCGCCGAGCTCGTCCAGCTGAGCACGTCGCGCAATCAGCGCCGCTGCTACGAGTCCGCCATGCTCGAGGACTACCACCGGACTCTGTGTCGGGCCCTCGAGGAGAATCAACGGGAGGACTCGACGCAGCTGCCCACCCTCGAGGACGTCCTGGCCGAGTACGAGGCGGTGCGCGTCGCGGGCCTCTACCTGGCTGCGATGCACATGTCGCTGCCGCGTCGCTGGAGCAGTTGGAGCCGTAAGGAGCCCATCGGCGGCCACCAGAGGGTCGAGCATCCCAACGTCTATCTGCGCCTTAGCATGTTCCGGCGCAGCAACGATCACGTCTGGGCCTGCTACAGGAACGACCCCCAGTATCGGGTGCAGCTCGGGGATCTGTGCGGCGAGCTCGTGGCGCGACTGGCCAAGATGACGCCGATGCTCGAGGTGCTGCCGGCGGTGCTGCTCGATGCCCAGAACAATCAGATCGCTACTGATGCTGCTGATGCCGATCTTGGTGCCGATGCCGATGTTGCCGAGGCTGTGGACGACCAACGACAACAGCAAGAAGAATAATACGACGATGACGAGTCGTAACAACCTTTCATTCGTGTTTTCTCGATGCATACAATTTTTCTTTTTTATTATTTTGTGATACGAGGGGAGCGCGACGTTTCCTCGTTTTTTTGCCACCCTTCGCTCGACTATTTTTCCTTTTTTCGAAAGTAAAATACATCATCGCGCGCGCGACTCTTAGACACTTGTCGCGCGATATTATCCGTAGCTACTTTTTTTTACACATTTACATTGAACAATGTACGATGTTTAAGAATAGGCCAGCTACGTGCGAATCGAATCTTGATAAAACATAGAGAGGAAGAACGAGTCGCAGGAGGGTGGGAAAATTCGAGAAACCTGCCCGTAATTGTTTATAAATTTAACTTTATACATCTGTGTTGTGTAATATTTGTATATCTATGTATTGTACGTAGTCAACTGGATTCGATATAACTAGAATTTTGTTAAAATTAATTGTAAAAACAAAGAGACAGAGAACGAAAACACGAGAGAATAAGAATTCCACTATAAATCTGAATGACTTTATTATGCGAGTAATTAGACGAAACCCCAAAAAACAATAAAAAAAAACAAAATAATCCAACTCGTCACGATGACTTATAATATACTTACTCGCGCTGATGCAACGTATACTCGCATGGGTATCGAGGCTCTTCCATACAATTATCGACTCGCGAGTAACAAAGTGTATTACATTAACGCGCCACACCTGAATCGAGACTCGCATTTATAGATGATCTTTGCGAACCACACCAAAAAAAAATCAGCAGCAAAGTCGGGAATACTATGTTTCGGATGCGACCAAAAAAAAGAAAGAAAAACATATCTCGCGGTAGGTGAAATGTAATGCAATAATATGCAGAGTTCTAAAAAACAAGACATTCGCATTGAAAACACGAATACACCCGTTGAATTGAATCAATGTGCATCTAATCCGTGTGTATGTGTGCGTGCAGCATCTCTCGTCATTTCTTTCGAGCTCATATGTTATAATCGCTCTTTCCGCTTTGCGCTAGCGGCAGGGAAATATAAGTTACTTTAGGGCCGCTGGTGTAAAAACTCATAACAAATTTCATCTTCAAATATGAAGAAAATCGAATCTTGGTGCTTTTATGTTTTTAGTTAGTTACATAAAAAAATTTGTTCGAGCTGAGTCACTTGAAGTTACTTCCAATTACATATCCTAAGATTTCAAAAATTATAAAAGCTGAGTCTCTTCAACTACCTACGTTTGCAGGCTCAAATAATCAAAAAATTGGCTCATGCTGGATCACTTAGGTTATTTCTGATTGCATACACAAAAATCAAAGCAATGTTTTGAGTTGCACCGTTACTCAAAACTAATAATTTTTATTTTTATATTGATTGATTGTAATGAAATCATCAAGTCCAGTTGATTCCGAATGATCAATTCAAAATAATCTGGCCGAGACACGAGCCAAGCGCAGCCAACATATAATAGGCACCCTTTGAAGACCGAACTCAATTTCAGTTGGCACGTTCGGAGGTTATCCGATCCTTTCTAAGACTTCTATGTACGAAAGAAAATTTACACTATGCCTAAGCACCAAAAACAAAGTCCTTTTTTGTTCGACGATCTCCCAAAAATCATATTATTAATCAAAGAACAATTTTGTGAAATCACTGTGATATATTGATTTTACATTGTTATTTTATTCGATGACTATAAAGGTTTTTGTAAATATCGACAGCGGCGTGCAATACATCAAGCATGGATTAATTATAGCTTCAATCTATTTAATATATATCTTGAATTTTGAAAGTGACAACTATAAAAACTTTTGTTCATTACTTATTACATGAGTACAAGTACCATAATTGAAAAAGCATTTCACAATCAAGACAAAATTATTACAGTTTTTCCATGAAGTTTTTTTTACACAATTGAAAAGTATTTACTTTAAGAGTTTTCAACCATTATATTATTACTACTTGATTAAAGATTATAATTACTTATTACGATAATATATTATTACGATACTCATATAAGTCCAAATTTATTTCGTTTACCTGTTATGAGACAAATCTAATTTAACAAATTTTTTGCTACTATCATGAATTATATCCATGGGGAAATTTAAGAGTTTGCTAAATTATGTTCTTTATTTATGTGAGTATTCAAGCGATATTTACGACTAAAGGACATGCGACAAATTTCACACTCAAAGGGTTTGATACCATAGTGTACAACATGAATATGAGATTTCATGGCACTTTTGCGTCCAAATGTTCTGTGACAAATATCACATTCGAATGCATTTCTGCGTTCATGAACCGAATCTATGTGCATTTGAAGGTATTGCTTGTATCCAAATGACTTATGACAAATCTCACATTCAAAGGGTCTGCTACGAACATGTACTGCAATCGTATGAGTTTCGAGAGACTTTTTTATTCCAAAAGCCTTGTGACAAATCTCACATTTGAAGGGTTTGCTCCCATTATGAACTGTATTTATGTGCCTATTGAGTTCACCCTTGCCTGCAAATGAACTGGGACAAATATTACACTTGAAACGTTTGTTGTGATCATGAACTACATTTACGTGAATTTTAAGGTAACTTTTTCTTACAAATGATTTACAACAGATTTTACATTCGAAAAATTCACTCCGATTATGAATCTCACTTATGTGTTTATTGAGGCTGTAATTACGCGTAAATGATTTGTGGCAAATCTCACATTCATACTGTTTAAGGCTTTTAAATTTTGCATTGATATGCCTTTTTGAACTTGCTGTCACTGCATTAGTTTTTCGACCCACTTTTGACATTGATGATGATTTATTTTCAACTATTTTATGAACATTTTTTAGCTTTTTGAATTCTGCCGGTTTTAAACGGAGGTTTTCATTCGATTGACAATTTTTGTCATAATTAAAACCCTTTATTATTGAAATTATTAACTTTTTTCCATTCACGTAATTTGTCGGATTTCTCTCGTTTTCTTTTTTCACGTCAGATTGAAAATGTTGATGCTCGGATTTGCAGGAGGCTGTCGATTGAGTATTGAGTTCCAATTTTACATCATTGCACTCAAAATCAATTAATATATTTTCCTCTATATCATTGATTGGATTGTCTTTTTCTAGTTTTACAACATTTTGATACTCAGACTTGCAAATGGTGTCTGTTAAAGACGTCGGTTGAACTTTTACATCTTTGCACTCAAAATCTATGAATACATTTCCATTTAAACTTTCCTCTGACGCTATTGAATCTTTTATGGGGTTTTCCTAAAATTAAAATTGCGCACTAGTTTTGGATACTAAATAAATAAAATATAAATCAAATTATTTAACTCACCGACAATTCATAAAACATGGATGTTTCAAAGTTTCCAGCTTTGCAATAATCCACCGAATCAGGAACATAATCGTCATCTCCGGTCGTCAAAGTATCGATCGACTCTTCCTTCACCCTGCAGCATAATAGAGTTTCATATATAATCACTCAAAAAAGTATCACGGCAATATTATACCATATGAAAAATACATAGCACAATTGTCTAACTATTATGCAATTGATTTTTAATACTTCTTTGATTATATATATATTCACTGTAAGTTATTGAGATATACACTGAGTTAATATTCGAGGTTTATAAATGCCTTAAATAGCTAAAAATTTAGCTCTGGATTTTAAGTATACAGGGCTGTGTGACGTCGGAAAATTACGTCGAAAGGGAAATACTTGAATGAAACGGCTAACCGTTCACTCCCGAGTTGGCAGTCGTTACATTAGAATTAAATTAGAATTACATTAGAAAATGTGTGATATAATTAATAATATTAATTGCGTAGAATAAGCTGTGCAAAGAAAAGAGAGTATACTTATGTTCGAATTTGACTTACATTTTGAGATTGCCGGTGTACTGCCGCACGCAACGACTCTTGGCCGCAGTGAATCGCAACAGAGAAAAAACACTTGGACACTTTTTTAGTACAACTCGACATGTGGACTGCTGGAGCACGAGTAAGTCTAGATGTTCGAGTCAATAGAGCAGACGCACAAATTTCAACTTGGATCGGCGCTTAATTTTTATGGCTATTTGAGGGCCTGTATTGGCCCGTTTTTCATTCAGCGGTTTTAATCATTTACTCGTAATAATTTTAATAAACAAATGTATATGCTCAATTTTTCGTGGTTGTTTGGACGACTCACACACATCAACCGATTGAAGAATTTATTTTAGATTTCATATTGTTTATTATTAATTTGTTATTAATTTAGAAATGGATGATTTAAAAAAGGACAGATAAATATTAGATTTTGATTTTTACTCATTAAAATGGGCTTGGAGTGCAAATATTGTTGATTTTTTTAGAAGTTATTTCGCATTGTTAATAATTATCACTCGAATTATTGTCCCAACACACTTTTTCGAATATTTCAGAAGCACCTGAATAGGTTGAGAAGTTCTTTGAAGGCAAAAGTAAAGGTTCAATTGATTTTGTATAGCGATCATAAAAAAGGCATCAAATTACTTTCGGGTCATATGGCGTGAACTGTTTGATGAGCTCGAATTCGATCGATTGACTGTGCTCGTTGGCGGTTTGAATTTCCGAAAATGTTTAGTATTGTATAACTGGTGGCAATACTTACAAAGTATGTAATATAATATTAATAAATACAGGGTATGTCATAAAATTTGTAAACACTTAGAGTAGAAGAATCAAACCCTAGGTATCAAACGCATCAATATTAAGTAGTAATTATATTTACTAGGAAAAGTGATTTTTGTCGTCGAAATCCCAAGCTATAAAAATAAAAAAGTATCGTATTTTCTATTTGTACGCATTTTTTCATATTTTGAGAACTTCAGTGTACAAACATTAATGTTCAAATAGTTAATCCAAAATATTAGGAAAAATCCTGGAAAATTCACGTTTATTTCTTGAAGACTCCCTTCAAAAAAATCAAAAATTTTTATGTATTTTCATTTACCAAAAATAATACCATTTAAATAGTTTTAATCGATCTTAGTAGCTTTTTTAAGGGATTTCGTAGCCAACAGGAGAAGTGGTACTCAGGAAAAGGTAAACAGATAAATGGAACATATGAATGCTAATAAAACAAATAAATTAAAGTCAAAGTCTATTTATTTAATAAATTAGTCTATGTACCATAATAGAAACAGTATTACAGTCAATACCAAATCGATTACAGCTTAAAACTTGATGAAGTATATTTATTCAAAAAATTGAAGAATATTTATGTTAAAAGTTTTCAAACATTATATATAATTATATTATGTTAAATTAAAAAAATTATTTCTTTTATTCTAATCAAGGTCTAGAAGTAAGCTTTTAAATAATGTTATGAAAATTTTTATGTAATATCATAATATTATGCCTTTTGAGTTTAATCTGGCGCGTAAATGACTTTTTAAAAATATCATACTAGCAGTGTTTGATACGCATATGAACTGAATTTATATGCCTTTTGAGAGTAGTACTATTCCCATATGCTTTATGACAAATCTCACATTTAAAGGGTTTGATACGATCGTGCATTGTAATAATATGTGTTTTGAGTACATGCTGGTATCCGAAAGTTCTGTGACAAATATCACATTCAAAGGGTTTGATTTGATTATGAACTGCGTTCATGTGAGTTATAAGATTATTTCTTTGTTTAACTCTAAAGTGGCAAATATTGCATTCGAAGGGGTTGCTGGAATTATGCGCTGCTTTTAGGTGACTTTTGAGCAAACTTTTTTTTTTAAAGTTTTTATGACAAATCTTACATTCGAAGGGTTTGCCAATATGTTCTTTTATAATGTGACTTCTTAATATGTACTTGTATTCAAATTTTTTTTGACAAATGTCACATTCAAAGGAGTGGTTACGAACATGAATTAAATTTTTATGAGAAACGAGGTGATCCTTGCGACCATATGACTTGTGACAAATGTCACATTCAAAGGGTTTGCTTCGTTTATGTACTGCCGTTATATGCCTTTGAAGGTGATCCTTAGATCCAAATGGTTTGTTACAAATCTCACATTCGAACGATTTGATACGATTATGAACTGTAGTTATGTGAAAGTTAAGGTTAGGTTTTTGCCCAAACGATTTATGACAGATCTCACATTCGAAGGGTTTGCTCTGATTATGTATTATACTCAAGTGTGTTTTAAAGTAACCCTTGTCTGAAAACGATTTGTGACAAATTTCACACTCAGAACGTTTAATCCGCTTATGAACTCCCATTATGTGTCTTTTGAGATGACTCCTGGCTGGAAATGATTTGTGACAAATCTCACATTCAAAGGGTTTAATACGATCATGAACTGCATGTATATGAGATGTAAGGTTACCTTTTTGTGCGAATGATTTATTACAAGTGTCACATTCAAAGGGTTTGCTCCGGTCGTGTACTACACTGATGTGAGAATTGAGATTATGCTTCCATCTAAATGATATGTGACAAATGTCACATTTGAAGGGTTTGCTCTGAATATGTAATGCATTCAGGTGTGTTTCAAGACATGTCTTGTATGAAAACGATTTGTGACAAATTTCACACTCAAAACGTTTGATCCGCTTATGTACTCCATTTATGTGTTTTTGGAGATAATTTCTGACTGAAAATGATTTGTGACAGATTTCACACTCAAAGGGTTTGTTCTGACCATGTTCTAAATTTATGTGCCTTTTAAGGCGACCCTTGAATGAAAACGATTTGCAACAAACTGCACATTCATACTGTGTAAGGCTTTTAAGTTTTGGATTGATATGCTTTTTTGTACTTGCTAACACTGTATTAGTTTTTCGACCAACTTTTGACTTTGATGATGAATTTTTTTCAACAATTTTATTAACATTTTCTAGCTTCTTATTTTCCGATTGTTGCAAATGGGAGTCTGTATTCAATTGATAATTATTGTCATAATTAAAACCTTTTTTAATTAAAATTATTAGACGTTTTTCATTCGCGTAATTGAACGGATTTTTTTCGTTTTGTTTTTTTAAATCAGTTTGGAAATTTTGGTGTTCAGATTTGCAGGTGACTGCGGATTGAGACTTGGAATCAAATTTAACATCTTTGCACTCAAAATCAATTAAAACATTTTCCTCTATATCATTGGTTGGATTTTCTTCTTCTACTTTTACTATAGCTTGAACATTTTGATGCGCAGGCTTGTGAATGGTTGTTATTAAAGCCGTCGGTTGAATTTTAACATCTTTGCACTCAAAGTCAATTAATATATTTTCCTCTATATCTTTAATTGGATTTTCTTTTTCTACTTTTACAATAGATTGACCATTTTGATACTTAGACTTGCGAGTGGTTGCTGATGGAGGCGTTGGTTGAACTTTAACATCTTTGCACTCAAAATCTATGAATACATTTTCATTTAACTTTTCCTTTGACGCCATTGATTCGATGATATGTTTTCTCTAAAATTAAAATTTCGGGCTAATTTCTGGTAGCGAATAAACAAATATAATTTAAATTATTCAACTCACTGATAATTCATGAAATGGTAATATTTCAGAGTTTTCTGTTTTGCAAGAATCCACCGAATCGAGATGATAATCGTCACCTGCGGTCGTCAAAGTATCGTTTAGCTCTTCCTTCACCCTGTAGAAAAATCGCGTTTTATAAATAATCGCTCAAAAAATTGTCATTGCAGTACTATAATACATGAAAAATGTCTAATGATTACGCAGTATATTATTACTACTTCTTTGCTTAAAAGTAACTATTCAATGTAAATTTTTAATACGTAAGCTGGCAAGAGTACTACATGAGATGCGGGCTATTCATTTTTAAGAACAATATTGATTTTAATTAAAGTTCAATTGTTAAAATATAATATTTCAGCCCATATAGTTTTTTAACACGTATAAAGCGAAAGGGTACTTATTTACCTTACATATAACTTTTAAGTTTTTGTCAAGTTCGCTTATGCTGTGAATCGGCTAATCAAGTTTCTTAAATGTTTCTATTTTTTTTTCATAAATTTGTTACAGTACAATGTTTACAGTAAAGATAGTATAGATGCAGCTGGTAGGGTTTCAAAATTATGCTTTTTACTCTTGAAAGTAGGGAACTATAATTCAAATACATATTTGAAAGTTTATTCATCAATATTTGAGTGCCACATGTTGAAACAGAAGAAATAATTGCGAAAATCGTTAATAATTAATGGTAAGTAGATTGATTTTGAATTCGTATTTCAACTTTTTTGTCATAATTTGAAATTGATTTATGTGCGATTAGTCCCATATAGTGTCCCAAGTTAGTAGGAAATAAGCATTATTAGGTCTAAAAATACAGGCCAAAAAACCATGTTTTTTCGTTTTCAATTAAAAACAATATTATTTTTGAAAATTAATTACAGGGTCCATCGGATTTATTTCATCTTAATGTACCTCGTTTTCAAGTGTAGAACTTGGTTTGCTCGACCTTGGATAATTAATTTTAAGCCACTTCGTGCATCATCCTTTTGATCGGACAATGCACGAGAGGTCCGCTAAGCTCGGCTCGTGCAAAGGATTAAATGTGTAGAGAAAGAGGGTCACTTTCGACTTGGAAACATCACATAAATTGCGGTGAACGAAAGATAGTCAAGTAGTATTAGCCGTGAAAAGAAAAGAGAGTATACTCATGTTCGAATTTGACTTACATTTTGAGATTATCGAAGTACTGCTGTACGTAACGAGTCTCTTAAACGCAGTGAATCGCTGCAGAGAAAAAACACTCGGACACTTTTTTAGTATACAACTCGACATCTGGACTGCTGGAGCACGAGTAAGTCTATAGATGTTCGAGTCAATGGAGCAGACGCAAAAGTCTGAGCTTGCAGAAGTTTTCTGAAAACAAAAGAGCTTATCTTTGTATAGCGGTCGTAAAGAAGTCAACGAATTCCTTTCGGATCGTATGTCGCGAACTGTTTCATAGGCTCGAATTCGAGCGACTGGTCTGCGCTGGTCGGCGGTTCGAGATTTAAATATTTTCGATCTTGTAGAATTGTCGACATTGCTTGCAAGTTACATGTAATAAAATAATTGGTTAATATTTGATCGTAAAGAAATCTTACTCTAATGTAATTGAACGCATCGGGCACGAGTAGTCATATTTACTAGATAAACGACCTCACCAAAATAGCTATAGAGATAAAAAAAAGTATCGATATTTCCATTGTTCACGAATTTTTTAATTTTTCGAGGACTCCAGTCAACAATTATTAAAGTCGATTACACGCGTATAACTACAATAATTTTAATTCGATTACGATCAAAGGCTCGATTTTCTCCAATGCTTTGTAGATTTTCTCGTGTATGTAAGATAAGAATAGGTCAGTCCACTCGTTGAAAATAATATACGAACTTCTCGTCCCTCGATCTTTCTCCGCGCTCGCCTCCGTATTTCTCATCCGCATATCATTGGCTCTCTTCGTATACCTACATCATACACACGCCTCATCGGCGAAAAAAACTCTTACGTCTGCATTCGAGTTACGTAAAAAAAAAAAAAAAAATAACAGTCCCAAACGTTTCTCGCTCTTTCTCTCTCTCTCTCTCTTCTTTTTTCTTTTCGCTCGCATCCTCTCGTCGTCGCACCACTACTCCTATATACTCACGCGATACGATATTTTATAGACTCGCGGGGTCGGCAATTGTGTAACCCCGCGTCGGGCGCTCTATATATGTATATGACAATCCTGCGAGCGTTGGTGCACACGTGCGCCGCGATGCCCACGTAACCGTCATATTTTCTTCTCGTACGTATGCTACATAAGAGCCGTAGCTCGTCTCGTCGGGATGGACGTGTCGTTCCTCCTTTATTGTTATTATTTTTTTTTTTTGCGAGTAAACACTCCGAATGTGTGCGTAATCTGTATCGCACTTAATGGACTATATATATATCAGGCGATGATCGCTGCGACTCAACGCGGGGTATCTATGTATATAATACAGCACTACGCGCGCGTCTATATAATGGAAAGTTGCAGTGTGCAGTTCGATTCGTATTCTAGAAAGTGGCTATGTCCAAAAAAGCAAGAGAGAGAAATTACAGCCGCAGCAGCGGCTCTTTTAATGAGCAAAGTGTTCAAGACCCTATATAACGAGTACAGTGGTGTTTATCTGTATACAGCGAGCGTCAATGGCCTTTACGGATTATTAGCCGTCTATCGGCACGTGTGTGTGTGTGTGTTTATATACGTGCGAGTCTTAATGCGAGCCTCACGATCGAATCGCCTGCCCATGTTGCATTTCCACGCGCGGCACATCCACGAACGAGGCTTAAATTGTATCGAGCGAGCTCGAGTCGTAAAAGCTCGGGGCTTTTTAGACTCATTATACTCCCGACGATTGGTTTTTGATTGAAAAATTGCGCGTTTACGTGCATGCCCCGACGAGCTCTCCTATATTTATGCTGCAGTTCGCGATGGATTAAACTGTGGCTTTTAATATTCGTCGTGCGTGAATATTTTCACGAGGGTGTGGGCCGGTGTATTATCCTTTTTATCGATACAGAGTACGATGTATCGATTTGCACAAATGTATCGGCCAGTCGCTCGAGGATGTGTATACACTCGATACCTGAAAATTCGACGTGAAATACGTATCGACAAACTAATTATATATACTTAGAAAGAAGCAAATGTTATCTTTTCTCTTTGGTATAACGTAGCGGTATATAATATTGTGTACACACGTTCGCGCGCCTTCACGCTCATTAGAAGCTGAGATGTGTATATATGTATCGTCTTAATGGATTTGTCAAGTCGCGGACAACGCCTCGTGTGTATTTCAGGGTATACCTCGAGTCTCCAGTGGGACATCGATCGGCGAATAACAATTATACCCTAATTCTGGAAACGCGAGCGAATCGTTTTTCCGACGAACGAGTATAGCACTCGTTGCTGTATATTCAACAAAGCCGAAAATTTCCCCGAGATCGATCTGTATATCCGTTTCTCTTAGCTCCGACACGCGTGTGTGTGTGTGTGACGCACACAACAAATGCGCGAAAAATCCAACGACTTTTTGCGTCGACGTTGTACACGTACCGTGTAGCATGCATGGATACAGGTATGCACTTATTTTCCAGGCAGAGCCTTTCTCCACGCCCATTAAACAAATGCATATACGTATATATACAGAGTGTACCGACCAGTAACGATACACACACACACACACGTACGTGCATAGATCGATATGTGTACACCCGTAGATCGTGTCTTTCTTTCGCGCACGAGGGGAAAAGAAGAAAAAAAAAACGATCCAGGCACACACACACACACGCGTACTTATAAACGCGAAATTTTCCTTTCTGGCCGCGCGACTTTCGTTCACCTTATAGCCCATTACTCCATAAAGGCAGTCGCTCTCGAGAGTCGAGAGTCAATGCTAATCTGTCTAGCATCTCGATGGAGTATATATACTCGGTGTATGGCCGTTGCGCTGATTCTCTCGCGGCTTTTTCCTTCGTATATAGACAGTGGTGTCTGACTGTTTTCAATCTGGTCAAAAGATATATATGGGTATATACAATTGCGGCGCGCTACGGGCGTTGTGTATCTTATCGATTATGCATATAGTATATAACTTGTACGGCGAGAAAAATGGATCAAACTCGCTGGCGCGTGAGAAAATAAACTTGCCAATTTTTCTCTCTCTCTTTTTTTCTCGCACCGGGGAATGCATCGGTGCATAAATGAGCAAAAAACGAAACAACGAAAAGATTGTCCCACCTCGATCGATCGCACACGTAATACAGAAATACCAAACTTTTAAAATATTTTTATCGTACTACCGAGCGACGTCGATCTAATTTTCCTATCCCCCGGCAGCGTATACAGTTCGAACTTTCGCGGCAGGGATCCGCACAGCTGGCAGGGCGAACAGGTGGGATTAGTTGGATTATCGCCTAGCTCTATAGTAAAGCTCGACGAAATAACATTAATGCAAAGTTTTGCGCGGAGTTTGCGCGAGCTGTAGGCTGCAAGCTCGAGCTCGATCGTGTTTGTATATATTATACATACATACGCTCGTGTGATTTTCCAAACGGCTCAAGAGCCTAACAACACTCGCGGGTTATATGCGTGCTGTATACGGTGAGGGTGGATATAATTGAATTATTTACGAGGATGTCGTCCTCGAGCGATACGATATTCGACGAAACGTGATTTAATACGGCATCTTTTGCCCGCGCGTGGAAAGATGTCCTGTCGACTTTTATCATAATGATATTTTCCCACGTACATAAAATAAGAGAAAATTCACCCGATATCGCGTGTTTTGTATCAATTCATCGACATTCGCGAGACCAAACGTACGCGCGTCGAGAATTACAAATTCGCAAATATTATTGTATCGGAATGGACGCGAATGAATTTTCATCGACACGATTGATACGCGTGTGTGTATGGCTGCGATTCGATTGAATGATATTAATGTATACGCACGCACGACTCGTATCGGTATACACAAGGGCTACGTGATCTTTCGCACTCGCGAATCGAGATTCGATTCAAAAATTAAAATCCCGCGCGTGATATGTATATGTATCGATCGCTCGCGAGCTATTATATTTGCATCTCGCGGGTTGCTGGCGCGGTGGTGACGCGGCGCGCCCGTAATCGAATCAATTATTTCTCGATTGAATGACGTATAGGCGGCCGAGCTCTTTTGAAAATTTGTTGCGAAAATCAATCCTATTCGTGTGCGTGAGAATTCTTCGTCGTCGTCGTTGCGCGCGAATTTTTCGCGCATTTTTTTTTCATACGTATAACTACGGTATCGCCACTCCGAGCCATCTTTTGTCATGGTAAAATTTCTGTACGCGCGACGGACTCGATCGGAATTACAATGAGATCTTACGAGAAAAACTATATACACCGTGCGAAGTATATATACCTTCGAGAACGAATTCGATCGCGGGTATAAACGCATTTAGCTCGAATCCAAAGTAAACTTTACGCACTTACCCGCGCGCGCTCGCGGATAATTTATAACGCGTAATAATAAATTTCCTCGACATATAGCCGTTCTGCGCGCGTATTACAAATCTGCCGGGCGAGAAAATTTATGCGTTATTCAGTTATTAGAGGATGGAGTATTAAAAAATTGAAAAGAGAGAGAGAGAGAGAGAAAAATTGCGCTCGACCCATTTCCATATTATATATTGTCTTTATGGCACCACGGCTCGCGTTACGTTATACGTATCGTTAATAATCGCGCCTCGGCACTATAAAGGTTTTATTGCGAATCGCCATAAGAAATCTTGGAATTCAATGAAATCGGTGTGTAAACGTATATATATAGCGCACTGGACTGTTCATAGAGGCCGTTACAATTGCCTCGCGGATTCTCCGTATAATATATATCGTTGCAATGCGATTTTTAGCTGCTGAATTTTATGTCGTATCCGTGTATCGGCGATTGGATGTTATTGCGATATTTTTTTTTTTCCAGTAATTTTCACCGACACAATAATTGCACGACGGAAAAGAGAGAGGAAAAAATCGTAAAAATATCCGTGTATCTGTTCGAATAGATATTACGCCGCGCTAATGTTTTTTCAGCTTTGTATAATAAAGCATTATAATTTACAACTCGAAGCGGCGGCGGCGCGTATACATTATTAAGCGCGCGCCCAGATTTGCCCAACGTGAATATTTAACCGCGTATATATAGGTAAAACATAATTCAGTACACGCGTGTGTTTGCGCGTATTAAATATGTTCATAATCTAATTCAGCGAGAGACTCGGGTTGTATAGCTCTATTAAAGCTCCTAATGGAGTTACGATGGAAAATTAAGTAGCCTATCTGTCCGTCGGAGGCAGCGCGCGGGATTCGTAAATTAATTATAAAATATACGCGTTGAAGCAACGACAACGGAAAAAGTCCTCGATTTTCTTTTCTCGCGTACGAGATACGTGTACACGGTGTCACCTTCGTTGACATCCGTACTCGGGGTCAAAAGAAAATAGAGAGAGAGAGAGAGAGAGAGATGGGTCGAACGCAAAGAAAAAAAAACTTATTTACCCAAGAATATAAAAAAAAAACAAGAAACGAAGTCAAAAGAAGAAGAATAAAGAAGGCGCGATACGTATATATATAAAAGCGCGTCGCAAGTCGAGCACGCAGCCCCCTCGAGCTGTGCGCAAGCTCGTGCCGGCGATGCTCTAGTCGCGAAAGCTCTCTCTCTCTCGCTCTTACTCGCTCTCTTTTTCGCCACGCTCTATAAGTCGGCTGCTGCCGTCGTCGTCGCTGCTGCTGCACCGCCGCTGGCACCGAGACTACATACACACGGTATACAGACGGAGGGGCCTGCAGTACAGCCGCGAGAGAGAATCGCGAGCACACGCGCGCCGGTTTTGTCTCCGTGTACACTCGTAGAAACGCGAAATATTATGTCACGCGAGAGCCGCAGTTTTCTAGTAGCGGGCAATAATAGTAATAGTAATAATAATACCGTCGCGCGGGAGGACGCATATACTTGTACGAGTGCATGAGTCGAATCGCCTCGTAGAAAAAGTGCCGTGTGTATAACGCGTGTGCGAGAGAGTGAGAGTGAGCTGTCGCAGGCGCGGCTCGAGGGCCCGATAGACAATTTGTCCAATTTGATCGAGCGATTGTTGTCTTTTGCCGAAAAAAAAAAAATTTAAGAAACAATAGGAAGGACGATCGCGTGTGTTGCGTTACTCGCGATCGATTGTATACACGTACGTACGAACGGAGTGACCTTATACATCGCGAGATAGTATTTCCGTATATTGTGAGAGATCGTCGTCGTCGTCTGAGTGACATTTATTGTACATCCACGATACAGGCCAGTCGCTGCCTCGAAGCTATATAGCACACGTTTCACGGGTTCGGAGCGCGGGGTAAGTAAGTATATATAATGCAACGTTTTACGATATTACGACGAGCTTTTCGGGATGATTATTACCGAACGTTCGTAAGATGATTTTTGGACGCGAGCCAGTTTACTGCGTGATTCGCGCGGCGCGTTAATATATAGGTACGCGAAAGCGCACACGTGCCGTGCCGCACGACGCACACACACACGCGTTATATATCTACGAGTCTATTTTTTTTTTTTTGTTGTTTCGATCTTTCTTCAATTCGTTAATCCGATTCGAGATTATTATAAATATATAGTCCGTCTTATCGGCGCTCGGTTGTGTACCTATACTATATACGCGCAATCAGTCCTCGCTCGCTCGCTCGAGTGTCATAGTTTATCGGCGCGTCGACGCTGCGGTATTTGTACATAAACGCGCGTATTACAAAAATGCGAAGAATTTTTCAGCGGCGGCTGAATTGAATCGTACCGGACTCGTGGCACATATTATATATGTGTGTGCGTGTGTGCGTCGTACTATAAACGCGATAAATTGAAACTCGCCGCACTTGGCGAAATTGCAGCTTATTTCGCGCGTCGTAATAATATGTAACGCGGCGTATATATACCGTGTATATATCTGCACGGAACGCAGATGTATGAGAGAGGCGGAGATAAAAACTATTTAATGCGTAATAAATAAATAATAATATTACGAACGATCCCATTTAGAGACCGCGAGTGCACGCACATTAAATAATGTCTATATACACTGTCCAACGTTCATATTCGTATAACCTTTTGTGACTCTAATTACAATTTAGAGGGATCTAGCTCTCGCTCATACACACACATGTACATGATGTAAGGGGCACGCCTCGTCGCGTATATGCGCCTCGCGTATACGCACATTCGAGTCTCGTTGATGAAAAAAAAAAAAAACCGCATTGAATTGGATAATGGGATAATTAAATTATCCTACAAAGCAGCAGCGGCGGTGGCCGATCTCCAACGAGCGAGCGAGCGAGCGCAATAGATCATATTTTATGTAGTCTATATTCTGCAACTGCGGTGCATTATATAGATCCACGTGCTTGTGTGTGTGTGTGTGTGTGTGTGTGTGTGTGTGTGTGTGTGTGTGTGTGCGGTCGGTACATAAACGTGCGGTTGCTTCCATCTCATTAATTGCCCACACGCACACGTACATTCGTACATATTGCACATTATATACCGATATAGTTCTTTTTTTTTTTATTGCCGTGCGCGCTAAATACGCGTATTGAGTATAGCCGAGAGATCGTATACATATATATACCTACCGCACCGAAGGCGTTTTATTTTCTACTCGCGCGGAAATTCATAAATTTTATCGTATATACCACACCGCACTGCCCAACCCTCTTTTCCCCGAAAATTTTCCTGCTCGCGACGTTTTATAATATTTATCGAATTTATAAATCGTTCGCGCACTGCTCTCTCGATAGCTATAGAATAATTTCGGGAAAATTATTCTCTCCTTTTTTCGCCTCGTGTATTGGTGCTCGTGTGTGTATGTGCGCTCTCGCGGTTGTATTAATTATACACCGCGTGCACCGATGAGACTCACTAGTCAAGCACACGCGATCGTCGCGATAAAATACACAGCAGACAGGAGTTACGTTACGATCGTCGCCGTATACAATATACTTCGTACGTATCGATCGTTATTAATTTCATGCAACTTTTTTTTTCATATCGTGCGTGTGTTAGAGTGAGTAAAAACTCGTATACCATCGTGAAAAAAAAGTGATCTCGTTCGGTGTATCGTCGTATATGCGCCACTGCTATACCGCTGCAAAAATATGCAATTATTACGCGAGATAACGATCCGAGTTTGCAATAGTTAAGATTAAAAACCGATTTTCGCGCTCGAGTGTCGTCGTTGTCTCTATAAATGCGTTAATGCACACCCACGCCACTGAATACATCCATTATTATTATGTACGACGCGACCGATATCAGTCGCCGCGAGACGATCGAGTTTATACATCATAAAAACGACCGATACTACATTTTTTTTTGTTTCATTCCTGTCGCACTATATACATAACGCGATCGCGTGCGTAATGTACAATATTATACACCGCGAATAATCGCATCGAGTTCCAGTCATCTGTCCGCAGGTAAATCGTCCGCGATTAAAAGAGGCGAAAGTGTAGTGGTATATAAGCGGAGCAGTTCATTAGTCGACGAGGACGATTATCATTGCGATATTTTAGCTCGCGACGATCGCGATTCAACCGCGTGCGCGGCTAAGCTCGAGCTTACGTAGATAAATTATGGCGATCGATCTCTCCATTATTTAGTGACCACGCTTGTAAATAATAAAATCGTCTCCGCGCGCGAAGGTAAATTGCATATAATAGTAAAGAAAAATTGCGCGAAATGGCTTCTTTCCTGCGCGATGGATCATTACTCCGTTTACTCGAACGACACCGATGTTTAATTGACCATTTCATACCGATTTACAGGCACGTTCGAGTCCTCCCGAATAAAAAAAAAGAACCACCACCACAACCATAGTCATGTCGCGGCTCGTGCTGGGCATCGACGTGGGCACGACCAGCGTCAAGGTCGTCCTGGTCCAGCCCGACGGCCAGACGATACTCGCCAATCAGTCCAAGGACACCCAGGCCAACGTGCCGAGCGATCTCGGCGTCGAGGGCAACAAGCAGGACGTGCCCAAGATACTCTCGGCCATACACAGTTGCGTCTCGAGATTGCCCAAAGATCTGTTGAAGCAGGTAAGGCGTATATACATATAATATTCACGACGAATCGATCCAAGTCTGCTGTTACACATGTGTGTCGATGTAAACAATGAGCCGCGTGGAATTGCCGTATGCTGCTGCTGCCCCCACGGCCCCCCATTGTTATGCGTGACTGGCGCGAGCCGATTTTTGCGAGCTAGCTCGGAAAACCGGCATTGTTTCAGCTAATTCGTTGCAACGACGGGGGAAATGTTATAAAAATGTCTTATGTAATGGCAAGCGTATTATTATTAAGCCTCTGTATGAGTCATTCTAAATTTTGCACAATCTCAGCTCTCTCTCCCTCGCGATCATTAATAAAGATATTATAATATTAGATTGGCTCGGCTCTCGAGCTACTACACATACTGCCTCGATCCATGACTCAATTATAATTGATTCGCCCGGCGTGCTGCAGGTCGAGAGCATCGGCATATGCGGCCAGATGCACGGCGTGACGCTCTGGAAGTCCGACGCCGTGGCGGCCACGACGAGCAGCGGCGGCGGCGGCGCTACGAACAACGGCCATCAGAATCAGTTCAAGCTCGACATCGACAAGGACGGCGTGTCGCATCTGTACACCTGGCAGGACGGCCGCTGCGACATCGGCTTCCTGGACTCGCTGCCCAGGTCGTCGAGCCACTTGGCCCTGCACACGGGCTACGGCTGCGCGACCCTCTTCTGGTTCGCCAAAAATAAGTCAGTGCAGCGCAGATATATTGTATAAAAATTAATTATTTATTGCTATGATTAATTGCGATTCTTATTACGGCGCGTTTGAGATATATATATATTTGAGGTTTATAATTGCGTTTATTTTCGTTAGAGTCGCAGAAAAACGTGAAGATCTTTTGAATAAAGTAGAGAAAGATTTAAATACTTAATGGTCACCAAGACCTAATCAAATTCCTAATCAAAGTTTCGTTATTATGTACCCGCGGAGACCCCACAAAAAATGTTTGAAAAAGATTTCTGATCCGCAATTGAAAAGGTCATCTTGTAAGTACGAAAAATTCAATAATCCACCGTGATCGAGGTCGGCTTTCAATTTATTCTCCGGTTCGACGAAGTTACAGTTTAAAAAATTAAGTTTTTACGCGCCAAACGAGTACTCGAGATATTATTTGTCTACTTCTTCGTTCAGTCGACTCTATACAGTTTAACGAAACTTCAAATTTAATGCAGATTGGATTTAAAATCAATAAGAATTAGACTAACTGATACTGGATTTTATTCGAGGTACTTTTTCATGAAATCATTGGTTGAAAATTTCATTCATAAGTACTGATTTATTTTTATGCTCAAACTGCACGAAAAATGTATGAAAATGCAATAATGTATGCTGTTTTTGATGCAGTAATAATGAACAAATAAATTTCATTCTATACTCATATTCAAACATGTGGCTCTTAATTAATGTTTTAATACTAACATGTGTTTGGCTAGCATTTCTCGAAAAAATTCATAAAAACTCAATCACAATAAAATCCAGTGTCCACCGCTAGAGGGCGAGTGCCTTCATTTGTAAATCTGCAAGTGGCAAAGTCAACAGAATCGTATAAGTCAAAGCACGAATTTGTCCAAACGTATATCCATACTTTTTCAATATTTTACCGAAAAATTTTGGAAAATTTCAAGTCTTTAATCAGAGTTATAGAAATCAATACCGTACTTGGTAATAAATGCGACGTAATTCGATCTATTTATTACAAGCATCAATCATTGACCCCATTAAATTTTAATTCATGCAATGTATAATCCGTGATCGAACCTGCAACAACATCGGTGGCGTTATTTTTATATTAGTATTACTGTTATTTATTTATTTTATGCACTCGTACATTTAACGCGAATACAATTTTGGCTCATTTTGGCTCGCATCGACACCCTACTGCTATACAGACCGGAGAAGCTGAAGAAGTACGACAGATGCGGCACCGTGCAGGACCTCGTGGTGAGCCTGCTGTGCGGCTCGGCCGAGGGCCCGGTGCGCATGAGCAATCAGAACGCCGCGAGCTGGGGCTACTTCTGCACCGAGGCCTGCGACTGGGACCGCGAGGCCCTGGCCCGGGGCGACTTCCCCGAGCGACTGCTGCCCCAGGAGGTGCTCGGGCCCGGCGAGAGCGCCGGCCGACTGTGCCGCAGCTGGTTCGGCATACCCAAGGGCGTCAACATAGGTATGATAATGTTATTGTTACATAAATCGGCACGCATTTGAAATTAAAAATGACAAATACACACTTGTACTCACGACGTTTTTGAATTGAAAAACGCAGGAGTCGCGCTGGGCGATCTTCAATGCTCGGTGTACGCGCTGCTGAAGCAGCCGAGCGACGCCGTCCTAAATATCTCCACGTCGGCTCAGCTCGCCTACGTACATCCGACCCTCAAGCCGGACGCAATCAATGAATCAAGTGAGAGGATTATATATTGCTTTTATTATTGCGCCTACTTCTCCGATAAATACCTCTCGTTTTATCGTCTTACCTATACACATGCGGGCTATATCGAGTCAACCGTGATAGTCAAAAAAATGAAATTGAAACAAAATGAAAATCCTGAAATTTTTAGCCCCCTAGGCCCATCGCCCATCCCTCATGGATCTACAGGATCTCAAAGTTGGAATTTGATTTTTCAAATTTTTTCCGATTTCTTAGGGTGAATATAGAAATATTATTTAATGAGAATAAAAAGAGGGTAGGGCACTAACCTTATTTGATGAGATATTCTAAATTCGTATACTTTTTGATAGCACAGTTAATTTTAAAGAAAAACAATTCCAAGAATACGCAAGAACTATAATCAATGAATACAGTGTTACAACTTACCTACATCCAACGCTGATATAACAGCAGCGCACACTTTTTGTTTACTTATATAATATGTAAACAAGCCACTAGGTGGCGAACTTGCAAAAACTTGTAACCCAAAAAAGAACCGTGGCTGAAAATGCTTATTAGGCTCTGACTTCATTTTCAATCGTTGAACGCTCAAGCATATTCTCCGCCAATTCTACGTCAGCGTCTAATTCCATTTCAATCGTTTGACGATATTCACAAACGCTCATTATTTATTTATATGAACTGAACGAGACAAAGTTTAATTTTACCTGTTTATTATTGCGCCTCCTATTCGAAAAAAGTCGCCAATATTCGGAAGAACGTGTATTTGTTGAGTTTGATTCAACAACTTGAATATGCTCTTTAAATGACCATTACGTGCATCGACGATCCATCTCGTTTTGGTAACTAACCGGGCTTCATTCGCATCTTCAGTTATTAGTTGTCGCTGTCCGGGTGCAGGCGTCGGAGGAATTTCACAAACTAGCCCTAATCCTTCAAGCGTATCGATGACATCTCTGTACCCGCGATTCACAACAACGATGTCACCCGGTCTGAACCAATTATTCAAGTTTTCGTCGTTTTCGAGCTCATGACGAAGCGTGGCGGCATCGTTATTACGTCCGTCCGAGAAGTATGGACCTTGGATGTCTAAAATATATCCACCCGGCGCAACGACAAGGGTAGGCTTCACCAGGTGGTCACTTTTATGGCGACAATACGTTTGTCGCATACTCCTACAATTTTTGCTTTTAAAACAATAGGAATATGTGCCGTCGATATAGTAAATCGCCACGGGATTTTCTGGATTTCGATTATACAACGTATTGGCAAAGCCCGTAACGTACCTCTGGATATACTCCTCTCTCGTGATGGCTCGAAGCTTAATATTGTTTGGCACAAATTCTTCCATCAGCCTCTCTCTCACTTCTTTAATAATAATAGACGCATGTTGCCGACTCGAAAGTTCGAAAAGGGTGGCGAGAAATTGATCGGACAGACCTTGGCGCATTTTTACTAAAAAGATAAGCAAATCTCGCCTAGTAATTGCGCGCCTGCCTCGGATGCGGGGACATTGAGTAAACATGTCGTTTAATAGTTCTATCGTTAAACCTGTTAACGTGCATGTTTCCTCGTCAGTGAGATCGCTAACGTCTCCGATCCGACGGCTTTTCAAAATACTATAATACGCTTTGCTTCCATGAAATTTTGAATGTACTGGCCCGGTGGTTTGTAGGCGCGCCTTATACATCTCAGGCCACCTACCATTGGTGGCAAAATGTATCCGCGGTCGTCGAGATGTTGAGGACATGAGCGTACGATTTCGGGAAAAACCATTCCACACTGCACATAGACCTCAACTTTGCAGGCGATCGATAATCTTGTCGCGTTTCCGCGGTTGCATATAAAGCAGGTATTGTTGCGCGATTGAAATAATACCTTGGGCTTCATACACCTTGGATCATCTTGCAATAGGGCGATTTCGTCTCGAATGCTTTGGCGGCAACTTAAACACACCCTTGTATTCTCTCCAATGACTCGAGGAACTCCTCCGAGGTCTCTCCTTCTCGATGTCGCTATTTATCGCAGCTCTGCATTGCCATCGCCGATGATTCGAGACATTTGTCGCGCAGCGAATCGCCCCTCACACACATAACAAGTTACTCTGTTTGCCATAGTATAGAAAAAATCATTATCTAAAAGATTTTTTGATGAGGAATTCAGATTTGATGTCTAAAATCATATTCATCAGCTTCTGCTCCATTTAAAGATGAAAATGTCGTAAAAGTCAAACAATAAATATGTTCGTATCCATTGATTAGGCTAATATTGTAAAACATGTTTTATAGCACTGTATGGCATAAGTCGCACATTCTGGCACCGCTGCGTTCGCATCACACTCGCATGCGCTCGTGCGCTAACCTCACTTCGCGCTACCAGAAGTGCGACTCATGACTCGGAAAAGGGGGCACAAATGTGAACTTTGCACAGTACTATAAAATGTTGTTCGATACTCGGGCCGTAGGGGACACTTTTTGGCACGGCGTAGTTTAGGGCCCGAGCGCAGCGAGCGACTTCTGATAAAGTTTGGCGATGGTTGAAGCAATAGAAATCATTTCAGAGAACGATAAGAGTTGAAAACTATTGAAAATGAGGGAAACCCCTTGTGTTTTGATTTTTCATCACTTTACTTTGTTTCAATTTCATTTTTTATGACGGTTGACGTGATATAGTCCATATGCCCAATATATCGCGTTATGTACTTACGTTGTTATAACAGTTACGTTTTTTTTTTTCATGCATAGAAAAAATCGAATACTTCCCGTACTTCGATGACAAGTACCTGGCGGTGGCTGCTTCGTTGAACGGCGGCAATACCCTGGCCACCTTCGTCAAGTCGCTGCAGCAGTGGATCCTGGATCTGGGCTTCTCCGTGCCTCAATGTAAACTCTATCATCATCATCATCATCATCTTAACAAAATAATCTTAATTGCAATTCGTTTCGATCGTCGTTTTCTTTTCTTTTTCTTTTTTTTTTTTTCACGCCTCTTTCTCTCGACGACGACGCCAACAGCCAAAGTCTGGGAGAAGCTGATCAAGCTGGCGGCGGACGAGGCGACGAGCCGCAGCGACATGCAGATCGTGCCGACGCTGCTCGGCGAGCGCTACGCGCCCCAGCAGACGGCCAGCGTGAGCGGCATCAGCCTCGACACCCTCGATCTCGGCAGCATCTTTCGCGCGCTCTGCTCCGGCATCATCAAGAATCTGCACGAGTGAGTTTTCGCTTTTTTCGTGACCTAAAAATAAACGATAAAATTGAACGAATTTTGGAATTACTTGTTACACGACTGGGGCAGTAAATTAAAAAAAAAAAAAATTAATTCGATACGAGTGATATAAAATTATGAGTAAAGTACGACCTTATTTCGAGTTATTTCATCGGCTGCCGCCAAAGTAAAACAGCGAGACAAAAGAGAGGCGACTCGGTGACGCAGCTTGCGCCCGAGCTTTTACGGGCATCGATTTATATTTCCATCAAAATTACGTTAACTCAATTCTCTCTCGCTCTTTCTGCGCGAAACACGTCGTATATCATAATAGGCGTGAAATAGACAGCGAAACTAGTGCGCTGCAGCTGTCGTCATTGTTTCCTCGTCCGACTCTTATAATTAATAATAATAATAATACAAGTGTGACCAACCGTCGCACATATTTGACCATAAATACAGCTCGTCGATGTGTTTGCAATTGCAGCATGATGCCGCGGGACGAGCTGGCGGCCTTCGGCATCGAGCGCATCGTCGGCAACGGCTCGGGTCTGGTGCGCAATCCCGTCCTCCAGCAGGAGGTCTCGCACTGGTACCGACTGCCGCTCGAGCTGGGCCACAGCGGCGACGCGGCCCTGGGCGCCGCCCTCGCCCTGCTGCAGACCAACGGCTAGATCGGAGAGAGATTTTTTTTCTTTTTTTTTTCTCAACAGGTATCGTCTACGTGAGATTATTTGACGAAAGAAAAAAATTATATGCGTGTTAATTTTTTTACGTAGAAAAGCGGCTGTGCATCGATTTTATTTCAAGTATACGTGTTATTATTACGTACATTCAAAAATGTCGAGATTTATGCGTAGGGAAAGAGAGATGTCAACGTTCGCGTACAGCGAATGATAATGGTAATTATTTTTCACGTAGATGTGAGAAGAGGAGAGCTCGTGAAAATTCATTTCCAGCTGTGTAGGTAGACTGTACAATCGATTCGTAAATGACGAGTACATTAAACACAGCGCCTGTACTTCTTATTTGTAAATACAAACGAAAATATTCATATGAAAATTGTGTATTCTTTATTTACCCGACATTATTGGTTGATGGATCATTAATCATTATGAAATTCAAGAGTACAAAAAAAATTATTAAGAAAAGAAGAATTTAGAATTTTTACGCTTGATATAAAATATACAATTGAATACACTGTTTCTTTTTAACTCGGGTTTTAACACATTTGCTAACCACCTCATCATATCTCTCTAAATTGAATTTCACGGGACATCGACAATTTTACGGCTTACGGAGCTTTTTAAATTAACCCATTAGGCCCGGCCCGAACGTTTTTTAAATTGGTATTTTATTGAAAATAGAATTAATTTTTAAACTCAAAAACACAGTTCTTAACGAGATAGAGTTATACTCATAAATGTTCTTGGAATTTCTCAAATAATATCTCTGAATATTTTCAAATATCTTTCAGTCTGTTGGTTTAATTGAGGTAGGGTAGGGAAGAAATATCGTTGGTGACCTAATTTCGGTGTATTATGATATATTTGAACGAAGCAACCTTGAAACGATGTCGATGGGGTGATTTTTAAATCTAACGATCATTGAAAAGGTAAAAAAAAAATTAATTAAGTTTTTCTTTTTATTCTTCTTTTTTTTCATTTACGGACATTGAGACATTGAACTTTAGTTCCAGTCGCAGATTTCAATCAAAACAAAGCCACATACATATCGTATACTGCTACTATTACTACATCAAACTGAACCTACATATAAATAGACAATAAGAATCATCTTGTGTACGAGGTGGCCTAGCACAAGGCGGCGACGATTCGATAGACGATCTCGACGAAGCTCAAAATACTGGCCCCGGTGAAGAGGCCGATCGAGCTGCCGCTCAAAACTGCGAATGAATCAATGTACAATTTTCCTTCTTTCCTTTTTCTTTCGTCGACTTTCATCATTTATTTATTTAGTCATAACAATGTTATTTGCGTACCGAAAATATCGAAGGAGCTGCGCGCGACGTAGCGCTGGTAACGCATCCTCGGCCACGACAAGAGTCGCAACCTCAAGCCGACGAAGGAGATGCTGCCGTTAATCGGTTGCTTCTTGCTGCTGTTGTTGTCGTCGTCGACGATCGGATAGGCGCGCCACTGGTACGTGGCTGCACGGCAATCGGCCGGACACGAGCCGATCGCCTCGTCGATCATCCTCCACGACGACGACGACTTCCGGCGCAATTCGGCGCAGCAGCGCATGCCGGTCATGTTGCAGGCCGCGATTTTGCTACGCGGATAGACGTAGCTGGCGCAGCCGCACGCCGCCGACATCGCTTCGATTTCCATCTGGTGACGGGATTAGAGAATGAGAAAGAAGAGATACATTTCGAATTTGAGATGATATGATATGGTTCGTGTAACGATTTAAAAACAGTTGTTTCGGTGCAGAAACTTTTCATATTATCCAACACTTGAAACTTTTTGGTCATACTGTAAGTTTTAATTATTTAATTTATTGAACGCTCAATCAATCAAACTGTGTCTACAGCTACTATGTAATAATATTTGAGTAATTTAATAATTGAATTTTTCTACTTCGAATTAGCGAAAATCTACTGCATTATGTACGTACGTCGACGGTGCAGCCGTCGTAACTGTATAGCTCGTAAACGGGCTGTCGTCGCCGCTCATCGTCTAATGCGTCATTTTCGTGAGTAAATCGGCACTTGCGTTTCTCGGGCGAGACGCGATCGACCCCCGCCAGATTGACCAGGTCGACGACGTTGAAATCGATCTGGACGGCAGACGTGGCCCCCGCCGAGCGGCCGACGTTGCGCAGGACTCGATCCTCGGCTGTTCTCAGCGTCGGGATCTCGACGCTGTTCAGAAGATACACTCGAAACTGCGCACAAGCACACGAACAGATTATCGTGTAAAAAACGTCGATCGATCATTTTTTCCTTCGTCCTATAATCAACCGAGAGAAAGAGAAAGAGACGTACATCCTGATTGGACTTGGCGTACTGGTGCGTGATACCGATCTCGAGGCCGATCGAGCCGATCCCGGACGACGATCTCGAGTCGACCCGGAAGTCCAGAGTCGATCTGGCGTGCACCGAGTTGAGCAGTAGGCAGTGGCCGACGCTCGTCTGCAGATGGGAAAACTCCGCGCAACAATCGAACTCGACGCCCAGCCATTTGCAACTCGTCAACGATTCGTCGCACTTTGGCTTTACCTGCGTATTATTTTTTACGATCGATGAGTTATGTACTGCCACGTGTACGTTGAATCTTATCCGTACTTTGTCGTTGATGGCCAGGTAAAGTTCGGCCGGTAAGTCGAGGCGCTCGAGCTGCTTCACGTAGCCCATCCTCGACGGCAAGAACAGCTGCTCCGACAAGCCCCGGGCGTTACCGGCCGCGAGCGTCCCGTTGGCCGACCGCTCGATTATCCTGACAAATGACAAAATGAATGATGCGACTGCGACGATCGCGAAAAAAGCAATGGTATATTTACGAGGCCGCGCGATCCTTGGCCGATTGACTGGAGGCGCTGCAGATGCCGATCGCCGGATACGGCGTGATCCAGTCGCGATCGGCCGTGTCGACGGTGATGGCGACCGGCGTCGAGTCGGCGTAGAAACCGATCGTGCTGGCGAGCGCCACCAGAGCCGCCGACCAGCTCGCCGTGCAGAGCAGCCACCACAACGATCTGTTTTCGATACATAATTGTAGATCGTTGTAGGGTTGGGAAAATTTTTGAACGACTTGTGTATATACCGTTCGGACCAGTGATGATGTTTGGCGACGACGTACTTCAAGCCGTGAACGTTCGATTTCTCGCAGTAGGCCAGCAGTGACGCTCCGATCCTGCCAAAAGCCATCGCGTCACTGATCCTACTGCTAGACGAGCGAAAACGTTTGTAGGCACACATGTAGGGCTTTTGATTGATGTATAAGAAATGGCCTCTTTTTACGATTCATCGATTTGTGCGGGAAGCGTCCGAGGGTAATTATACACCAGCATTATTTATGTATCAACGCATTAATAGTGTAATTGCAGTTTTACGAGCCAATGATAAGATCTACTAGCTATACTATTTTCGTTAAGGGCTTCATTCACAAATTAGAAGATTAATTATGTTCTCATTATAATATTTAATTTCATTTTTTAACTTGAAAATAAAATAAAAGCCGTAAGAGCTGAAAGGGGGCTTAAAATAAAAAAAAATTTATCTTGTTTTCTAATAAGATTTTTTTCCCCTTTTTAATGCATTTTTCAACACTGACCCTGGCGATCTTAAAATCGACTTTCCGCACGTTGTAATGAAAATTAGTGTACGCAACTGGGGTGGTTGTCTATCCCGCCCCCGTTGCGTAATCTACTATTTCAAAACTCCAAAATTTTAATTATTCACTAATATACAGCTGTTTCTGTGAGCCATTTTCGTATACCATGCGTGTTAAATTTTTTCTTCTTTTGCGTTTTGTGGCGTTTTACTCTTTCACAAAGTGCACCTCAGTTGTCGTAACATTCAGAGCGTACCGGTTGAGTTACGGGTTACTTGGGTTGCGTCAATGGTTACGATCGTAACCTCGGGCGAACCGATCCGACCCTTCAGTCATCCTGCACAAGCACTGAAGTACAAATTTTTTTTTATTTCACGTTTTTTTTGTGACCTCTTTCATGAATCTACTGATGTACTGATAAGTTCGATCGCCTCGGCCGAGATTGCCTCTGTGACCATTGCTGTTCTGAAGAAGTGTACGTGATCCTGGGGCCGTAACTCAGGCGAATACGCTCTGAATATAGGCTCAAGGAAACAGTTGTATCGCAGTAAATGATCCAAAGTTTGGAAATTTTAAAAAATCATGAAAATGGGATAAAAAATCGAAAATAAAATCTTTTTTTTCGATTTTAAGCCCCTTTTCTCATTTTTTGAGCATATTGAGTGGGCACCATCAAAATTCTGTTCGGAAGGTTCCCATAATTGTTGGTTTCTCATATATATTACGAATGTGCGTACAGTCAAAGCTAAATACTCATGCCTTTGCTACGCCCACGCAATATATCGCCGGTGCTTATGAAAAAAAACACGATGAAACGTGCTATGAAAAAAAACCTGTTTGTTAAACACCATGAGGAAAAACACTCTTCATCTATACGCAGTGAAGAAAAAATGTCCAATTAAAATACTGTGAAAAATAAACGATAATCAATAAGTGTTGTTTTTTTCAATAGAAAAAAATACGTGTTTTTTATCTGTCTCGCGGAGATCTGGCACTTTTCTGACCATTGAAACGCCTCGATAAAAATTCTCAAAGTTAGTAAGTAAATCAAGTACAGTTTTTTTATTTATAATCAAATCAATCAATCACATTTTTTTTCTTAGCAAATTATCAATTAATTATTTGAACTAAAATAACCAAATCTTTGTCAAGAAACGTCGAATATTTTTACAAAAAATAAAAGAAAAAAAATTAATACTGAAAAAACCATACTGAATTATTGTTCAGATGCAAGTTCAAATTTACAATGAGTCCAAGTATGCTAATAGTTTTATATATTAGAGGAATTTCACGTCAACTCTTCCAGTGCCGTGCCACACGGTATTTAATAGTCGAATCCTCAGCTTCTGAGAGAGATATTTTTCTCTACGGCGTTTCGATGAGACGTGTTTTTCTTCACCGCGTTCCATTGTCATATGTTTTTCTTTGTGGTGATTGATTGATACAAATTTTTTTCATGAGCACCGGCGATGTAGTATTTGTCTCACTGTAGTACAGCTGCGCATGTGTTGGACGTTGGTATGAGTTGCTCGGGTGACTCAGGTCAATTTCTACTTTCTCTTCGTCCACGTGTTCAGTGTTCAGTGTGTTTTATAAAGTCAGTACGAGTTACAACGTGGCAGCGTAAAGAAGGAAGAAAAATTTCATAGACAAGTGATTTTTGTGGAAAAATCTTAATTTAAAAGTGATTGTGTGTTGTGAGTTTGTGAGTAGAAAAATGGCCACATCCAATGACAAATCCATTGAAAGTTTGGATAACCAACAAAAATTAGAAACTTTGAAAAGACTACGAAAAAATGCCAATTGGGAAATCGAAGACGAGCGACGTGAACTGCTCAATCAACTTTATCCCTTGTTCAAAGATTGGACGGACCAACTTCCGAATCTCCGGGACATTTTTCGGGCCGAAGAAATCGATTGGCTACTCACAGAGTCTTTCAATTCCGCAACGTACAATAATTACATAAAAAAGCTTTTGCCATTCGTAACTTTTGTACGACGAACCGGCTACAAGGACGAGCCTGACGTCGATGAGAACGGAAATATATCACCGCGTCGCACCACGCTAGTTCATAGAGCGGCGAGAAACAAATATCTATATGAGCTCGTGCTTGAACTTTTTCGAATATACAATAGATTCGATGTGAATTACGTCGACGAGTTAGGCCTAACACATTTTCATATAGCCTGCACGTATATATGCTTCGAAGTGAAGAAATTTCTCGAATTTGGGCAGGATCCTAATTGCCATCCTCCGCCTCTACACTTGGCTATAGCCAGAGAACATGATACTGCGATGCGTGATCTACTGAAAGGCGGTGCCGATCCGAATTTCGCCGATCCTGACGGACTCACTCCTTTACATATGGTATGTAAACATTTCACCTACGATATTGTCCCGGTAAGTATGTTATTCATGATCAGCGACGAGAAACATCAGTTGGTGAAAGTTGATCCTCTGGACAAGTTCGGCCGGACACCTCTACACTACGCTCTGATGATCGAATGCCATAAAAAAAAAATTGTCAAAGTGCTGATAAAAATTAAGAATGCCACTCCGAATTTGGCCGACGTGGATGGATTGACACCTTTGCATTTAATATGTCAAAGATATTGCGAGGAAGAGGACTTGGTGGAGCTATTTTTCGAGATGTGTGACGAAAAACATCATCTGGTGCCGGTCGACCCGCTAGATAATCGAGGTCGAACACCACTTCATTATGCTGTGACGAGTCTTTTGCCTAATACCGTAGCTTTTCTTTTGAATCGAGGGGCTGATTTATCGAAATTCGTTTTCCCTACTGAGAGTGACTTCGACGAGAGATTTAAAATATGGTTTGGTTATTATTACGATTGCAAACTGAAATTAGCGTCTGGTGCTATGGGTGTCGTGGAAAATCTCGAGGAAAGAGGATACGAGCTAGATCAAGGCGACGTTCTCATGATCATGAAATGGTACGCCAAGTATAGATTGTTCGAAAAGTCGGAGGAACTTGAAAAATGTCTCGAAGACGAGGAGTTTGTGAGCAAAGCGAAAAATCAGATGATTCGCACGGGTGTGCCGCCTTACCTCAGATGTTGCGATTATCATCGCGTTGATGATGATGATGATTACTATGATGACGATGATGATGATGATGAGATGGACGACGAGGATCGAGCGAAAAAAGCAGTGAAAAAAGCTGAAGAATCATTGGAAGGTCCAAGTCTGTCGCTCTACGATCTGATCCAGTTACGAGCCGAAGAAATCGAAAAACTATTCACTTACTGGGACTACGACCATTTTGAGCACACATGCCCTAAGTGGGGACTCACTGATAGGGCCAGGCTGGCTTGTGTCGTGCATCTGTGTGAGATGAGGTCCAGAAGATTTTTCCGACGATGGACAGTCTATCCTTTCTGGGATCTTATTCACAAACGTCTTCCACTTGAGGTCTGTGAGATGATCGTAGTGCATCTGACGAACGAGGATTTATATCACATTTGCTTGGCGGCTCAGGGCCAAAACTCATGATGCCCCATTCATTTTTGAAAATATATCATAACTTCGAATAACAAAAAATGTGTAAAACAGTTTAAGAAGTAAATATAAAAACTCGAGTTTTGATGCCTTTATATTACTATCAGAAAACAATAATAACATTTAATTTACAACCGAAATAAATATAAAATAAAAATTTAATTCGTTTATTTTTTTTTCATTTCAACTTTTCTGAGTTCCAATTGTTTTACATTTCATATGAAGCAAATATTTTGGGTTTGTGAGTTATCGTAAAGGTCCTACGAGATTGAAGATGCCCGATCAATGAAACTATAAAGTGAAAATAAAAATTGGGTATAAAAATGTAATTTACTACGCCTGAAAACAAGAGTAAATCGCATAGACCGTAATAGCAAGTCGATTTCGATATAAGCTATTGCCGTATAAATGCGAGTGATCACACAAATTTCCATGTCTAATGGCAAATTCGATGTAAGTTTCGATAATGAAAAAAGAGAATGATTGAAGAGCTAGGAGACTTGACGTGAAATGACTCATATTTGTTGTAAAATATCTCTCGAAAATTTATTTATTTTCTTATTTTATACCGTACAATCGAATCGTCGACGGGTTCATTAATACTGAATTAATATTGAAACTGTAATTGTTTCAAGTGCAAACAAAAATATCTATATGACAATTGTATAATATCATACATGTGACATTATTGATTGATCACATTTCAGAATCCTTTTCCTTGGTTAAATTTTCTTTCTGAAATTTTTTCCACTTTTCTCGATTTTTCAAGACTTTATTTTTTGTATGTTTTTCTTTTTAATTTTCCAAGATTTTTCTTCTTTCACATTGTAATGTATTCATAGTTAATTAATTTTTGAAGTAGATTCACTTCTGCTGCCTGTCCACAGGCAACCAACCTAATAATTTAGATTTACTTTTTCAAATTTATCAAATATTTTTTTTGTTTTTTAACAATAGGTATAACACAATATACCGAAGGTTATAAAAATGTTGATATATTATACCTATTGAAATGATCGATATAGATCGGATTATAGCGTCGACATAGACATTTCATCATAAGGTGTTCGGCCACAATTAAGTTCATGAAAGCTTTTATTCATAAAATAACATTGCGATTCCCGCCACATACTTTCAACGGACTTCTACACTCTTGCCAAACTTAGTTGCGTCGACAACTTAAAAGATGGATTGAAAAAAATGCTCGCATTTTATCACATTGAAATTGGTACGAATACAACTAGGTAATACCCATTGAATCGTACTTGTCGGTTGAACTCTTGAAATTCCATACCGGCTTTTTCTTTGTTGGCGAATTCAGACATAGGCGACAGCCACCCCGACATATTCGATAGCAATCGCGTGTTTTCTTGGATCGTCGTTCGAGTCGATTCCCAGAAGCAACATTTTAACGTGCTGTGCGGCAGTCTTGAAGTTTCCAGTCCACCGCACGCATGCATACATACGTACTCAAGTGACTCGACAACGCATTTGGCCTACATAACTCATCGAGTCAGACAAAGGCAATTCGGGCTTTTTCTAGACTAACGATAAGTCACCAACGAGCATTATTAAGAGCGTTTTGGCTTGAAGTTTCGAGAGAGCAGTTTTTGACTGGAAGTCGAAGGGCGAAGCCGTCGAGATCTTTCTCCATAGTTTGCGCGCAACGTTTGCAGTGTAAGTGTGACACCCGTGCCAAATTCAGTAACTGTATAGACAACCGCAGGGATTCATTAAGAAATTTGTTCGATTTTCGACGTGTGATATACATATCCATACAATCTGACTAAACAATATAGGTGAATTTGCGGTTTTATACTCAAGATTTGATACCAGGCTTTCTCTATTGGCTTAGTCACACTGCAATTCTCGTCACGATCATTGTTCTGCAGTTTTTGGATTACGATTGCAAAGCAGGTTTGCATTTACAAATTTTTAATTTCTCAAAGTGTAACTATAAAGTTTTTCATACTTAATTTTTTTTTTAGTCAGTCATATTGCTATAAGCAACATCTTTTAGAGCTATTCAAACTTGCACCATTGACTTATATTATTTGCTTGCAATATGAATCAAGTTGTTACTTCACTAAGTCATTCGTATTGTGAATGGCACATACAGAAGGAAATTATAAACGCAAACGGTATAATTGAATCTCCGATTTTTTTATGTTCACGGAAGAAACAGTGGCAATTTGATTTGGATTGGAATTACCATTCTTACTCAAAAAATTTTATGAGATTAAAGCTAAAACGTATTAATGAAAATGATACAGAGGATAAAGTGGATAATAATAAAAGTTACATATGCGTCATTAGTAAATTAAACAATGAGAAAGAGAAACGGTCACTTTTTGAAAATACGTATCACGAGTTTTCTAATATCTGTCAAGAAAATCTAGGAGAATATTTATGTAATGGGCTGTTAAAAATTCGTTTTTTAATTGTTACTAAACTAAAAAACAAAAGGGGTACACTCTCCGACTTGCCTTCTTCAACTCTTTACAACAATTCTTACTTTTCGGATGTTCAACTTTTTGTTGGTGATAAATCATATTACGCTCATAAAGCTATTTTGGCTAATTGCAGTCAAGTATTTGCGACAATGTTTAAAATTGATATGAAAGAAAAGAAGGACAATATAGTAAAAATTGATGATCTTAATGCTGAGACTGTTGAGTGCATGTTACAGTTTGTTTATACTGGTAAAGTAAATACATTAGATGACAATGTAGTGTTTAGTTTGTTAATGGCTTCTGACAAGTATCAAATGGAGCATTTAAAAGATTTTTGTAAAAATTATTTGTACGACTCAATGAATTTGGACAATTGTATTGAAATTGCTGAGTTTGCAGATCGATACAAAATGGATTTACTTAAGTTTTGGGCAAAAAATTTCATTGCTGTAAATATAAAACAAATATCAAAATCCAAAAAATTTACAGAACTAGCAAAAACTAATAATGACTTACTTTTGGAAATTGTTAGCTATTCTTTCGATTACAATTTGTAATCATGATAAAACATTTAATTAATTCACAAGTTTAATTTTATACTTCATTATGTGATTATTCATGTAATTTGCAATATTATGTTTGATGTTTAAAGTAATTCAAAAGTGTCATATGTATCAAGCTTATTCGTTCAGTCCGTTGCCCATGTGTCACTTAATAGAATCAAAGAGTTAATTAATCAACATATTTTTGCATAAAAACATAGATGTTTCAGCTATTGAAAAAAAATGTTATTAAAGATAAGATTTATAAGAACTAATTTTGATATTCAAAAGTATATATTGATTGCTTCTCTTTTGTTCAGAATTGTTAATGAATATTTTTATGAAAAGATAAATAAAGTTTTGCAGCCTAAGGAGTTTAATCGTTATTTTTGAATTTTAATAAATAAAACATGTATTGTGCATCATTATTGAAATTTGATCAATTACATGGTTACAATATATCATTCATTCATTCAATCAACAATTTGTTGAAAACTTTTATATTATTGAAGAATTATATACCATCCAAATTATGAATATAGAACTGGTTAAATTGTGTTAAACGTTATACACTTTACGTGTAACTTGCAGAAGAACTCATTCAATATCTAACTTATTCAATACACTAATAAGAAAACAGCTTCAAGATGATAAATATTTTTATAAAGACAAACTGAGAATTCATTTTGCGTTTGTTACAAAAGTACAAGATGAAATGAATTTTACTTTGATATCGGATTTACTTTCTTCAACTATTTTCACCAATTCTGACTTTTCTGACATCAATATTTCTGTTGGTCATGAATAATTTTATGTTCATGAAACCCATTTAATATATAGATAATATACTTTGACAAGAACGACAAAAATATTGTTTGTACTAAATGTTCAATTATTTACAACAATATAAAAGTTTTTGAAAAAAGCATTAAAGTTCTGTAAACTTTTTCAATTTTTATTCAGTTTTGATCAGCGTCATCTCATTCTCTTGAGAAATTAGTTGTCTGAAAACGTAAAAAATTGATAATTTGAAATCACAATTGTAGACAATTGATTTCTTGGAAAATGAGGGATCACTGATCAAAATCGAATAAAAAAAATTGAAAAAGTTTACAGAAATTTAGCAAATTTGTCAAAAATTGCTACATTATCGTAAAAAATTGAGCCTTTAGTACACAAAATATTTTTTCTAATTCTTGCCAAAGTATATTATTAATACATATTAATATTAGTATCAACGGATTTTAACGCAAAAGCGGTAGCCATAAGAGTCTCAAACTATTACCAAATTCAGAACCAGAGTCCAAAACGAGTTTTTGAACCACAAGTTGCAAGATAATTTGGTTCACATAATCGTAAACTACGTTGAATTCTCAACAAATGTGTGTAGATGTGGGTGTTTTTTTGTCATAAGATGTATCGATTTATTTTGTTTTAGAAGTTTACATTAATTATAGCAACCCTTCTCATTTTTTTTTTATTTTGATATTCTGTCTTCGCGGGACTGCCTTTAGGCATTACTTCGCGAGGAAAGGGTTGAAGCATCATGTGTGCTTATCCCTATAAAGACTTGGGAAGCGTCTTCTTCTTACCTTCCTCTGCGACTCTTAGCCCTGTTACGACAAACCGGGCGAAGGAGCTCGACTCGCTCGCGAGCATGAGTCCGATAGCGTTTTTAAATAATTTTCGATGATTATGAAAATTACTTTTTGTCGACATCGTAAAAATTATAATTTGAGTTTAATAGAACGAGAGAAAAATAAAACGTGTTATATATAAAATTGATATTTCAAAAATCAAGTTGTTTTTAACATATTAACTTAATGAGCGTAACGAGGGCCGTTTTTATACAGATACTAAATAAGTTCGTCAAAACTTCATTATATTTTACATTTACAGCATGGGGCAGTAGAAGTGGAAAATAATTCACAAGGTTCCAAGTTATTTAGTTCTATGTGGTCTCGGTTTTTTTCTTTGAACCATTTTTCCTTTATTTATGTATATTTCATTTAATAATAAAAAGTTTTATTATTCGTTTCATTTAGCCACAGATGAAAACGCCAACTAAGCATACAATTGGCTTTAACTCTTGGTACTAGCATTAAGTAGAATGTGTCGTACATAATTTTTTGATCGTTTTTAAGAAATTCATTATACTTAAGTCTACATGCAGTCAAGCAGTTATAGGTCTCTATCGCGCTCACTTGCCACGACATGCCATGTGCTTTCAGTGTCATCGTGGCTCGATCAGATGGATATGCTTGCGCATCGCGTAGTTTTTCGAGCATCGTCCACGTCACACGTACTCGGTACATCGTATTATATAGTGCAGTACAAGTTACGACGCCGCAGCGTAAAGAACGAAGGAAAATCTCGTCGATTGCAACTAGTAATTCTGGTGAAAGGATAAATAATTTTCAATTATAAACAGTAGCCTTTCGTGCGTGAGTGATCAGAAAAATGTCCGACGTAAGTCTCGATGACGAAAAAAGATCAGAAAAATTATTAGAACAAAGAAAGATGTTGAGGTACCTACGCGGACATGCCAATTGGGAGATCGAAGGTTTCAAGCACGAATACAGACAGGTCAATTGGGCGATCGAAAAAGAGCGACGTGAATATCTTCGTTCATTTTATATTACGGTCAAGCTTTGGAGAGGCCAACTTCCAAATCTCCGGGAAATTCTTCGGGCCGAAGAAATCGATTGGCTTCTCTTGGAGGCTGTAAGAGACAATTACAAATACGAGGATAAAACAGGATTCGTCCAGTTTGTGGCTCGCACCGGCTACAAGGACGAGCCCAAAGTCGATAAAGACGGCAAGCCATTGTTGAATCGCACCACACCAATTCATCTCGCGGGTAGAATGACAAATTATGATTATATGGTTCATGTGCTTTTTGAAATATTCAATAGTGACGTGAACTACATCGACGAGTTGGGCATGACCCATTTTCATGTGGCCTGTCAAACTTACTGTTTCGATGAAATGAAGAAATTTCTCGATTTAGGACAAGATTCCAATTGCCAGCCTCCACCGCTGCACTTGGCTGCAGCCGCTGACCAATGCATGGCGATCAATTATCTACTGAAACGCGGGGCCGATCCGAATTTGGCCGATGCCGAAGGACTAACTGCTTTACATGTAATATGTAAGAGGTTCACCTCCGGAATCACCTCGGCAAATATCTTATTCAGGCTTAGCGACGAGAAAAATCAGTTGGTGAATGTTAATGCTCTGGACAAGTTCGGTCGGACACCACTACACTATGCTCTGATGATTACATGCTACCAAAAAGCCATTGTCCGAGTGCTGCTGGATAGAGACGCCAACCCGAATTTGGCTGATATCGATGGATTCACATCTTTGCATTTAATTTGCCAAAAAAAATACGACGAGGACTTGGTGGCGCTATTTTTCAAGATCTGTGACGAAAAACATCATCTGGCGCCGATCGACCCCCAAGATAATCGGGGTCGAACACCACTATATTACGCTGTGGCGAATCTTTTTCCAATTAATGTAGATTTTCTTTTGAATCGAGGGGCTGATTTATCTAAATTCGTTTTCCCTACTGAGAGTGACTTCGACGAGGAAATAAAAGTGTGGCTAAAGCAAGATGGGTATAAATTGAGAATAGCATCTGGCGCTATGGGTGTCGTGGAAAATCTCGAGAAAGGAGGATACAAGCTTGACCGAAGCGACGCTCTGATGATCATGAAATGGTACGCCAAGTATGGATTGTTCGAAAAGTCGGAGGAGCTTGAAAAATGTTTCGAAGACGAGGAGTTCATGAACTTCGCAAGAAGTAAAGCGAAACATATGATGATTCGTACGGGTGTGTCGCCTTACGACAAATGTTGCGTTGTTGATGATGATGACGAGATGGCAAGTCCTAGGCTGTCGCTCTGCGACCTGATTCAGTTACAACCCGAAGAAATCGAAAAACTATTCTCTTATTGGGACTACGGCCATTTCGCGCACACTTGTAGCAGTATGGCAAGTAGGTGGGGACTCGCTGATAGGGCCATTCAAGCTTGTGTTGTTCATCTGTGTGAGATGATGTCCAGGAGATTTTTTCGACGATGGGCAGTCTATCCTTTCTGGGATCTTATTCACAGACGTCTTCCGCTTGAGGTCTGTGAGATGATCATAGTGCATCTGACGAACAAGGATTTATATCATATTTGCTTGGCAGCTCAGGACCAAAGCTCGTGATGCCCCATTCATTTTTGTAAATATATCATAACTTTGAATGAGAAAAAATGTGTAAAACAGTTTAAGAAGTAAATATAAAAACTCGAGCTTTGATGATTTGTATTACTATCAGAAAACAATAATAATAACATTTGATGCCTTTATATTACTATCAGAAAACAATAATAACATTTAATTTACAACCGAAATAAATATAAAATAAAAATTTAATTCGTTTATTTTTTTTTTTTTTTTCATTTCAACTTTTCTGAGTTCCAATTGTTTTACATTTCATATGAAGCAAACATCTTGGATTTGTGAGTTATTGTAAAGGATTGAAGGTGTCTGATCAATACAATGAAATTATAAAATTAGTGTGTAAGTATAGTGAATAGTAAAGAAATTATTTTTTGTGTAGATGTAAGCAGAGGAGAGCTTGTGAATATTTGTTGTAAAATATCTCGTGAAAATTTATTTCTTTTCTTATTTTATACTGTACAATCGAACTCGTCGACGAGTTCATCAATACAGAACTTGTACTTTTTTTAAATACAAACGAAAATATCTATATGACAGTTGTATATCTTTTATTCATCTACAATATTTTTTTTTATTGATTTATCATCAATCATCATGAGATTCCTGAGCAAAAACTAATTTGTCGTCATTTTACAACTCATTCAAGTACAAAATTATTACTAATTTTATTTTTAACCTACTGTTGTAACTTAATCGGTAGTAACTTATTTTACAAATAAATATTTCTAATTCTAGGTAATCAAGTGTTAATAATTACTCCTCAATTAGTCTTCAAGTTAATTAGCGAGTAACTGCACGCCATTAAATTTATAATACATGATTGTCACTGATTTGATAAAATTCATTCACATACTGGACAATGTATAAAATAACTATCACAGTAAATAAAGTACTGTTTAGATGTTTAGATATCAACAAACTTTAACATCATTTTAGTCTTGTTTTTAGATTCAGTCATTATTTCTAAACACTCATATCGCGATTCCATCTCCAAACAGTGGCATCATCGCAGACGCACAGTAGTACCTTTCCATCTCTACTCAAACTGGTCTGTCTGATTGCAGATGTGCACTTTGGGTGTTGTAAAATAAAACATCTTGCTTGACTGGGCTCTTCGACGTCTAGATCCCAGATGTATGTGCGACCTGCCTGATTGCCCATGGCTAGAATCTTTTGATTGAAGTCCATGGAAAACCGAATGAACCAGATGTCACATTGGCTAAATTCAAATCTATGCAATACAGTGGCACTAGTCTCATTTGGGCGCAATTTTGTTTCACCCAGCCTTCCTGGTTTCCAGCAAACGATGCAATTTTCACAACTTTTGCTAAGAATAAAATCCCCAAGCCATTTGACACAGTCGACATAATTGCGATGAACATCCCGAGTCGTGAAGTCAGGGAAATGTTGAAGTACAGAGTCAAAAGGGCGACGATTAGAACTCCAAGTATAGGACCGCTTAATGGCGTCAAGCATTTCAGACTTGTCAAGGTTCCACTGCTTTAAAGCGTGATCCATACCACATGAGATGATGCGAAATCCTTCAATGTCAAAATCAGCACTAAGGACTTCATCACGATGACCCTCAACTCCTCCAAATATTGCAACACACACATCTGATTTTATATTCCATAGGCGTAAAGCATGATCTTTGGAAGCAGATAAAAGGAGATTTGGATCACGTGGGTGAACTTTAAGTTCATTGATAGAATGACCATGCCCAATGTAATGTTTAACACAAGTCATAGTAACTGGGCTGATAATACGTATGACACCTCTAGAACCAGCTACAGCTAGTAACGGCTTTCCAGAATCATCGTGGGTCCATGCACATGTGTAAAAGTTTTCTTCTGCATCAGGATCAGCGTAGCATTGTCGTAATTTCACTCCACCTTCTTCGGGGCATTCATAAATGCTAACACGATTACTCCCTACTGTGGCAAACACCATGGGTTCACCTTCCTTTAGGTGATGATTAAACTGTACACTAAAAAGAGGTTGATTGTGATCCTCTTTCACAAAGTGACAAAATTTATACAAAGATTTTTCTACAACTGGTTTGAGCTTTGAAGGTTTGCTGCTGCGTCTACGTCCTTTTCTTCTGCCTTTACCACGACTGGTAGGTGTATCACTGCGCTGAGTGCATCCTGTAGAGTTACTACCAATGCTGCCTTCAGTCTCATCAGACTCATTTTCACTATCTTCATGACTCGAACTGTAAGATTGTGGTTTTGCATTATTCCTCTTCATGATGATGGTTCGATTATTGAGAGCTTCACCAATTAATAGTTTACAAAGAGGTCAACACGTTCAAGTCCACAATTCCACTGTGTACTCCCATTAATGCTTCAGCCAAGCACAAAACCCTGCTACCAATCGATTCAAGGCCTTCTTTTTTCTAAAATAATCAAATAAATGCATGTACTTCGATGACAATTGGTCGTCGTTCGAGCGTCAACAAAAGTGTACTTACATGCACATCGGCAGAGAAGAGCCGCACACAATACTTCTCGCGTACTTTTTGGGCCGCGTGACAGTTCAAGTCCGTGCCGTTGCTGCCGCCGATGCAATTCACAAGGCACACGCGTCCAGAAATGATGAAAAATTCATCCAACAGGCCGATGTTCCTCTCTACCTGCGCAACATAAACAAGAAACCAACGACGTTTTTTAAACCGCATAACCTATAACTTGATCGCCGGCTTCGACTCAACGACGCGACGAGCGTTGGTATATATATACGTCGGCGTCCCAATGTATATACAAAAGTATAAAAAAAAAGAACCCACCTCGTGTATCTGATGAGCGATACGGCCGTTGAACGCGAATACGACAAAGTCCACCTGGAGATTGGGCTTGAAGTGCAGAATGTCATCGATGCTCTCGGACTTGTGGATCGTGATGCGGTAGCCACGCTCCTTCACCGACGCACGCAGCTGCTCGTAGATCAGATCGCACAGGTCGCCGGGCGCCACGATCTACATGCGAAAACAAGCGAGAAAGAGAGAGACAGACAGTGCAGACAGCGCGGCACGCAACCTGACAGATCGTGAGGATTGGCCGAAGCCGCCGCCGCGGCGACAGCGACAGCGACAACAACAACAGTAGCACGTGATGGTTTCGTTACATACGTTATATCGTTATGAGAATTGCAATTAACGAATCGTGTATTAGTCAATCTAAATGAAGAACTTACGAGCACCGAAATGATGGCGTTGACGTTCCAATTGCCGCTACATCGCAGAATTCCCGCCATTATTCGACACGACGTATGATGCGACGACGTTTATTATTGTCGGGATAGCCGAGCCGAGAGACTACGCCACAAACGGACACTGCGCAAAGACAGCAGCAGGGGCCAGCAGAGCCGAGAAACTGCACACGAGCGAATTTGTCACTCGACGATTGGCAACATTGAGGTCGGTAACCGCGTACAATTAATCGAATATTTTGGACGATTTTTAAAAAGCACCAACGAAGACGTTGATGTTGCGTCCTCCTCGTCGCAGCCGTCGTCGACTGGGAAGAAATGATTTTCTATGTTACTTAAATCGATGAAAATTTCGAATTTGCGCACATCGTCGGCCAATGAGTCTCCAGTACATGTACATACCTGTCACGTGTGGCAACAATGCGCGAAAATCTCATGGTGGGGTATTCGAATTTGTATTTATTTGGGTATATGTATAGTTCGAAAACTCTTTGTAACTTTCATCCGAAGAGAAAAAAGAGAAATATGTCAAAAACACCGAGGCTTATTTGTTTGATTCGTGGGAGTACTTACGTACGTTGGATAGCGAAATTTTTCGGGATGGTGAGTTATGGAGAAAAAAGGGAATCGAATGATAATTTTTATGATTTCGCGGATGATGAAAATTTTATAAATTTCATTTTATTTACAGACTTTCACAATGCAAAGAGATTAGTAAATCTATACAGTCATTTCTGGCTGTCCATTAGTAATTTCAAAATTATTCATTGCAAGTTCAGAACGAAAACTTCGATCTTTTGAAGAAATATCCGCAATTATTTGCAATCTTACCATAAACTATTTCAGTAAAACAATTAACAGTTCTGAGTGCTTATAAATAATTTTAAACTGATTTCCTTTGTCAGTAGTAAGATCATAGTTCTATTAAATTCTTTAGACTATTCATTGAATGACTATTGTATGTTTGTTATCAAGAATAATAAAAAATGGCCTAGTTCGGTTAACGACATTTCCAATGATTTTCACAAAGATATGAAATTGATAGAAAGTATAAAAAACTAATTAGTGACAGATTTATTATAATCGAAACTTGATCACAACGTTTTTTTTAACATTTATAAACTCTAATGACCATGAATGGTGCAAAATGTGGATGCTATGAATGAAAAATTATATTAAAATGATATATTGAAGAATACAATGAAATGATGAAAGATAACTTCAATAAAACTTTTTTTAACACACAATGATGTAAAATAAAAAAAAAGGATCATTTATTTAATTATTGTTTTCTCGGAATGTAATGCCTTACTCCCCATTTAATATTTGCATCTTTGTCCGTTTTTACAAAAGAATATACTGGGCCGTTGATTCCAACATTATTTAGCTTAATTTTCCAGTCTGGTGGAGACGCTAAAAAAGATGATTAATGTAAAATGCAGAAATAGAAAAATTAAGATTACTCACCCTCTAACAAAACAGAGCACGATACTATTAAAATGAAACAAATTATCGAAAACGTGGAAAAATTCATGGCGAACATAACATTGATCGTTCAAAGTCTAGAGAATACTGACTCAGAGAAAGCGGTATTGTGGATTTATAAAATATTTTTGTATTACTTGAGTGAATTAGTAACAGTAGTTTCATGTCGTATGCAGTCTATTAGTTTCGGCAACTTTCACTTTAGAAACGAGGTCAATTTAACGAAGTGTTAAATACACCTGGACTTAAAACTAGATTAAGAAATTCAAATTGAAACAAAAAGAAATGACTAAACATTTTTATATAAATAAACAATTTAATTAAAAAGTAAGGAATATTTAGAAAAAATTTATTCATTTTGAATCAAATATAAGACAATTGTTAATTTATATATATAATATATATATTTTTAGACAGTTTCACTTCTATATGAAAAAGTTGTGCCACACATTCTCTCTTTATCTTATTTTGAAAAAACGTTATAGATAATAGATGCTTCAAGTAACAATATCAACATAAACATCTAAATCTTTTACACTTTAAGTGCTAAATTCTTCAACATGTATTCCTTGTACTCTATTTTCCATCGTCTTTTTCGTACGTTCATACTCTTTTACATTATTCAGGAAAGTTACTTTTTATTTTTCGTTATTTTAAATTCATTATTGCGCTATTACATAATAGTTACAATTAATAATTAAAACCCCCATTTAAATTCGATGTGTGTCCACACAAACAAAAACATACATCTGCTATGCATACAATTTAATACAATAAATATATTTTCACGTTACAAAAAACACCCATAATCCAGTCTATTACAATTTCATTTGTTTTGCGTTGTAAATCGCAGGAGACATAAGTATTTATTTAGTTTCACCATTAAAGTGGTAAATCTTACAGAAAATGCAACAGGCGCGAGAAACATAATCGCGAGCCCTTTGCATTTTCAACACATTTATTATGCTAATAAAATAAATTAAGCTTTCCAAGAGCTTTAGTAATGTTCATGTACACTCCACATTCTATTTATCATTGACGGTACTTAGCGATTTTATTGCAACTTCGAGCCTTTTAACGCTCTAATCGCTGACATCCTCGTCAGTAGTAAATTCTGACTGATCATCTCCGCCTTCTCCATCAGCAGCGGACTCTTCGTCAGACATTTCCCACTGAGGATGATCTACAGGAATCGCTGCAGCTTCTTTCACATCGAGCTGTAAAGTGAAAAAATATGATTAGTTTTACTTTTTTTTTTAAATAACTAGAAATAAAAATTGAACTCTACCTTTAGATCATACAGTTGATCGAAACCCATGTAGGAGTCACTCCTCAGGCAAACAGTAAAAGTGTAAACATTAGGCCACATAGGTGCGGTAAACTTGAGTTGAACTTCTTCAGTGTCAACAAGCGAGGTAACGTGCACCGGTGCTGCAAGCAGAGTCAAACCTTTTCTATCGCAAATATAAACCCACCAGTACTCTTGTTTAACATCGGGAAAATATGGACAATGTACGCGATGAGATTGATTGGTGCGGCCATCAAGGAAACGATCGCGCTTCGACAGTCGCTGTTGGAATTTGTTCCATTCGTGATCGTCGTCGTCGTTGCCTTCCGAACTTTTGTTCTTTTTATTAGTTTCTGGTGAACTATCTTCGTCATCACTACTGTCGCTCTTGTCACCGTCAGTTCCAGAATCAGAATCTAGGGATCGAGACGCAATTGTAATTACACAAACGTTTGTTGGAAAAAAATGTATTGAATAAAATTAATTCGATTACAAACCTTGAATTTTTTCTTCTTTATCTTTAGCATCTTCTTTCTTTTCTTTCTTAACTTTTGGAGATGGGTTGACTTGTTGGCCAGGACCACCATTTTCAGTCGCGGCTGAGGTAGCTGTTTTATCAGCTACTGTAGGTTTCACAGCAGGACCTTTTTTAGGTCCTTTTTTGTTGTGGGCTTTTTTACCTCCCTTCTTTTGCTTCATCCATGCAGGCTTTTTAGCTGCTTGGGAAGCAGCAGATTTTTCTTCTTCTTTTTCACCCTCACGATTTTCATCCTCGACAACAGATTTCTGTTCCACAGTTTCATCACCAAAAAGTTCGGACATATTTTTACGTTCTAAAGTCACTGTCACTGTAACGATGGCACCAGCTGTGATTACAGTAGAATTTTCATCGTCCATGACTTCTGATCTCACTTTGAACTCTACATAAGGCATATTTCCTAAAACTGTCATCACATCCTCAAATTCACTATCAGATAAACCACGTAAAATGGATCTTCTATCTTCACGCTTCAGTTGAGCATACTCTTGAAGAGTTTTTACCTAAAATAAATTTAAATTAGTCATACTGCATCATAAATTGAAGTAAAAAGGAGCAGATCATTTTACAACTGAATTCCAAAAAAAAAACTCATTAGTTTTAAGACACCAATATATCGTTAAAATAAGAAAACCTAAACACACCATGATTAATAACTTTAACTACCTTTTTGGCTTTGAAGTACTTGAGATGATCTTCAGTAAGATGTGGCAATTGCAATAGTGGGTTTCTAAATTCCCAAGATGCTTGAACAATCATTGTACATAATTTCATACAATTTTCAATAGTTGTGATGGTTGGTAAGTGTTGTACTGTAAAATAAAAGTACTGTAAATAAGAAGTTTTTCAATTTATTGATGAAATTTCAAATAATAAACTAACCTTGTCGAGCGTAAGCTAAAACAATCAACTGATTAACACAAGTGATCATTTCTTGGATCAAATAAGGACATTTTTTTACAATATACTGTCTATCTTTTTCTAATGTTTGAGGATTCAGATCAAGTCTTGACAGATGTGCATGAATAATAGCTCTTGCTTTGATTGAGTACATATAACAAAGTGGATATTCTCTATTTTTTTCACTTAAATAGGGCAACTGGCGAATAAGCTGCGGAATATAATTTTTATGCTTACAACCATGTTGAAACATTTTAAATATCTATCAAGAATTTAAAAAATACTCACTGCAGGAACTTCGTCATTATCCGATTCTCTTTCAACAATATCGGCATTATGTTTCTTTTCAAATTCATATGATGCTGCAAGAACCATGATTATTCTTTTCACCATCATAGTTGGAGTATTATGGAAGAAAGCATAGTACATTTTTGTTGTTGCCAATAATACCTGAATTTGAATTATGAGAAAATGAAATTTATTAATATCGTGATACACAAATATTAAAAAATTATATAAAAAATTTTAGGTCTTACCTGATCACCAGTATATTTAATGCTACGATACCACCACATTCCTACAGCTGTGGGTAAAGCTAACATGAAAACAAGGGCATATGCACCTAATACCAACACTGAATTTTCTTTTTCAACGATCCATGACGGTAAGGCAATTCCAAAGCCCATGGCCCCTGGGCCATCAGGATTACCATACTTTTCCCAATTTGACATAGCTTCTTTATCAGTAAGAGCTTGATAAGCTGAAAATTTCAAATTATTGATTGAGATATGGGCAATTGATAAAAACTTAAACTTTTGTAATAAGTAAATGAAAAAGATTAAAAGAATTATTTACTAACCTTTTGTTAATCTCATAAAAGCTTTTTCGTTTCCAGTCTCTTTGTCAGGATGGAGAATAAGAGAAAGTTGTCTGTAAGCTTTTTTAATAGAGGAAGCAGAAGCACCCTATGGAAATATAAAGACACAAAACTCAACATTTTTTCTGTACTAGATAACTTGATTTGTATGAAAAAAAAATTATATATATTTCTACTTACAGGCGATACACCCAAAATTTCATAAGGATCAAAATTGGACATTTCATAATCGAATTGAGATACTTTGTAAGCTAATAGTGCAAGAATCAGCCACCCAGTGACGATGATGCTTTTCCTGTACAATTGTCAAAAGTTAATTTTATGAGAAACAATATGGAGCGTCAAAGCAAAATGAGAAAATGCAGCAACCAAGTTTTACCTGAGAAAGCATTTGGTATTCTTCCACGGATCAATCTTCTGCAAGATGATCTTCTTCTTCTTACACCCATCGCAATTGCACTCTGCTTGTTCTTTCTCAGCGGGATCTGAAATTGCAAAATTTTCGATCGAATTACTGGTCACGCTTTCGTTCGATCAACTGCACACGCACACACGGTCACGACATTCGCGACTCATCATCGCGTTAATGCGACACGTGTGAGAACGTGCATTATATACCACATAGGCAGAGCGCTCGATAATGAAAATAAAATAAAATTATCACAGGAGCACGTAAAAAGCACGGACGATGAGAAAGAGAAATTTGGCTGTTTTTTTTTGTACCTGGTTTGGGCGCTCTCGGCCAGAGGTAGTAGGTGCCCGGCACGAGCAGCAGGGCCAGGAACGAGAGCAGAAAGTAAAAAAAGGTCCCGCCGCTCTCGTCGTACTGGAACTTTTGTCCGCTCATCGTTGTCGATTATTCATCAAGTCGATGATGTTGTGTTGGCGATGCCTCGGCCGTGTGCCGTGTGATATGTAATATCAATTATGCTGCCACTATCAAGCGCAGCGCACGGCATACAGGCGGACTGGCTGTCTGGCTGCTGCTGCTGCTGCTATATACGACGAGGTAGAGCAGTACCCTATGTATATACTCGATACATAAATCGCAAACAGCTTTGGCGATCGTCGTCGCGTGTACACCTTATAAACTGTACGTAATGTATGAATACGCACGCAGTCGACGGAGACTCCGCCGCGCGCTAGCAAGAGAGAGAGAGAGAGAGAGAGAGAGAGAGTGAGAGAGAGCTCGCAACCACGTCAGCTCTTCTTCGCAGACTTACTCTTCTCTCTTTCTCGCGCGACGTTGTTATGTGTGTTGACGTTTGGGAAAAAAAGTCTCTCGCTGCTTCGCCGCGAGAACTGACAATGTTGCTGCTCGGAACACGGTACGCACGCACACTTTTTCGCGTATTACAATGATTAAAGATACAATAATGTAATGTATTATAATACGCACACGCCACGCACCGGAGCGCGTTTAATACGCGATTCGGTGAGACGAGCGTACTTATATTATATACACACGATGTGCCACACTACGCGATGTGCAGTTGAAAAGGTTAAATTCGCGGCGCACTGTGTGCCGGAATTATTCGAGCACACATGTATATTATAGACAGAATGTGTGTGTTTGCGTGTGTACACTTGACACCCCCGATGTCACTGACACAGTATAGGTGTGTGTGTGTGTGTATGCTTCGATGCCGCCGCGCTTGCTTGCTTGTTGCTGCTGTTGAGCGTCTGCAGCCAACTCGGAGCTCTGTGCGCGTTCTGCTGCGTTGATTTCTTTTCTTTTCCTTTTTTTTTTTTTTTTTTTTCAAGCTCTCGTGACTCGTGTCTTACATATAATGACAAACGGCCGCCCGCGCGCGCGAGCTCCGTATACCGAGTACTGACTGTGTGCCTCTGGTTTTGTAAAATAATGCCACTTCGTTGTCTGTGCGTATCGTATAAATGTATATGTGTAACCTGTCAGTGGTCGGCGGCGTGTCGTTTTCCGTTAGGAATGCCGCCTATGGAGCGCGATTTCAAAGACGCGCACTGGTGCACTCGTCGCGTATATTAAAAATTCGGCGATTCCTCCTTTTTCTTGTTTTTTTNTTTTTTTTTTTTTTTTTTTTTTTTTTTTTTTTTTTTTTTTTTGGAGTTCGCGTGCTAAACTTGCTTACTTGAAAACAGCAATTTTGATGGAAAAAAAGAAGTAGTGTCAATTCTGTCGATCGGAGAAAAGAACGCGGTGTATACCGAGTTGTGTACGGATTCGCAATTATTGTCGTCTACTCCGCCTTTTTTTTTACCGTTAAAACGTTAGACGACGACTTTATCGCACGCACGCAATACAAAATGACGAGCGTTTATAGAACGTCATGCCGCGTCGTGCGCAAAATATCGAATGCAGATTTTGCAACGTTGGTACGTCTCGTGCCTCGTTACGATTAATGATTATTATATATGTTAATCCGCGAATGCTCATATGCTATCGCTCACATGGCCTAGTTCGATGTGCTTTTAGCTTTATTGTATACACAGTCGATCATCGCGTATCACTCTTACTGTCTTTGGTCGATTGCGTGCGTATCTGTATGGTTTTTTTCGCGTCTGCTCAAGACAATTTTGTTTAATAAAAGCGAAAAGATCGGGCGTAATTGAACATTATTATTCCATAAGAAAAAAATTAAATACAAGCAAACGATTTAGCTGCAACTTTGACAAAGTTTCTTAAAGTACTCTCACGCTCACCATCGTCTAGAATTGGATGAGTTTTTTCGTCGCGAGCGTTTTTCAACCATAAAATCAAGACGGTTATTTATTTGTCAATTAATTTTATTAATCAAGTAAAAAATTCAATTACATTCCATAGCATCAGACATTGAAAAATGTTCACTGGATGCTTTCCTCTTGTTTCCATTCTTCTCGTGACGGACAAAACGATTGCAATGATCGCTTCACAGTCCATCCTCAGTTCCAGCGGCCAAGCAAACGTGCCATAAATCTTCGTTCATCAATTTGCCAATGATCACTTCGCAGCAGAGAATGGGCAGTTGGTAGCGCGTCAGCTCTACCAAAGGATCAAGCGCCCATCGCTGGAAAAATCCTCTCGACAGTTTCTCGCACAGATTCACGGCGCAAACCTCGCGATACCGTTCGGGAAGCTGCCACAATTTATTCGAGCGCGCCAAATCGAAGTAGTCTCTGTACGTGAGCAATTTTTCCAGCCGTTCGGGTCGCGACCGCATCAGGTCGAGAAACGACAGACTCGGAAGTATCATCAATTTTTTCGCTTCCCTCGCGAACTTCTCGTCGCCGTATCGAAGTTTTTCGTCGTCGGCCGATTTCGCGAACAATCTTCGCTCGGCAAAAAATTCCATGACGGTCATAGCGTCGTTTCGGTCCAATTCGTATCCTTTCTTCTCGAGACTGTCGACGACCGCCATGGCGCCAGAGCCTAGTCTCAAGAGAAAATCGAACGTAGAGTCGAATCGCCACTTCTCCAATCCCAATCCGAAATAATCGTTGGGAAAAACGAAGCTGGACAGATCAGCCCCGCGAGCCAAGAGTACATCGACGGTAATCGGCATGCATCTCGCTACTGCACATTGAAGAGGTGTTGCGTACAATCCGTTCCGGGCATCAACCTGTACCGTTTGCCGGAGATCGTCGTTGGTCTCGAAAAATACCTCCGCTAAATCATCGTCGAAGTTGTCGCTCGTGCAAATAACGCGCAGAGGAGATTCTCCGTGCTTGCTGGCTAAATTTGGATCCGAACCTCTTCTCAGCAACAATTCGACCAGTTTCTTCTTGATATTTTCGTCCCTTTGGTATTTCCAGTGCGCGACCCACTGCAGCGGCGTCCAATCTCTATTCTTTTCCCGGGCATCGACCCGCACCACCTGCCCAAGGTCGTCGTTGAACCTCATGAAAGATTCCACCAGGCCCTCCGTGTACTCTTCGCCCTCTAGGCAGGCGGTGTGCAGAGGAGTCATTCCCTGGGCGTTGGCCAGGTTCGGGTCCGCGCCGTGTCTCAGCAGCAGCTCGACCACCCGCCTGTTGCCGCGCGTCATGGCCGAGTTCAGCGGCGAATCGCCGCTCTCCGTGGCGAGCAGATTCGGATCCTGCCGCCCGATCACGAGGAACCTCTCGGCGATCTCGTAGCATCCCGACTCGCAGGCCGCGTGGAAGTGGGTATATCCGCAATCGTCGACGTAGTTCGCGTCGTATCTGTCGTAAATGCGAAACAGATTGCCGACTATGCGCTCGGTGTGCCACTGCGAGGGACAGAAATTCGCCGCGAGATGCACCGGTGTTGGGCGTCGCAAGATCACCTCGCCGTTCTCGTCTAATTTAGGCCGGTCCTTGTAACCGGTGCGTGCCACGAACCTGACGAACGGTTCCTCGACGTAATTATCCGCGTTGCCAGCTCGGTACTTGAGAGAATCGAAGAGAAGACGCTCGAACACCTCCTCGCGAAAAACGTCGCGAAGATTTGGAAGTCGGCCCGTCCATCGTTCGATTATGGGTTCCAGTTGGCGGAGAAATTCGTGTCGCTCGTCCTCCAGCTCCCAGTTGACGTTGTCTCGTAGGCTCGTCAATTTTGCCAAGTTGAGCCGACCGAGATGATCGAATTCGTCGTCGTCGAGGGACATCGTACTGCGCCGCCCACTGCGCTCGAACGCACAATCGCTTAAAATGTATAAGAACCTGCGTTTGAACGACTTTTTCGAGAATCACTCGCGATTCGCAACGGTCGATGCGATTTTTCTTCGTCGTCTGTGCGCGTTGCGGCGTCGTAAAGAGAACTGAACAACTGCGGATAATCGACATGCTGCTCGGTAACGCCAACTATACAAATACACGAGTCGTTCTTTAATGACCGCCGCATTCTCGAAACAAGTCGAGTCAAGCAAGCGCTAACGGCTAAACATGTATAAACAAGATGTGACGTTTTGGAACGCTTCGAACAACGGCCATCGCTTGATTTTATTTTGCTGTTGAATTTATTTCATGCTCAATAATATGTTCAAGTATAAGTCCATTGTAAGTAGGTGCTGCCAAGAGGGATTTATCGCATAATTCATTTCACAATTCTACTGAAGTAAAAATATTATAATTTTAGGATGAAGAAAATCTACAAAGGCCAGTCATGGACTATGTTTGAGCAGTCAATCACTTGTACAGGCAAGAAGGAGAGAGAGAAAGCGAGTCGATTTCTCGCGTTGCTAAGGGGGATAAATTTGTTTACGCCGGCCGGCTCGCGATCTACTCACTTCTGTTCTCGTCTTTGAACATCTCGCTTCGCTTTCTCTCTCTCTCTCGATCTTTTTCTTGCCTTCAATAAAAGCTCAGAGCTTTTTTTCCTTTTTCACATCTCTACTCACAATAAATTGGGTTTTTTATGCCTTTATGGCTTTTTCCCATAATTAATCGTTTTTATTTATTTATTATTAATAATATCATAGTATAATAAAATCGTTAACCTCGGAACTTCGGCACGAAGCCGAAGTTTTCGACTAAACAGACTATGGTAGATATAAATCTTATAAAGAAAGGATATTTTTAATAATTAAGTGCGGCTATCTATTATCTCTGAAAGAAAAATATTAAAAAAGTGGAATGATTTTAATCTGTCAAAATTTCATTGTGATTTCTGTTAAACTAAATAACAGCTCACAGTGGCCCTCGAAACTTAAGATTTTTTAGGTTCAAGATCACTAATAAAATCATAGCTAATTTAAAATTTTTTTTATTCATATTGATATTAAAAACGTGCAGAATTACATAAGACATTGATAGGTTTTTAATATATAATTATAATCTTATTGATTCATTTTATACATTATCTTTGAGACTATAATTATTTCCAACATATTTATCGTAACTTAATCTTAAATAAATAATAAACTAAATAATAAACAAAATAAACTATTCGGCTTCTTTTAATAATTTTATTACACAAATGAAAGAAATATTCACAATCTTCACTATACAAAATCTTGTAGCTGTTTTGAAGCTTTCTTAGCCCTCGTGGATCTTTTGTCTTTTGTTGTTACATTTTATTAAATTTGTGATTACATTATTTTCATTGGTTTTATTACTTTGGTCCTGAGCCGCCAAGCAAATGTGATATAAATCCTCGTTCGTCAGATTCACTACGATCATCTCACAGATCTCAAGTGGAAGACGTTTGTGAATAAGATCCCAGAAAGGATAGACTGCCCATCGTCGGAAAAATCTTCTGGACCTCATCTCACACAGATGAACAACACAAGCCAGCCTGGCCTTATCAGTGAGTCCCCACTTAGTGCATGTGTGCTCAAAATGGTCGTAGTCCCAGTAAGTGAATAGTTTTTCGATTTCTTCGGCTCTTAACTGGATCAGATCGTAGAGCGACAGAATTGGACCTTCCAATGATTCTTCAGCTTTTTTCACTACTTTTTTCGCTCGATCCTCGTCCTCCATCTCATCATCTTCATCGTCATCATAGTAATCATCATCATCACCAACGCCATAATAATTATTACAACATTTGTTGTAAGGCGGCACACCCGTGCGAATCATCTGATTTTTCGCTTTGTTAACAAACTCCTCGTCTTCGAGACATTTTTCAAGTTCCTCCGACTTTTCGAACAATCCATACTTGGCGTACCATTTCATGATCATGAGAACGTTGTTTTGCTCTAGCTCGTATCCTCTTTCCTCGAGATTTTCCACGACACCCATAGCACCAGACGCTAATTTCAGTTTGAAATCATAATAATAACAAAACCATATTTTAAATCTCTCGTCGAAGTCACTCTCAGTAGGGAAAACGAATTTCGATAAATCAGCCCCTCGATTCAAAAGAAAAGCTACGGTATTAGGCAAAAGACTCGTCACAGCATAATGAAGTGGTGTTCGACCTCGATTATCTAGCGGGTCGACCGGCACCAGATGATGTTTTTCGTCACACATCTCGAAAAATAACTCCACCAAGTCCTCTTCCTCGCAATATCTTTGACATATTAAATGCAAAGGTGTCAATCCATCCATGTCGGCCAAATTCGGGCTTGCGCCCTTAATTTTTATCAGCACTTGGAGCATCATGTTTTTATACGATTTACTCATCAGAGCATAGTGTAGAGGTGTCCGGCCGAACTTGTCCAGAGGATCAACTTTCACCAATTGATGTTTCTCGTCGCTGATCATGAATAACATACTTACCGGGTTAATTACGGAGGTTAAATGTTTACATATGAGATGTAAAGGAGTGAGTCCGTCAGAATCGGCCAGATTCGGATCGGCACCGCCTTTCAGTAGATAAAGAATCACCCTAGTATTGTAAGTAATTATAGCCTTGTGTAAAGGCGGAGGATGGCAATTAGGATCTTGCCCAAATTCGAGAAATTTCTTTACTTCGAAGCATGTATACATGCAGGCTATATGAAAATGTGTTAGGCCTAACTCGTCGACGTAATTCACATCGAATCTATTGTATATTGGAAAAAGTTCACGCACGAGCTCATGATATTTGTTTCTCGCCGCTCTATGAACTAGCGTGGTGCGACGCGGTGATATATTTCCGTTCTCATCGACGTCAGGCTCGTCTTTGTAGCCGGTTCGTCGCAAAAAAGTTACGAATGAAAAAAGCCCTGTCATGTAATTATCGTACGTTGCGGAATTGAAAGACTCTGTGAGTAGCCAATCGATTTCTTCGGCCCGAAAAATGTCCCGGAGATTCGGAAGTTGGTCCGTCCAATCTTTGACCAAGGGATAAAGTTGATTGAGCAGTTCACGTCGCTCGTCTTCGATTTCCCAATTGACATTTTTTCGTAGTCTCTTCAAAGTTTCTAATTTTTGTTGGTTATCCAAACTTTCAATGGATTTGTCATTGGACGTGGCCATTTTTCTACGCACAAACTGACAAACACAATCACTTTTAAATTAAGATTTTTCCACAAAAATCACTTGTCTATGAAATTTTTCTTCCTTCTTTACACGGCGGCGTCGTAACTCGTACTGCAACTTTGTAAAACGTACAGAACACTTAACACGTGGATGAATCTGAAAAAAATGAGAGATGCGCGAGGCATGCGTATGATGCATCGTTTGACCGAGCCATCCACCACGAGCCACGAGGTGGCATATCGAGTCAAATAAAACGATAGAGAAAGTAAATTTGAAAATTTTGAAAGTAAAAAATATTAAATACAGTTTTTATTGAGATTATTTTTAGGATTTATCATAAAAATAAATGATGAGTGAAAGTTAAAGTTTCAAAATTATTCCCGCGAAAGAACAAAAACGTTTGAAATGAATAGACATCGGCGTTCGTTCATTCAATTTAAGAAGGCGCGCGCAGAAACTAACCGGCGTGACTGTGCCGGTGTGTGCTATACATGCATGTGTGTGTGTGTCTATAACGTGTGTTCGTTCATGCATGTTTTCAGCCGTCCAATAAACACGAACTATATAGGTAATTCAAACGTCCACGACGAGAGCCGGTGGCGCTTGGCCCACTACACAGTGCACTGCTGCTGCTGCTGCTTCAGCTTGACGTTATTCTTCTTTGGTTACGGAAACGCGCGCGCGTTAGTTTGCTTGCGCTGCTGTTCAATTTGTTTGGCAATCAACTCTACAGCTTTGCCCGTTGAATCGTTGAAAAGTACGCCGGATAGCTGGTGAATCTCGACTCGATCGAGTCAACGACGCTCTTGGTTAACGATATCGCACATCTTCTCTTCGGATTAATCCGCAACAAACATGGATTTCTTGGAGTATCCCGATATAACCGCTGAGGTTAAGGGCGCCATGGTAAGTGTTCTTAAGGTTTTTTTAATCTGAATGATGATGTATATTTCTTGGTACAATTGTATTAGATGGGAATGGTAGATTTCCAACATATGTTTTTTACAATAAAGCAGCACTAAGTAACAATTTTGATTTTGTGGCTTGAAATGGCAATGTTACTTTTGTTTGCAACAACAATCCTATGTACATTCAGACTATCAAAAATATGAGTTTTAATGCAAGTGTTGAATACACATGCTTTAAAACTGATGCATTACTATCATGATCATTATGATTGTTCAATATCATAAATTGTCATGTAATATCTCTTTTGATTGGTCTTAAGAATAGTCAACTATATGATTAAATATACTGATTAATTTTTACTTTTTAGACGCCTGGAAGATTGAAGCTGACCGATCAGCACTTGATCTTCAAAAACTTGAAAACTGGAAAAGTTGAGCAAATTCCAGGCTCTGATATGGAAATGGTCAATTTCCAAAAGTTTGTGGGTACTTGGGGACTCAGGATATTCTTGAAGAATGGAACTTTGCACAGATTTCGAGGATTCAAAGATAGTGTATGTAATTTTTTTATTGTTTTATTTCTTTATTATTACCATCAAATAATAGAAGTAAAAATTATAATTTCAGGACCAGGAAAAAATTGCCAAGTTTTTCAAAACCAACTACAAAAAAGATATGTTGGAAAAAGAGCTGAGTTTGAAGGGTTGGAACTGGGGCACAGCTAAATTCTGTGGTTCAGTATTGAGTTTTGATGTTGGTCATCATACTGCTTTTGAAATTCCTCTTTATGACGTTTCACAATGCACTACTGGCAAAAATGAAGTTACACTGGAATTTCATCAAAATGATGATGCCCCTGTTAGTTTAATGGAGATGCGATTCCATATTCCAGTTAGTGATAATAGTGAGAAAGATCCTGTTGAAGAGTTTCATAAAGAAGTTATGGAGAAAGCGTCTGTCATCAGTGTTAGTGGTGATGCAATTGCTATCTTTAGAGAAATTCAATGCCTTACACCTCGGTAAACAAATTCCCAACTTTGATATAGTTTTTACAACCTAAGAAGTATATTTAATTGTTTTTTAATTATTTCAGTGGTCGCTACGATATTAAGATTTTCAATTCATTCTTCCAACTTCATGGAAAAACCTTCGACTACAAAATCCCCATGTCTACTGTTCTCAGGCTCTTTTTGCTGCCACATAAAGATAGCAGACAGATGTTCTTTGTCGTAAGTATATTGTTCTATGTAAAAAAATTAATCAGTATTTTAAATTTTCATTTAAGAAATATGTAAATTTTTCAATAAGAATATCTTCTCTAATTCATTTTTACATTATTTCCTATACTACAGGTAAGTTTAGATCCACCAATCAAACAGGGTCAAACAAGGTATCATTACTTGGTTATTCTTTTTAATCAAGAAGAAGAGACATCCATTGAACTACCTTTCACAGAGTAATTATCCCTTTTAACTAAAGATACATGTTTCACGTTTCAATTTCTAATTTTATAATGTTATTTGCAGGAAAGAGTTGTCTGAAAAATATGAAGATAAGCTTACTAAAGAAATTTCAGGACCTACTTATGAAGTTTTAGGGAAAGTTATGAAAGTCATTATTAATCGAAAACTTACTGGTCCTGGATCATTTGTTGGGTAGGATGAATGTGCATCACATACTAGATATAATTTTTACAATTAAATCAATATATTTTTCCATTTCAGTCATTCTGGAACTCCAGCAATTGGCTGTTCATTCAAAGCTGCTGCAGGTTACTTATATCCATTGGAAAGAGGATTTATTTATGTTCACAAACCCCCTATTCATATTCGATTTGATGAAATTGCATCAGTGAACTTTGCCAGAGGAGGTGGTTCCACTAGATCTTTCGATTTCGAAATTGAACTGACTACTGGAGTTATTCACACATTCAGCAGCATAGAAAAAGAAGAATATGGAAAACTTTTTGATTTTATTAATAATAAAAAACTTCGCGTTAAAAATAGAGGCAAAAGTGTAAGTGACTTTTGTGAACCATGTTATTTTTCAATTTTAATTTTCAATTTAATTCTAATTTATTTTTTAATTGATTTTGCAGGATAAACCAAGCTATAATGATGACTTTGGTGGTAGCGATCAAGAAGATGAGCCTGATGCTTATCTAGCTAGAGTCAAAGCTGAAGCTAAAGAAAGAGATGATGATGACGATGACGATGATGAATCTACTGATGAAGATTTCAAACCTACTAATGTAATTAATTTTTTTATAATGATGCATGATTTGCAACATCTCAATTTGACTGATTATAATTTGAATTTTAGGAAGAAAGTGATGTAGCTGAAGAATATGACAGTAATCCTAATGATACATCAGATAACAGTGATGCTTCAGATGCATCTGGCGGAAGTGGCAAGAAAGAAAAAGAAAAGAAGAAGAAGAAAGAAAAATCTGCCAAGACAGTGGTAAGAATCAAATAAACTTTCAAATTCAAATTGTTATGTATTGCTTCTTTATATTCAAAACGAAATAAAATCAAATTATGTATTTTTAGTCAGAGAAGCCTAGAAAATCTAGAAAATCTAAGAAAGAAAAAGATGAGAACAAACCAAAACGACCTCTGAGTGCTTACATGATATATATGAATAGTGTAAGGGATGAAATCAAAGCAAAATATCCTGACAAGAGCATGATAGAAATTACCAAGAAGGGTGGTGAAATGTGGAAAGAATTAAAAGATAAATCAAAATGGGAAGAAAAAGCAAAAGAAGCAAAAGAAGATTATCTCAAAGCCATGGAAGAATACAAAGCCAATGGAGGAAGTAGTAGTTCAAAGAGTGCAGAAACTAAGAGTAAACCAGCCAAGAAATCATCATCGTCATCATCATCTAAGAAGAAAGACACGAAAAAAGATTCCCCAAAAGTTTCATCATCTACTGGCTTTAAGAGTAAAGAATTCATCAGTGATGGTGACAGCAGCAGCGATGATGATGACCCCAAACAAGTATGTAATTTTATATCAAAAAAATTTGCTGTATAGATTTTCCTTTTATTAAAATGTATTTTAAAATTTTTAGAAAAGAAAACATTCTTCCAGTGAAGCAGACAGTGAAGAAGATAAAAAAGCTGTAAGTATAACTACTTATTGTATATTATTCAAAAAATGATCAATCATTTTATTTTTATTCAATGAAATTATGTTTTTATACATTAAAAATTGAGTGGTTACACGATTCTAGTTATAATTTACAATATGTGCATTTTGATTATAGGCAAAGAAGGTGACGAAAAAAGCGAAGAAAGAAAGTGAATCTGAAGCTAGTGAAGAAGAATCTGAAGCCAGCAGTGGAGCTGACAGTGACTAAGACTTTCTTTATATGCTGGATGTATAATCAGAGTATTAGTATAACTATTATCATAATGTACAAAGTTGTGATTTAAATTTGAAATATTTTGATTTCAAATTGTAAAAATCTTCAGTTTTTTTACCTAATTTACGTATTTGTGTATTTAAAATACTTGTGTATTATTAAGTTCAATTTCAATTTTAATTTTCCACAGTTAAAATGGAGTCTTTTCATAGGGTTAATAAATGTTAAAAATCGGACATAATATGGTTTCTTATTACAATATATTTTATAACAAAGCAATTCTGAAATTTGTCTACAAAAAATTACTATTCTACTGTTTATGTGATAAAAGTAATATACACGAAAATATGTACAAATGTCTCATCTCATTAGCACCAATTTTTACATTAAACTCAAAATTAACACAAATTAACGTTTTAAAAGTATTTGTATGAGCACAGAAGTTCTTTGATAATTAAATTATTATCACATTTTTATGTAAAGGAGAGACACATGAAATATTTTGCTGCCAATAAAACATGATGATTCATATTTATAGTGGGTTTTGAAAAGCCAAATTGCAATTGCGAATGTCAGCTTTGGGGCACCTTTTCTTTATCTGTCTCCAAATGATTGATCTGCGCATCATGTAATTCAATATTATGTTCTTTCATGGCTTTCTGAAATGAAAAAACAAAAGAGCTCAGATTGTGTATCGAGATACTACAATGAAAAGTAAATTGAATCTAAATCCAAGTGAATATCAGTGCTTTACATTGTCTGCATCTGTCTTACCTCAACACATTGCTTATATACTTTTAGTAAGTACGAGCATTGAGAGTCATTTTGATTGCCTTTAAGAAATTTATCTTTGAACCAACTATTGAAACAATCGTCATACGTTTGTTTTAACTCTTTGCAGGCCTCCATTGCGATTGCACTTACAAAATTTGATTCATAAAAAACCTAAGGACAAGAAAAAGAAACAATAGTATACCTTTATGCATTGCTGGTAGACACTGTAAAAAGAAGCGCACATGGAGTCATTCGTGTCACCTTTCAGGAATTTGGTAGAAAACCATGTGTTAAAGCACTTGTCATACTGGTTCTTGAGCTCATTGCACGTGTCATTGAGACTATTCATGTGTTCTCTGTGATCCATTATTACTGGAAGAAGACATAAGACTCCAGTGGCAGTAACATTGAAATTATAATTATTGCAACTATGGGATGGATCAATTAAAAGTATTTCATCGGTGGCGACAACTCAAATTTATCAGATAGAAAAAACAATACGACTCTGTTCATCGGCGATCAGTCAATACTTAAAATTAATCCATCGGCAACAAAAAATCATATGAGTAAATATAAACAAGAAAAAAAGTCTCAGAATGGTGGAGCAAGTAAGCAAAAATGAGGTTAGATCCCCTCGATATAGTGCACACCACAAGTGTTTCTCGGTACTCACTGATATGTTTCCGTCAACTCCGAGAGTAAAAAGAGGGGAAAAAATAAAACTCGACGATCGCCGATCGAACCTTCACGCGGTCTTGCGTGTACACAGCAGTTGCCTTAACTAATTAACTATGTGTGTATATCAAAGCGAGACTTTTATACGCGCGTCAAGATCGACTCGATATATACAGCGATGAGCCCTATGTATAAAACGCGGAGGCGCAGTCCGTAATGTGTTTCACCTACTTGTCATCGGTCGCGAGAGAAGCGCGTGCTCAGCACGCATACACCCACACACACACACGAACACGAAATATATATTATACCTAGTTAAAGTACGTACATTGGCCTCTAGTGCGATACATACGTGTGTATGTATATTAACACACCCACGCGATACCCACAGCTCGTATACAGAGAGAGCTCTTACGGTGATTAATTCGAGGCGATGATCCGCCGTCTGCTGTATGTGTGCCCAATTGTGCTATTACGCGACCTGCTTTTGGAATTTTACGTTTGGACACAACAGTCTTGCGATCGCATCGACGCGAATGCCATTTTTATTTTTTTTATGGCGCAGGAAAATGTCGAAGGGAGAAAAAAATCCAAGCGATCTCATTCACTCGTATACGATATTTCGTTTGCTCCGAGTCCAAATGTTCATTTTGCCTTTACTCAAATTCGGTCATCGCTCCCGCGCGTCAGCGGGGATCTCTTTATACAAATAAAAAGCCGATCGAAAACGCGGATCTCGTCTCTCGGCGCGCGCAGTTTTCTTATATACATTATATACAGGCCCTTATCTATTTTGACAGGAGCTGCTGCTGCTGCTGATACCCCCCTTCGAAAAACAGCTCGCTCCGAAGCTGCTGCTAACTGCCTAGCAGAAGACAGCTCGCGCGCTCGACGCGACTGTTGTACTCCTTTTTACTGGATATATATATACCGAATTGTTGTACGCACGTTTCTATACGTTGTCGCGAGTATATCATAGCGATTTGCATCGGAAAAGCTGCTGCACCTTCGAGTAATAATAAGGCGAGTGCCGTTCGAGTGCACGCAAACCCAACGAGTCGAGTGCGGAGACTGGGTATAGAGTAACCGCAAAGTATGTGCCTGCGCCGCCGCCGTATACATAGCACAACACGATCAGCATAAAACTGCTGCTGCTGCTGCACGACCAAGACTCGGCCGCGGGTCGAGCGCCGAGGAGAGGGCTTCTTATATAACGCGTGTGTATATACTCGTCGTCCTGCCTGTGTGTGTGTATATATACCTATATAGCGAAAGCAGCCATTGGCTGCATCATGCGGTATTATTACTTTTTTTTCTCGCGTGCGTAATAATAGCCATTATAGACGCGCCGATGCCGCGACTGGAAGGTACATACGCCTCGTATTGTATATAGTATTGCTGCACCGCCGCTCGTCTCGTTTATATATACCCGTCCATCGTCGTCGGCTATTGCGAGCGATGCAGCTTTTATAATGATAATCGACGTTGTTGCGCTACAACGACGACGACGACGACGACGACGACGTCGACACCACATTCACCATCACCATCGTCATCATCGTCGAATGGATGCAGCAGCAGCAGCAGCATCGCAGCTGAATAAGAATATTATAGATGCAAAAAAGGCGTCGTCCGGATTTTGTACTGGTGATATTCTCTTGTAAATAAAAACAATCGTGTGGGTGCTTTTGTGCGTGTGTGTGTATTTACAACAGCAAAACAACAACAAAACGACTGCGTTTTTTCCAGTGTTTCGATGATCGCGTATACTAACTGTGCTACTCCTCGTCTTTGACAGCTCTCTCTCTCTTTCGGTTCTGTAATCGAAAAACTGCCTGGAGCTGTTCAACGCAATTAATAGAATCAATTTTGAGAAGCGACACTGCGACTACTGCTCTCGCGATGGCTTGCAAGTGAGTAACGATAAACGACGATATATCGTATTTTGTTACATGCTATATACTGTGATAATGTGTACGGAGCACGACGAACCCACGACTCACGTACGCGGGCGTTGAACATTGGTATCGACCCTACACATGCATTAATTGCATTTTATCTATAATTCGATTACATATGCGCAGTTTCGCGTGGGGGGGTAAAGTAGTGCAGTATAAAGTATAGAGAGTGGAAAAAGTCCACTTTACATAAACAGTGTGCCTTTATGAGTTTGGGCCGAGAAAAGTCGATACCAGTGAAGTTTTACGAGTCACGTCGACGGGTCGTTAATTTTTTGTTTTCAACCAATTTACCGTTGCAATATTATTATATACTACACCCACGCGCGATTCACGCGGACGACCGTGAACGCATTCGATATAATACTGCATAACATCAGAATGTGGACGACGGACGATGCCTCGATTTTCAAGCGCGATAAAAGTACCGATTACAAGATTGCGTGAGTTCTCGACTTTATATCACTTTCTCACTCCGCTGGATATCGATAAGAAGACAATCAATTCTCGCGATATACGTGCGTGCGTCATTGATTCGAGCTTGTGACATTGCATATGGTTGATTCTCCCGAAATCTGCTTTTTCGGGTATGGAAAACGAAAAAATGGTGAAAATTTTTTTGTCATATTGAACGGCGCGAACTAGTTTACCCTTTTTTAAACCATAAAATATGAATAATTATTGAATCTGGGGCTTTGAGATTTCGTTTTACGAAAACTATGTCCGATTTTATGCTTAAAATCGACTATTTTCGGTTACGGAGGTGACACACACGGAGGTGACAAATCGCTGCTTTGATCAACTATGTAAGAAAAATAAGAAACGCACAAAATTTTCCGCACAACCCGAAATTTGGTCATGAAAAACGAGTCTTTTGACGGGGCGAGCGGTTAAAAAGAATGATCATAGCTCGAGATATTCATGTCCACGGAGGTGACCGTTTTTTTGACACACGTGAATTTTTCAATAGAATAATTATCGCAGCATCGATAAAATGTAAAATTTGAACCCGCAACCTACACCAATCGAAAGCTGGGCTATAATACTTGACATTTACGTATCTAGCGACATCAAAAATGAGTTAGCGACCCAAAGCAGGCGGTATGTTTGAAATTATTCAGAAGCATGATTAAAATCCGAGACATTTTTCAATTGCGTGGGAAATTTTTTTAAAACATTTTTCAAAGCCCTATAATAGACTTAAACTTTATTCTGGATGTATAGAAGCTGGTCTCATAGTTATTATAGGGTCAGGTGCTAATGAGAATGCATGGTACATGCAAATAGAGTTGATTTTGAGATGTAGACATGCCACGGAGGTGACATTTGGCATGTATATCTTCACGGCAAATTTAACTGACCCTAAAAAATTGAAATATTTATGTCCTATCATGAAGAATACAACAATATTGAATGAATGACCGAGCCAGTTTTGGCTCATCTTCACTAGTTTAAGAATATGGCATAAAGACATGCAAAAAGCAGATTTCAGGAGAATCAACCATATATATAGGGTGTTGTAGTATCCGCACGAGCCGGCGCCTACATGTAAGCTTCCAATGCACACCGATCGTTTCGTATTGTTGTACTTTTTTTCGGCATTCAGCTGGCTCAAGCCGGTTTAATCATTGCAAATATATATGTGTATCTGTCATGGCTTTTATTGACGCGATGCCCGCCGAACGCTATCGCCTACTGTATTACTATTGCGCGGCGAATTTATGCGGATGACATTCTAATTCTTGTGAATGAAAATGTATGTATGTAACAATGTTGTTTGCTCGATTAATCGCGTTTGATTAGCGCAATGTTTATCAACAGTCGCGAAGCCAAAGCCAATTATGCAATTGCGCATGCAATTACGAGTCAGGTTCATTGATTTCGCATTGTGAGCTGAAGTCGAACTTTGGATGAAAGTTTCTGTAAAGGGTTTTTGGAGCTCGACTGATCTAGACATAGAGTCAAAAATTACTGTGGAAATTTTATTCAAAGAGCATACATTGAATATTTTTCTATTTATTCAATAGTGATTGGGACCTAGCTTATTGATTAACAGATATTATCTAAATCTTATCTAAAAGTATTTCTTCGTATCAATAATTTCTCAAGATTACCGACCATTCTCAGACCATAAACTTCAGTCGATTATTACTTACTTACTTCTTGTATGACGTTGAGAATGGCAGATTAATTGTTTGACGCACTACGTTTTCTTTTGTTTTCTATAAATAAAGCTTAAATAATGCTAACAAAATCATTAATATTGTATATTATCAAGGAGACATATGTTTTAAATTATATCCTGAACTATATCATAGTTATTCTGGGTAATATAAAAGATAACTCGAGTGATTTTCATGACATAATTAATTAAGACGTTGTACACATGGTTTGAAGCTATGAATCTAAAGTGCTTATTGAATTTTTTGCAGGGAGATGATGATAGTGTTCGTTTACGACACCGCAAGGTGTTGTAAAGAAGAAGATGATCCAGCCGATGCTCTTGTGTACTTTCATCCAGCATGGGTTTCTCCGACACAAAGATTGGCATTGGCTAGTCAGTTGATGGGCGTGCAACAATTCTTATCCACAAATTTCTCTCCACCGTCTATGATTACATTGCAAGGAGGAAAATTTGTTCTGAGGAGGTTTAAGAGCTACACATTGGTGAGTAACTTGGATACTCTTTTGATTTAAAAATTAGCTCTTTGGTAATACTTATAGTTTTTATTATTTAAATGGTATTTATTTGTTGTCAATGTTGTAGGCAGTAGGAACGGATAGAAACATACAAGACTGGATTCTGAAGCGGCGTGCTGTCATATTAGATTCATTGCTCAAATTTTTCCACTGTGATTTTGATACGATATCAGCATCATTCAATAACGATAGAAATAAATTTACAGAAAAGTTGTATCAAATATTTGAAACGTACTTGCCAATTTTGCAATATAGTGCCAATTTATTTGCAAATCTTCCACTGCTAAAACTTCCTAGGGTGTGTTCTTTTTTTCATTCAATCATTATGATTAAAAGCAGACATTAGAATTTTCATAGCATTAGAATTTCATTAGCGTAGCTAAACGAGTCTCATCAATTATTCATATCACGTTTGTAATTTCAATGTTTCAGTATTTAGCTACAATATCCATTAACTTGCTATGCAATAATTTCATTGTCTGTTTTTAAAGTCGTCGCAATATCTTTGACAGCTGATCGTCACGTTCTTCTCTCGTTTTAGAGCGCGAGCAATGTATTTTTGGAGGCAATGCAGATCATTCAGTACTGCCAGGAGACTAACGGTATTCTCGGTGGTGCTCTTTTTTACAACAACAAGTAATTGCCAAGAATTTTTCTCAAAACGCATGTCTTGTGCATTTAACGACAACTGCATTAAACGAACTATTTGTAATTCCAGAGTCGTCGCTTCGCAATTAAATACCGCGTTGGCCAAGCAGTTAGTCATAACCGATCCTTACAGAATAAAGGTAATTTATCTCTCGCCGTACGAGCCACGCACGCCTACTACATATATATTATCTCTCGTCGACCGATCAATTCGTTATTTATACATATGTAATATAATTTTTTTTTTCTCCATACAGGCACCAGCGGACAGGGTGGCGACGAATTTTCAGCTGCCCGCCGGCGTCCAGTTGCTGCGCGTCTTCATCGAGCAGAAGCAGCTGTCGCGCATGATCGTCGACGCGAATCTGGAGCGCGGCCACAGCGCGAATCTCGACTCGGCGACGACGAGGAAAGCCAACAACACGAAAAAGGTATACGCGCCCCCGCCCGTATACACTTTTATAATATTGCATGTACGCGGGGACTTACGCAACGCACTAAAAACACGATTTCCATCGTTAAAGGAAAAACGTGCAGCGCGCGAAACTTACGTAACCGCGGTGATCGAGTGCCGCGCAGGTGCCGCACTCGTGCATTTTGCATCTCGTTAAGCTATATATACCACTACTCGTTTGCTTTTTTTTTTTTACGAAACGATATATGGAGTTTTTCACGCGTGTATATGAAAATTGATCATTACAGAAAGCTGGATCGAAGGAAGCCCAGCAACAGCAACAATCCTCGCAACAGCAGCAGCAGCAACAGCCGCCACCGCCCATCTCGATGATGAAGAGGGACACGTCGAGGATCTTCACCGTGCCCGAGGACGCCGAGCTCGACGCGACCCACTACAACATGACGCAATGCATACCGTCGTTGCATCACGCCGCGTCGTACAATTCGCCCTCGAAGCGCGCCAAAGAGAGCACCAACAGCGGTAGCGGTAGCGGCGGCAGCGGAACCGAGCCCGCGAGCAACGGCAAGCCCAAGTACGTTCACCCGCTGACGCCGAGCGTCTGCTCGACCCCGCTCAAGGACGTGAATCGGGTGCTGCACGACTTCGTCGTGTCGATATGCGCCACCAGCGAGGAGAACGAGAATCCGGAGGCCACGACGACGACGACGACGACGACGACGACAGGTCACGCGGACGAAGCCGATGCTGCCCAGGGAAAGTGTAGCGACGTCGACGATATACCGGACGTGGTGAAGGAGGCGCTGCGACAGAAGCGCATGAACAAGCTGCGCCAGACCCAGCCGAGGGAGCAGCTGATGCTCCGAGCCAGAGAGCGAAACGTCGTGAGCCTGAGCCTGACGAATCTCGTCGAGCAGCAGCAGCTGCACCACGACGGCCGCGAGACGGCGGCAAAGTCGACGAGAAACATGTCGTCGTGCCCGGTCGTGCTGAGGAGCTACGGCATCGGTATGCCGAAGATGAATTTCGACGAGGACGACGACGAGACGGCAGCGTCGCGCTCCACGAAGAAACAACGAGGAGGAGGCAGACGCAGGGTTTACAACACGATCGCCGATCCGTTTCATTTGGTCTTTCGCAGTGACGGGCTGCCGGTGTCGCGCGCCCTCTACGACGACTACATAGCCAGCCATTACAAAGAGCTCGATCGAACGGCTTGCCGATCGGAGTTGGCAGCGACGAGCAGCAGCGGTGCTCCTCCCGCCACGACCACCCGCATCATCGCATCGACGGCGTCGTCGTTGCCGAATCCAAAGTCCGTCGCCGAGAGCGACAGCGAGAAGGATAAATCGGCCAAATCGGCGGCGGCGGCGGCTCTCGACGCGAAGAAGAGCCGACAGGAGTCGTGCAAGCGCTCGATGAGTCTGCCACTCAAACCGCTGAGCAGCCTGACCGCCGATCAGGACGACGACGACGCCTCCGCCGGCAATCCGAGGCGCAAATCCGCCTGCTCGTCCGAGAGCAGCGGCGTGTTCGAGCTGGGGGGTGGGCCGCCGACGGGCGGTGGTCGGCGAGCCAAGCTCGAGGGCCTCCAGCTGACGCCGCTCATGTCGAAGCTCAGCCTGCTGGCCGACGAGCGCACCAGCGGCTTTTGCAGTCGCGACACGACCCCGAGCGAGTTTCGCGATCCTCTCTCGTCCACGTACTCGCTGGTGAGCAGCAGCGCGGCCCAGCAGGCGGTGCGCTCGAGGCTCGAGGCGCTGCACAAGGAGTGCTGCAGCGACAACGACGACGACGACGAGGAAGAGGAGTCGACGGACAACAACGCCCAGGAGCAGCAGCAGGACGCCGTGTACGAGCGAGCCGAGCTCTTCCTGTGCGGCTATCAGAACATGGTCATGTTTTTGCTGATGGAAGACGGCACGGGCAACGACGCCGACTTGATACACGGACTCGTAAGTCGTTTTTTTTAATATTGTTATATAGCTCGCGTGCAAATTGAATTGCGTGTTTATCCCCTTGTTCTCGCGCAGTGGGAGACTTGCGCGGCCTTGCTGAGTACCCTGGAATTGAGACTGCAGCAGTGCCTGGAGCAGCCCCTGCCCGCCAACGAGAGCAAGGAATTGTACAGCGTGCTGAGCGTCGACTCCGAGTGGGACACGACCTACCGATCGGGCCTGTGGGGCGTCACCGAGCTCGATCTCGTCTCGTCGATTCACGACCGTTTCAAGCGCAACAACAACGTCACCGACGTGACCATCAGAACCGAGGACACGGTCGTCTACGGCAACCGGTGCGGCAATCACGAGGTGTTTTATCAGCAAGCCGTGCCGCACAATACGCTGGGCGGACTGCCGACGCCGGCCGACCTCATGGGAATAGTGCCTCTGAAAGCCAAGCGACGCCTCGAGAGAGATCACTCGATCGTCATGCTGTAAACGCGATGCGCGATCGATTCTTTTTTTTTTTTGCTTTTTTTTACAAGGGTGCGTGCAATATTTTTCTAGGATTTTCGTCCTGCTTGCGTACGACAAATCGAGCAACGGTGTATTAATAATTGATTAAGGAGGACGATTGTTGTTTTAATGCAAAAAGTCCGATGATGAATAACGAGTCTGTCCTTTGTTGTGCAATTGAAACGTCCTCAGTGTAGTATGTATAACGTCCAAGGAAAGTACTTATTGTATTGTGTATATAGATGTTCGTTGTGAATGTAATATGATGTAATGAGAAAAGAACGTTTTTTAATTATGTATCGCGACGGTATATATTTTTACTTCTCATTGTTTGGATATCGCGCAAATCGTAGCGTATAATGATATATTATTAGAAAAATAAGTGGTCGTTCCGTTATAACGATAAAATTGTTTGTTATTGTGCTATTGTTTAATGAATTCTCGATGTTAGCGATGTTTTTTAATCATTCCGATTTGTAATAGATTATAATTAATTATTCTTTTTTATGTATTTTTAATATAGGACGTAATTTAAAAATAAATAAGCAGCGGCGAACGTAGATTTAAAATTTATTAGGGCTAAGCATTTTATCATTTGTTATATTTTTATTGAAATTAACGTTACTTTGGTTAATCAAACGATTAACGATTTGCCATAAATTTCACTGAAACTCATGTGTTTTGAGTTTTAGATGTAGAATTGATCAAAATCAATAAATCTCAATGTATGAATTTTCTAAAAATGTTTAGCAATCTTTAAAAAAATACAAACTAGATGAAAATTTGCTTTAAAAAAACAGATAATATGTTGAGCATTCAAACTGCTGAATTTATTTGAAGATAAACTATGAAAATTACAATAGCGAAAAATTGAGAAAACGCTTTAAGTAACGAAATAGATGCGTTCTTGAATATAATATAATAGTTCAAACTAATTCAATACACTTTATGTGGACCAGCGCAGACGATTCATTCTGTGATCACATCGACTATTGTTATCGTCAAAAATTGCCAAAATAGTCGTGCATCTCACTATCACGTGTACTTACGCTTGCTTCTTTGCAATAAAAATATTTTTGCCATTTCTCGTATTTTTAATAAAGCCGAAGAACGAGTTTATGCCGATCGTTACGGACGAAGTGAGAAACATTTGATAAAAAAAAAAAAAAAAAAAAAAACAGATCGAATAAATAATTGATGAAGCATTTTGAATTCACTTGCATTTCGTATTTATACGATGATTTCGCATTTCGACAAAATCATATCACGTGTAATAAAGTGTAAATTTTTTCAACGATAGAAATCTCATGTGGTATTTACATATTAAATAACAAATCGTCATATCCAGTAATATAAAAATAAAAGTAACGTAAACACTAATGTTCTTAAAGTAAAGTAATAGACTAATCAAGTGTACATAAGAAAAAGTAACGATCTATTTTTGTTGAAAATATTTCTCCATACTTCAATTGGACAGCCGTCACGTATTGTCATTCCACTGATCAGTATTGTATAAGAAATCGCTGTTATTTTTAATTTTTTCGTACGTTGCGAGCCATGAACCAACGAAATTATATTGTAATTGTCCAACGGATAAAAAAAACTTCATCGTCGTTTGTATCACAGCAACAATAAAAGAAAAATTGAAACAAGTCGATTTTAAAACGAAACTAATTTTATTTCCCTGCAATTAATTGTAAATCAATTGAAAAGTCGCGTTTATTATCCCAGAAACATCCAGATCCGATTCAATGACAACTGCGATCCGATGGCGAATAAATAAAACGAGCGAGAGGCGAGCCTCCCAGTCCGACGGGCTGATTATCATAATATTCGCATAATAGTCGACGCTCGACGAGATAAATATATTTTTCACCGAAAGGATTTTATTTTATTTTTTCCCTCCCTCCCCGCCGCCTCCCCGACGTCGCGTGACTTATGGGTATTATATATTTATTCAACGTTTTGCCATACGAGTCGCTATTTTTAGAATTCAGAAATAGTCGTAACTGATAAAAGATTGTCAAAGTCCAATTAGCCTTTCGTGCGAGTGATTTCCCTTTGCATATACGGAGAATCGTTCGGAAAGTTTCACGAGCGAATTAAACTGGATATACCATTTTTTATCCAAAAAGTAAAAATCGCTGGCCCATTACCTCGAGAGACGCAAAATTTCCACGGGGACGAGCCTCCATCGCGCGATCACGCTCCGATGTCATGATGTCGCTCTTGCCCAACCCACCAAGCCGATCGGTAAACATACGAGATATAGAGAGAGAAAGAGCGAGAAAAATAAAACGTCGACTTTACGTTCGTACCAGTCCTGTTTCGAGTCGAGAACGAGAAGAAGAAAAAGAAAAAAAAAACAGGAGAAAAATTATGCAAAATCAAAAGCATCGCCGCGATAATAAACAAGCCTCCGTGGCTTCGGCCAATCGGCGCGAGCCCGACGTCGCGTTAGAGCCGAGTTTATTTAAAGGCGAATCCAGCGTCTCGATCGCAATAGTATCGAATCGATTTTCACTGGAAGGCAAAGAAGAGCATCGAGAGGAGGATCATCGAAGCTCCTCCGTTGGACAGAGAGAGAAGAAAAAAAAATGGTAAATACACGTTAACGCACCACCCACGCGCGCAAACAACGCAGGAACGAACCGATTTTTCCTATTTCCAGACGACGTACACCGACAAGGGCCCCAAGCCGATCGCCGGGAAATTCTTGTGCTTCGACCATCTGACGTTCTGGGTCGGAAATGCTAAACAAGTAAGTGAAATCGTAAAATGTTTTCAAATTTTTTCAAAAATTTTTCAACGATCTTTCTAAGGCTGCCAGCTACTACTGCGCGAGGATGGGGTTCGAGCCCCTGGGCTACCGTGGTCTGGAGACTGGTTCGCGGCGTAAAGCATCACACGCTGTTAGACAGAATCAGATTGTATTCGTATTCGAGTCGGCTTACGAGCCTGACGACGAGGAGATGGCGCTTCAGCTTGGTAGACACGGCGACGGTGTGCGCGACATCGCCCTCGGGGTGCTCGACATCGAGGCGATCCTCGACCACGCCAAGTCCCGCGGCGCGGAGGTCGTGCGCGACCTGTGGCACGAGGAGGACGAGCACGGCCGCGTCAAGTTCGCCACCATCAGGACGTACGGCGACACGCGGCACACCCTCGTGGATCGCAGCGAGTATCGGGGATTCTTTCTGCCAGGTTACAAGAGGCAGGCAGAGGACGCCATCGTCGAGCTTTTGTAAGGGCGAAAACGACAAAAAAACATTTATCGTAACCAACGGTAGTAGCGTTGTATACAATTGCCCGCATTTACCACAGGCCGAAGGTCGACTTGAAATTCATCGATCACATCGTGGGCAACCAGCCGGATGGGCGGATGGAGCCGGTGGCCGAGTGGTACGAGCGCGTGCTGCAGTTCCATCGCTACTGGTCGGTGGACGACGAGCAGCTGCACACCGAGTTCTCGGCGCTGCGCTCGATCGTCGTGGCCAACTGGGAGGAGACCGTGAAGATGCCGATCAACGAGCCGGCCCCGGGCAAGAAGCGATCCCAGATCCAGGAGTACGTCGAGTACTACGGCGGCGCCGGTGTCCAGCACATCGCCCTCAATACCGACGACATCGTCGCGGCGGTGAGAGACGCTCCGCTTGTATCTTTTCTACTCCATATACATTTGTGACTCGTTGTGTCGTTATTACGCTTCATAGATCACGAATCTGCGCAAACGTGGCGTGGAGTTTCTCGACGTGCCCGACACCTATTACGAGGCGTTGAGGAAAAAATTGCAGGGCAGCCAGGTGCGAGTTGTCGAGGATCTCGACGTGCTGCAGAAGCTGAAGATTCTCATCGATTACGACGAGCAGGGCTACCTGCTGCAGATCTTCACGAGAAACATGCAGGACAGGCCGACCTTGTTCATCGAGGTCATACAGAGGCGCAATCACAACGTGAGTGTCGTTTGGTTCAATTTGATACTCGGAGGAGCGCAAATATTATTATCTTGTATCCTTTGCAGGGCTTCGGCGCGGGCAATTTCCAAGCTCTGTTCGAGGCCATCGAGATGGAGCAAGCGAAGAGGGGTAATTTGTAGAAGCGCGAATGAAAGCGTCAATGTGAATTTGCTCATTGAAAAAAAAAACAAAAAAAAAACAAAAAACCCAAGAATAAATTATTGTTAAACTTATTTATTTTTATATCCTCTTAGCGCTGTTACGTAAGCAGCATCGTATAAAAAACAGTGTTATCTAAACAGGGATGCAAACATTACAATAATATGTACTCGACATTGAAAGATCGGCGTTTTTCTTTTCTTATTTTTTTTTTTTCCTCTTTTTTACAATGAAAGAATTAACTTGCTCATCCACAATTACTTATTATTTTTTCTTTAATAATTCATCTGCTATCACTTAATATCAGTAACTGGTCTCCCTTTGTTTTTTTTTTTTTTTATCAAGAGCTCGGCGCTGAAATTAATTAGCTCACATTGTGTTGTGAATGCCCAGGCGGAAAATGTCGTGTCCGCAGAAAAACGAATTTGCTAATGGTTTCAGCACAAAAGTTTGCGAGAAGGCGTGTGGTGGATCATCATCTGCCTATAAATGAGAAAAGAAATCACGATTAGTCGAGTTACAACTTGCTAAAATTTTAATTCATTAATGAATGTTATTAATAAATTTAAATTTTGCTTTCAAGGGAAATAGAACATTAATAGTATTTATAATGTTGGACATTTTACGTGGAAATACATTAGTAACATTAGTATCGTAGTGTCAGGTTTTAGGTTCAGGCATACAGTATTCTGAATTTCAATTTAAAAAAAAATCCTAATAGTCAAAAACCAAGGTAAATTTCAATATTTTCAAAACAATTGATCACATGCAATCGCACATTCTATCTTCTCCTTTTCATAGAAATTCAAAAAAAGCTGACTTAATATTCATTGGGTGTGGCCATTCACGCGAGACAAAAAATTATTTTAGCTAAGCAAGTGGGTTGTACTGATAAGCAAAATACAATCAGCAGATAATTTTTTTTTCTGCGTTTACCACAGTGTGAAGATTAGCAGACGATCAAACATTGTTGTCTATATTGAGTCGTGCAGCGCGAGCCTGAAGATATCGTGCTGCACGAAAAAGCTGGTGCCAATTGGCGTCAGGACAAATGTCTGGATGTAAGCATGAGGCTGATCATCGTCAGTCTATCCAACCATGAATGAGCACTCAGTTTTCCATTATTGATGAAGATTTAAAGAGAGATAGTCGCTGGACACTTGTCAATCAGCTCTACTCAACATAAGAAAGTATACAGCAATCAAATTGACTATTTTTTTTGGTGTCTTGATGACATGATAAGAATTATAGAAGAATAAAAATAAAAAAAAACTATTTGATGGCTGTATGCAAGTTTCTGCGACAAAATCTCCCATAAATCTTATAGATCTCTATATTATAATATTAGTCTTGCTTTGTAGCATGTATAATAATTTACCTGCAGCCTTCCTAATACATTAATGAGTACGCCACCGTCGAACATTGGCTGTGAATCTATAGCTGTTATTATCCTGTTGATTTTTTGGAAAGTCAGACTCTGCACAAATAACAACAAAACCATCGGTTTAATCATGAGAATTTCAAAAAACTCTTGTGTCGCTCGCGTTGAAGTGTACTCACGTTAAGTTTCTCCATAATTTTGATAGCACCCTGAATTTGCTGTCCTTCGAACGTCATAAACGAAGATTCAGTCTGTAAAAATCAATGCATAAATGAGAAATTCATCGAGTACATCAACGGCCGATGCAAAAGTCAGCCGAACCGGCGCGTTCGGCGTCGTACGTGCACCAGTTAGTCCGGTACGACCCGCACGAACAACACACACTTACGTTGTACATATTGATGAGGTTCGGCCTCTGGGCAGGATCGTCGAACATGGCATAATATTGCTGAACGAAACCCTTGCCGATGGCTTCGTACGAGGGATTGAGCGCCATTTTTTAACACAGTGTTCGTTCGCGCAACGGGCAACAACAACAACAACAACAACAACAGAGGAAAAAAAAAAGGAACGAGGTGTGTGTGCGCGAGAGAAGGCCACGGCCAAGTAACCCCAGTGCACGAGCGAGGTTATGGCTGCACGAGACGTGTTTTAACGCCGCGGAATCGCGCACGAATAGCACACCGAAACTGTGAACTATTGATACTCGTACCAGCCGAGAACCGTTGCCGTTTCACACACTTTTTTTGCTCTATTACAAAAAAAAAGAGGCAAAAGTAAAACAAAAATACGATAGGAGCTTTAAAAAAAGAAACGTTGATCTCGCACACGGCGCACAACACTTGGCTGACGATATCTATATATATGTATATATTACGGACTTCTTAATTCTACGTGCGTGTACAGAAATCCAAATAGCAGCAGCAGCAGCAGCAGTAACTATGCGCGCGCGCGCTAACTCACGGCATTCGTTGGATACACACGATATACATATGAAATATAGTCTTATTTGGGAAGTCGCGCGGTGAGCCGCTCGGTACTCGCTCCGTCTCTTTTTAGCTCGTGGACAAGCCTATATATATAAGCAAACAGCAGCAGCAGCTGGAGAGCAGCCGCCCGAATATCGGAGCCGCCCGAGAGACCGCGAGAAAACCCTAGAATAAACGCGTAATTACTATATATATACACGCGGCGGCACGCGGTACCATTCTGGAATTCGCGCGTTTTATTTCGCACTGCTGCTGCTGCTATAACCGCTGTTGCATTATACACATAGCGACTCGAGGTCGGTAACGTTACCCTGTGAATTCATTTTATAACAAGCGCGCAGATACGAGTTAGATTTGGTTTTTGAACTGATTTATGAGTAAAATTTCTCGCTGAATCAAAAATCATCATTTTCAAAATGTTGTTCGGATGAGTTTTTTTAGTTTTGTATCAAAGTAACATTAAAAATGAGCAAATTTTTATTAATTCTTAAATAATTGCTTGATGCTTCTTTCGGGCCACATATCAAGCTCGGAGAAATCGATTATATCATGCTTATATCGCGTATAGCGAGCAGATCTTATCATTGGCTCGTAAAATTGCAATTACACTATTAATGCGTTGACACATAAATAATGCCGGTGTATAATTACCCTCGGAAGCTTCCCGCACAAATCGATGAATCGTAAAAAGAGGCCATTTCTTATACGTCAATCAAAAGCCCTACATGCGTGCCTACAAACGTTTTCGCTCGTCTAGCAGTAGGATCAGTGACGCGATGGCTTTTGGCAGGATCGGAGCGTCACTGCTGGCCTACTGCGAGAAATCGAACGTTCACGGCTTGAAGTACGTCGTCGCCAAACATCATCACTGGTCCGAGCGGTATATACACAAGTCGTTCGAAAATTTTCCCAACTGTATAAAGATCTACAATTATGTATCGAAAACAGATCGTTGTGGTGGCTGCTCTGCACGGCGAGCTGGTCGGCGGCTCTGGTGGCGCTCGCCAGCACGATCGGTTTCTACGCCATCATTTCATCACCGTCGACACGGCCGATCGCGACTGGATCACGCCGTATCCGGCGATCGGCATCTGCAGATTAGCACGTGCACGTGAGGCTTTCTTTTTTCCCGGTATATAGGCCGGTATACGATTTTACATACCCCGGGGCCCGAAAATAGCAATATCTTGTTTAGCGCATCGGCCGGGAAATGCTACTTTCGGGCCGCTGGTAAGTACGTAAAAATTAATACGCAGGTAAAGCCAAAGTGCGACGAATCGTTGACGAGCCGCAAATGGCTGGGCGTCGAGTTCGATTGTTGCGCGGAATTTTACCAAACAATTTCATCAAAAAAAGGCTTATTATTTCCAGTCTCGACTCGTCGGCTCTCAATGTTGAATGCACATGCATCTGATCCTGAAATTTTTGTAATAATATCTATAGGGTGTTGTTATCATATCTATGAGTGCCGACCAGTCGCTGCTCTCTCAGTTCAGCTGCGTCGAGTTACTTATGCCTTTGTCACGCCCTCACGATATGTAGTATTTGTCTCGCTCTTGTACAACTGCGCATGTGTTGGACGTTGGTATGAGTTGCTCGGGTGACTCGGGTCAATTTCCTAACTTTCTCTTCGCCCACATGTTCGGTGTTCAGTGCGTTTGATATATTCAGTACGAATTACGACGTGGCAGCGTAAAGAAGGAAGAAAATAATCTCCTAGACAAGTGATTTTTGTGGAAAAATCTTGATTTAAAAGTGATTGTGTGTTGTGAGTTTGTGAGTAGAAAAATGGCCACGTCCAATGACAAATCCATTGAAAGTTTGGATAACCAACAAAAATTAAAAACTTTGAAGAGACTACGAGAAAATGTCAATTGGGAAATCGAAGAGGAGCGACGTGAACTGCTCAATCAACTTTATCCCTTGGTCAAAGATTGGACGGACCAACTTCCGAATCTCCGGGACATTTTTCGGGCCGAAGAAATGGATTGGTTTATTATAGAGTCTATCAAGTCCGTGGATTTTAAGAATTTCAGGGTTTACATAGTACCATTCGTAAATTTCCTGCGCAGAACCGGCTATAAGGACGAGCCTAAATTAGACGAAGATGGCACGCCACTTTGGCGGCACACCACACCACTAAGCAGTTATTATACCAGACGCGTCATCTTTGAACTCTTTAAAATATACGAAAGATATATAGGCTGCAATGACTACCATTTCATTTCCGTTCGAAGATTCCTCGAGCTCGGTCAGGATCCCCATTGTCTCGTACGAAAAACAGGCCGATCGACGCTACACATGGCCCTGGCAGATGACAACAGATTATTATCCTCATTGCTACTAACAGAAGGCGCTGATCCTTTATTAGCAGACGAGGATGGATTAACGCCTCTTCATATTGCTTGCACGGTACTCCGCACTGAGTTAATAATCAAAAGACTCCTCGAATATCCGATGGTACAAGTCGATGCTCTGGACAAGTTCGGCCGGACACCTCTACATTATACTGTGATGGTCGAGTATAAAGTAGTACAAGTACATATCCAAATGTTGCTTGAAAATGGTGCTAATCCGAACTTAGCCGACTTGGATGGATTAACACCTTTGCATTTAATTTGCCAGAGAAAATACGATGTCGAATTGATAGAGCCATTTTTTAAGATCTGTGACAAAAATCATCAACTAGTGCAGGTCGACCCTCAAGATAATCGGGGTCGAACACCACTATATTACGCTGTGGCGAATCTTTTTCCAAATAATGTAGATTGTCTTTTGAATCGAGGGGCTGATTTATCGAAATTCGTTTTCCCAACTGAAAGTGACTTCGAAGAGGGAATGAAAGTGTGGCTAGGGCGACATTATGATTATAAATTGAGAATAGCGTCTGGGGCTATGGGTGTCCTGGACAATCTTGAGGAAAGAGGATACGAGCTAGAGCAAAACAACGTTCTCATGATCATGAAATGGTACGCCAAGTATGGATTGTTCGAAAAGTCGGAGGAACTTGAAAAATGTCTCGAAGACGAGGAGTTTGTGAGCAAAGCGAAAAATCAGATGATTCGCACGGGTGTGCCACCTTACCTCAGATGTTGCTATGCTGAATGTTTTTATTATTATAATGAAGTTGATGATGATGATGATGATGATGATGATGATGATGATGACGACGACGACGACGACGACGACGACGACGACGATGATGACGATGATGATGATGAGGAGGAGGAAATGGTGGATGAAGATCGAGCAGAAAAAGTAGTGAAAAAAGCTAAAGAATCATTGGAAGGTCCAATTCTGTCGCTCTACGATCTGATCCAGTTACGAGCCGAAGAAATCGAAAAACTATTCACTTACTGGGACTACGAACATTTCGCTCACATACGCATGCGTAAACTCACTGATAGGGCCATTCAAGCTTGTGTTGTTCATCTGTGTGAGATGATGTCCAGGAGATTTTTTCGACGATGGGCAGTCTATCCTTTCTGGGATCTTATTCACAAACGTCTTCCACTTGAGGTCTGTGAGATGATCGTAGAGAATCTGACGAACGAGGATTTATATCACATTTTCTTGGCGGCTCAGGGCCAATGCTCGTGATGGACTTTTTTTTGACCATTCAATTGCATAGACATGACATACTTCCTATATTAGAGCTTTCTTTTCCTTGCCAGATAACAAAACATTTTCAAGTACGTATCAAGAACTAGAAAATTGGAAATGACATCAATTGAAAAGTTAAAATTACGATACATACTACATAAATAAAACTAGAATAACGTTAATAAAAACATATCAATATTTCACACTTTATTATTTCTCAATTTCTGATGTTATTCTGTAGAGTTTAAACACGATAAAAATTAATAAATACATTTCAAAAATGAGCTCTGATTTTTATTCAAACGCACCACGATCATGAATGTAAAAGAGCTAAAGTTTTTTAATGCACTCGTACGTCACCCCAGATATTATTACAAAAATTTCAGGATCAGATGCATATGCATTCAACATTGAGAGCCGACGAGTCGAGACTGGAAATAATAAGCCTTTTTTTGATGAAATTGTTTGGTATTGTTACTGAATGTGTCGTTATTTTTTGGAAGGATTCTAAATTCAAGATAAGCGCTACGCATGCATACTATATCGACTACTCAGGCAGAAAATATTCACAATTATTCAGACGAAAGTTATCGGTAAGAAAACATTCATAAGCGTCATACAATCATAAAACTATGCCAGGCTTAACGTACGGAACTGTTTCATAAAGACTACTATGCCAGTAACGCGCCGCGATGAGTTTTTTTCCAGGATACAAGACTTTACACAAATGTCAATTTTTCAAACGGAATCAAGTCGAATCTTGAGAAGGATCGTTCGAAGAATCTTGAAGCTCAAGCAGCTTGCTGGAGGAGAAGGCATCGCTGCATCCAAACCTCTGTGAAAGTAACGCGAGATGGCCAAAGCTGAAGTTTCGAAAAATTCAATGGAAAGGGGACAAAAAATCTCATTCCCAAAATGAGATAAAATTTTTTTTTCATACCAGTGACCCGAAAGTGACTACTGCTGCGCAAAACGGAATCGAGAGCTATTTTCGGGCCACGCGGTATGAAAAATAGTATACAGGCCTGGGGGCACGTGTTTATCGTTTATTGGCACCAATTACACGCACCCTGAGACTTTTTGGTTTTTCGCGGCCTAGGGCATTAATAAACTATTCGATTTTAAGGTGTCTTTCTCCCCTCAAGTCACATGAGAAAATTAAAAAAAAAAAAAAAGTGTAAATCTGAGTTACAGACAATATTTTAAATTTTATATCAGCATGGCCCATGTCAATTTATAATGATAGTTGTATACAGTATAATTCGTTGGCTACAATGTTTATTTACATTATATCCATTTTACTGCCGAAAAAATTCGGCTTTCTATTCAAAATTTCACATAGAATAATCCTGTACTTACATGTATATTATATTTATTAGGATTACTAAAAATAAGCAAAACGTATGATATTTATCTTTTCACGTCATAAGATGCGTTTATTTATAAATCATTGCACATACATATCTATCGGTGCACATTATCCATCAAAGACAATCACCGCCGAGCAATTATACGTTATAAAAAATTTTATTCGTTCGATAAAAGTCCCATAATCATCGTGACTTGGAACGAAGGCGCATATTAATACAATTATTCAAGATCACTAGACTCATTATATCCTACAATTACATTTGTCGTCCCTCGATTAGTAGATAAAAACAATCAGATTGCGTCATCGATACTGCACAATTACATCATAATGATAAAAAACGCATTCAACAACAACAACTATAACAACAAATTATCTATAAATTCCTTCTCGGTATCTATCTCGGTGCAAATCGACCGATTAACAAAAATAGTAAAAAAAAAAATAATAATAATAACACTAACAACAAAATAACGCTATTTACAATTTTACGTAACGAGATTTCGAGACACAGACACATACACTAATGCATTGCAGATAACAGAGAGAGAGACACCTGTCGAGCGCTCTCGCACACGTGTTGCGTTGTGCATTAAAATCGAAAAACGCTGCGTCTCGCGCTCGCGCGCGGAAGGAAAATCGCGAGAGATCGGTAGAATTTTTTCCTCAATTATCCGAACGTCACGCAGCTATAATAATACGCGCGCGCGTGTAAGTGTGCGCCTGTGTATGTGTGTGTTGTTTTTTCTTCGCGCGACGTGCATTACATAAGGTAACGCACATTTATCATCGTCGTCGTCGGAGAATTCCACGGGTTGTGTTCACTGCTGCTGCTGTTGATCGTCGTCGTCGTCCGGCAAGACGATGGGCTCGTACTCCTTGGGCAAGTCGATCCTCTCGAGATAATCGATGTACTCGCCGAGTACGTCGTCGATGCGGGCCGCGTACAGCGGGTCGCTCTCGTAGATCTTGACGATCTCGTCGTTGCTCTGCCTGAAGACGATCCGGTCGTTGATCTCCTGGGCCGTGTAGCTCGACATGATCCTCTTGTCGATGCAGATCACGGGCAGATACATCAGGGCGAGATACATGGCGGTGAGCCGCAGCTCCTCGTACTCGGCGCGGACGTCCTCGAGGCTCGGCTTGGCCGCAGCTGGGCCCAGGCATCGCGTCAGCTCCCGATGATAGACCTCGAGCACTTGGCTCTCGTGCGCCTGGCGGGTCTCGCGTCGCGTCGACAGGTAAACGAGCTCGGCCAGGTCGATGGTGCGCGGCCCGTAGCGGCACAGCTGAAAGTCCACGAGGCAGACTCGGTCCGGCGATCCCTGCTTCACGAGCATATTGTTGGGCCAGGGATCGCCGTGGGTGACGCAGCGCTTCATCGGCCTCGCCTCGTCGCTCCAGCGATAGGCCACGGCGAAGCCCCGATGCACCGCCGACCTGACGCGGCTCGGATCGCGGCCCAGCTTCACGGCCAGCCGCTCGATCAGGTCCGCGGCGAGATCCAGCCGCTTGGTCTTGATGGCGGCCTCGGTAAAGAGGATCTCGGCGAAGGCCCGGGGATAGAGCTCGCGCAGCGGCCTCGAGCCGCGCAGATCGGCCAGCAGCCCGGAGGCGTGCAATCGGGCCAGAGCCCGGGCCGCGGCCTCGAGCTCGCCACGGCCGAACAGCTTGCTCTCGCGCATGGCGTAGCCGCGATCGCGCAGATCCTCCAGCACGAGGATCTGGCCGTTGGCCAGGTAGCAGCGCGGACAGAAGTCGTCGTCGTCGTCCTTGATGCCCCCTGCCTCGCGCAGACTGCGCCTCAGCAGGGGCGCCACCCGATTGAAGAACTCGGCCTCGTGATCGAACAGGCCGCCCTCCACCACCAGGTCCGGGGCGTTGGCCGAGGTGTCGTCGCGCGCCGGCAGCGTCTTCAGGAAGAAGCTCTTGGACTCGACGCTCGGACTGTCCGCCGAGCGACGAAACTCCACGACGAGATTGCGATGATCGCCCATGAAGCCGACCTTGCTCGACGAGTGCGCCGCCAGCGACGAGGACACCACCACGAAGTCGTCCGTAGCCGTGCCGAGGTAATTCCTCACGATCGCGCGGATCTCTTCCGGGCTGAACTCGTACATGATATTGGGCCTGCGGGACACTTTTGGCACACGGAAACGCACACGAAGACAAGACAAAAGAACGAAAAATCGAATAGGATCGGTCTCGCTGCTTTGCGCGTACTATCTACAATCAACTACTCACTACTGCGACGAGCACCACCACTGCAATATGCCTCGCACTACACTCGCGGCGGCCTCTTATATATACATATATCGCGCGTCTGTCTCTTTATTAAATAATATACCCGCGCTACGGAGTGTTGTACGAGCGAGATTTTTATTGCACACCAGGAATGACTCGGCTCGATCGTACTCTGTATGGTAGTGAGTAATGAGCAAAGTGAGACGCGACGTCCCGTGAGCTCTAACGTGTCGTCTAATCGCTCGATTTTTGTGGCCTTTTTCTTCGTCATTGTCAGTTCGATTAATCGTAATTATCGCGTGAACGATGAAAAAGATAAGAGAGGAGGAAGGTTCGGAGGCTCAGCGACTCGTCGAAAGAACATCTACGCGCGAAATTCACGATAAGACAATCGATCGTGATTTTTTGTTCTTTTTAATGGTGCGCAAAGATTCGTCTATATACGCGAGTCTCGATTCAGGCGTGGCGCGTTGATGTAATACACTTTGTTACTGGCGAGTCGATAATTGCAGTATATACGTTGTATCAGCGCGAGGAAGTATATCGTAAGTCATCGTGACGAGTTGGATTATTTAGTTCTTTTTTTTTATTGTTGTTTTTTGGGGTTTCGTCTAATTACTCGCTCAATAAAGTCATTCAGATTTATGGTAGAATTCTTATTCTCTCGTGTTTTCGTTCTCTGTCTCTTTGTTTTTACAATTAATTTTAACAAAATTCTAGCTATATCGAATCCAGTTGACTACGTACAATACATAGATTTACAAATATTACACAACACAGATATGTAAAGATCAATTAATAAACAATTACGGGCAGGTTTCTTGAATTTTCCCACCCTCCTGCGACTCGTTCTTCCTCTCTATCTTTTATCAAGATTCGATTCAATCAGGCCGACCTCTGGCCCTGCCACCTCTTCTTCAAGCAGCAGCAGCAGCAGCAGCAGCTGGGCGAGGCCCCGGGCAAGTTCTTGCCCTCGTGCCGCTTCGTCCCGGGTGGCTTCAATCTCGTGCCGCACGTGTCGCGTCTGCTCGACGTCGCCGAGCTCGTCCAGCTGAGCACGTCGCGCAATCAGCGCCGCTGCTACGAGTCCGCCATGCTCGAGGACTACCACCGGACTCTGTGTCGGGCCCTCGAGGAGAATCAACGGGAGGACTCGACGCCGCTGCCCACCCTCGAGGACGTCCTGGCCGAGTACGAGGCGGTGCGCGTCGCGGGCCTCTACCTGGCCGCGATGCACATGTCTCTGCCGCGTCGCTGGAGCAGTTGGAGCCGTCGGGAGCCCATCGGCGGCCACCAGAGGGTCGAGCATCCCAACGTCTATCTGTGCCTCGGGGTGTTCCATAAAAATTTTTATAACGTATAATGTAAATAAACATTGTCGCTATCGTACCATATTATACTACTTTCAAATTCTTTGTTGACGTTCTATACAATAGAAATATCCACGATTAGCCGAGAACGGTTACAATTTTGATAAACTCGGTAATAAAATTCGCTTCCTTTTTAAAGCGATAATTAAAAGGTTATTGACAAATTTATTGTTCATAACTTATAAAATTCATGAATTATCATTTTTAAATATACTTTTTAGTATACTTAATTAGTTTTTATTTTTTCACTTTCACGGTTGACGCGATGTAACTCAGTATACAAAACGATCTGATACACGTATATAATATTTATTTATTTTTACAAAGAAACCCGATGAACGCTCGAAAGATACAACATTCAGCGTCCGTCGCGAAGTTTGAACTTTTGAGCTTTCGAACGCTTTGAACTTTTTGAAATTCTAAACTATAAAGTCGAGAAGAAATTATTGTTTTTTTTTTCTTTTCGAATCAATCCCAACGAAATCTCCCGATCAACGAACAGTTTTTAGGGACGTTCTGGAGATTAAAACAAAAAAAATCTTTCCCAACCATCGCGGTCCATGATGTAATGAAAAAAGTCTTCGCTATCTTGTTACTCGCGAGCTTTAATCACGCGGACTCGTAATACGCGAATGACGCGTCGACCTCCAAATTAGACGCAGCTATATGACAAGCGTATTATTTTATACATAATCCGACGAAATATTGTCTTTCTCGCTGCTGTATTATTTTTCCGCGCTCGCTATCGCGCGAATCGATCCGTCGATTCGTCGTATTTAACGATACGAGCAAAAAGTCGGGAATCCCATGTGTCGGATGCCTCCAAAAAAAAAAAAAAAAAAAAATAAAAGAAAAGAAAAACACGCAATAATATGCCGAGTTCTAGAAAACAAGACATTCGCATTGAAAACACGACACGTTGTATATTGAATCCACTGCGTACATCTTGTCCGTGTGTGTGTGCGTGCGTGCAGCATCTCTCGTCCGTCTCTTTCGAGCTCCTATATATATTACGCGTTGCAACATCATGATATATATATTTAACGAGGGATCGTAGCGCGCGGGGTTCACCAGTGCGACTTCAGTGCGCGGCCGAGCCTCTTCCCTGCGTCTATGTGGGCTATCCTATAGATATATATACATCGTTCCACTCGTGTAATGCCTTCGAGTGCGTCGCTCTTTTGAGAAAAAAAAGGAGGGCGAGAGAGACAGAGAACGACATTTTTTCGCTCTTCTCGTGTGATTTCGTCGTCGTTGAAAAAAAAATAAATAAATAAAAGAAGAAAAAGAAGAAAAATTGCCAAAAAAATCGTTACTGATCGGGGATGAAGCTCATTAATATCGGCTTGCTGATGCTCATTTTCGTTAGCCTGATCAGCGTGGCCGCTCTGGCAACTGCTCATCCAGCTGGTGATCCCGAGGCCGTGAGTATTATTATTTTTTTTTTCATAAAAATAAAAGACCAAAAAAAAAAAAGAAAGAAAGAAACACGAGGCCTCGCGTTCTTCGAACGCGATTTATCGTCGGGGCCACCGACCTCTCTCCGTCATCGATCACTTTTTTTTGTTGTTGTCGGGGGTAATGATATACACACAGTATCCGCATACCGATCTTTGATTTTGGCCCGCGAGGCCGAGCTCGGGTACGACGCAGCCTTCTACGTACGGCGTCGAGACTCGAGCGAATTTTTCGTTTTTGTTTATTGTTACACATTTATACGATCGCATTATTATTATCGTCGTCGACGTCGTCGAGCGATAAACTACTATATAACGTCCGTTTGCCGATCTTCTTCTTCTTCTTCATCTTCTCTACGGCTATCATCTCGCGCGCGAAATCTGGGTCATTCGCAATTTAGCGCGTTACAATAATAACGATATTCTTATCGTCGTACGCGTGTCAAACGCGCTCTCGGGTATATTATACGTTCGCGAAACTTCGCCCGCGATCGTCGTCGCAAGCTCTTCTCCGAGCCGCGTGTGTGCTCGAGTTGCGCGCAATTACGTAATTAGGCTTTTACCTAGAAAATAATAAGGAGAGAGAGAGAAAACTCGAGACCGGACGCGCGACGCATAATAACCGAGACGATGTGTTTTTCGCGCGCCCGTTATGATGAATCCAGTCGTAACCGGTATATCTGAAATGCGATTGCGACTCGAGCCGCAAGCTCTCGAGAAACAGCCGTATCTGACTCGTGAATAAACGCTCTGTTATACTTGTACACTTGGAAAGATAATCAGTCCAGTTCGATGGGTTCATCGATCCGGAGATTTTATTGAAGCACATTTCGGTTTTGTTTCATCGTAAACGCAATTATCCAAGCTCAAATATCTAAAAGTACATCTCAAGGGTTTTTCGTCGGACAGATCGTTTCTAGGATAGGTGCTCCGAAGGCCTATACACACATACACACGCGCGTGCAAGTGGCGATTTGGAAATTCGCGCTCGAGAGCGCCTGACCCCTTATTAATAGTTAATATTGACACAGTTTCGCGGTCACGCGTATAGCTTGCATCCGATCGAGCTCGGCGAGCAGCTCCGCGCTTAAAAAATAATCGCGCCGTTGCGAATGTGCGTCGTCGTGACGAAAAAATGTTCAATTCAACTTATTTTGTCTATATAAAAAGCTCTACTATACCAGCGAGCCGATCGCTTTCGGTTTTCGGAAATACGGGAATTGATACATTGAATTTTTTTTCCTGGCTTCACCCCATCCCCCTTACTCAAAAATAAGTATAGCTATATGAACGAATCGAATATTTATTGTTTTTTTTCTGGTTGCAGGCGATCGAAAACATGAGACAGATACCGCAGTGGCACTGCAAGCGCTACAGGAAGTTCGATCTCGTGCGACGCTGTCGGAATTATCGCAACGGACGCAAGCACTGACACACGAGCTCGCTAGAGCGTATGCATATCATATGTGTATCATCGAATCGTGTATGGGACGTCATTGACGTCGTGCCCCGTTTTTCTCCCCCCCGCCGGCTAGGCAACGGAGAGAGAGACCACATATAGATTATAACGAAAAAAAAAGGGTCAGGCAGATCTCTCTGCCGTTATGCCGCGGTGGCTTCGTCCGGGCGGAGGCGTCCGCGAAGAGACGCGATTACTTATTTTAGGCGAGACTGCACAACAACAATTAGCATCGTCATCGGTTCGATCCTTCTTCGAACGATTGTTTGGATTTTTTTTTCACGTAACATATTTATTGTGTTTTATAATGTATATCAGTATTCAGTATTTATAAATATTCGTCGCTGTATCGGACATCGCATTGTATCGATTGCTAATTTTTTTTTTTTTTTTCTTTTTGACGTTGACATGTTTTTCCATTGTTTGTCGTTAGGCGTACGAAAAAAAATATTTATCTAGTGTACGGCTCGTCAGCCTGAAAATACTTCGTGCATTGCATTTCAAGATGATAATTATCTAGAATTGTTTTTACTTTATACGGTTTAATTAAGTGCATTGTATTGTATATTTAAAGTTATAATAAAGATTTACATTGGAAATATTTAAATTTATTATCTCGAAAGAAATTCGTCATCCTGAAAACCTTCAACCATATGTCATCTTCTAAGGTTTTTCATACTTGACTTCTGATCCGTTGATAACTCCTATTTTTTTTCAAGAAATTGCACTGCATTCTATTCCCAACAAAAGGATCGTTGTATAGGTAACACTGAAGGACTTACAAGGAGCTTATGAAATAGTTTGACTTTAATTTTTTTTAGAAAAAAATTTGCTGAGTAATATCTTTATATATAAACGTTATAACACATCAACATTGTTTTATAAACATAACTTTATTACATTATACAAAAATGATTTTCTTATAAAATTCACAGTGCTTTCATGAATGACATCACATGCCGCATTTTGTTAAATAAATATTGGACATTTTTAAAGAATAATATAATTTATTTGTATTAGTTGATACGTAAAAAATATTTAATTACAACCATTTTTACGAAAGAAATTACGTATATTCGTTCTCTCGATTATCACGTTCAAAACTTAAGAAAAGCCACGATCAATTCAAATCGGCCGCTCGAATTCAAGTTGGCAGTCGTGCCGCATCAGCTGTCGTCGTCTCCGCAGCCATGTGCACACGCCGCGAGGCCTCCCGATTCACGAGTCTGCATCTCTCAGGCTGCAACAGAAGAAACATCACTATTTCGAGTCGATACATTCATTTCTCACCGGGTGTATCGCGTAGTTTACACGTCGTGTGGATAAAGCTTATGCAAAATGGAAACGGCCGGAGAAGGAGCGCAAGTGCAAATTCGCTTTGTCACGAAACAACAGCAGTAAGTGAAAATCATAGGCAATTTTGTTTACAATGTTTACACGCGTAGGTTATGTGAAGTGCATGAGTATTTAATTCAATAAAAATCTGTTGTCAGTGCGATAAGAGCACGTTGAACGTTGCAGCACGTGTTCTTACCTATAGTTGGCTTGGTTTAACGTTGTGTCATTTATTAAACGTCATTTTTCAGATATGCTGTTCCTAATTTTCCATTGTCAGTTCCAAGTGAGTCTCCAGTGACAGAGCTGAACGCCCTTGTCAATGAATTACTGAAGGGTAAGTCTATTATTTCAGCGTTACTTTTTATGGAATGAGAATTGCCATTAATGAACGTTTAATTTTTTATGCAGAATCTAATGATCAGAAAAAGACCGTAGAGTTTGACTTCCTTGTCAATTCAGAGTTTCTTCGGACAACTTTGAAAGAACACATAGCAGAGAGAGAAATCTCTTGTGAAAATGTTATCGATATTGAATACATTGAAAAGCACCCACCACCAGAGCCACAAGATTGTCTTATACACGATGATTGGGTATCAGCCGTTGCTATGCAAGACAAATGGATTCTTTCCGGTTGTTATGATAATACACTTCATATATGGACGGCAAAAGGAGCCCATCATTTAAATATTCCAGTTTATCATACAGCAGCAATTAAAAGTGTAGCATGGATATCGATGGATAATGAATCTGCTACATTTGTCAGTGCATCACAAGATCAAACGGCTGTTATTTGGAAGTGGGATATTTCAAGTAATTCAGTTGAGATCGTTGCTGTTTGTAAAGGACACGAAAGAGGTTTAGAAAGAGTAGGTGTAAACGCTTCAAACAATCTTATGGCTACTGGAGCGTGGGACACAATGTTAAAAATATGGTCATCATGTAAGTACACTTATAAAGTTGATATAATATTGTAAAAATTGAGTTTTATGTAACAATCTATATATTTGTTTGGTGTATCAACAGCCCTACATGATGATCAAGAAAATGGTGAGCCTCCATCAAAAAGATCCAAATCAGATCCCAGTAAAACAAGGGTAAGTTTTTTCTTTACTTGTGCATTGAGTATTTAAACTGTTTTATCTCATTTCAAATGGATACAGTCAGCTAATTTAATTTAAAATCATTGATCATTATTTAATGATTGATTTTTAATTCCTTTTTCTAATAATGGGTAAATTATAATTTATAATTTTTTTATTAGATGCCAATTAGAACTATCAAGGCTCACAGAGAAGCTGTAAGCGGTGTAGTCTGGTCAGACAAAGCAGAGCTCATCACAGGCTCATGGGATCATTCCATTAAAATTTGGGATGCCGAATTAGGAGGGATGAAACATGAAATTCCAGGAAACAAAAGTTTCTTTGACATTGATTATTCTCCTCTGAACAGAACAATTATTGCTGGATCAGCTGATAGACATGTTCGGTTATTTGATCCTAGATCTACAGGTTTGTGCTATATTTAATAATTTTTTATCCAAATTCTGTTGAATCAGTTGGATGACAATTGATAGAAACATTTTTACTGATAAAAGCTTTTATATGATGAAAGTCACCCGAATTCCATAGCTCACCCATTGTTTAAAAAGAGACAATGGTACATGATAAATCATATTTGCCCTCCGTTAAGGTTTTCTATACTTGATACAGTTTCCTTAAATGGACTACATTAAAGTTGATAATTATTAACAAAGTTTCTCAAAATTGATAAGTTTAATCTACATCTTTGGATTTAAGTTCTCATTAGTTTAACAATATGTGTCTTTGTTTCAACAGATACTGTAGTTAAAACACAGTTCACATCCCATTCCTCGTGGGTCTCCGCTGTTTCATGGTCGGCCACGGATGAACATCTATTTTTATCAGGAGCCTATGACAATCAAGTCAAGTTATGGGACACAAGAAGGTGAGTCAGCCGTGTCACCCTACATCAATCATCTCGTGAATTCTTCAAAAATTAACGTATTTTTATTTCATCTTTTTTTTCTAACAGTTCAAAAGCGCCACTGTTCGACCTATCTGGACACGAAGACAAAGTATTATGCTGCAACTGGTCGAATCCCAAATATCTGATATCCGGTGGAGCGGATAACACAGTCAGGATATTCAAATCCAAACACGCTGTGCATTAATTCTAAGTATTTTGTTACAAAGTTTTTAATCGCTGCAAAGGATTTTGCAGAAAATAACACAATGATGTATAGATAATTTTTATATATAAAAAATCAACTGTTATATTAAGTCGAGAGCGATCCTTCTTCTTTCCTCCCCTCGATTGTCCTCGGTAAATAAGTTCGACTTCCATTTCTTTTTCTCTCTTACATTTTTATAGGGAGTCACGCGTAACGAGCGTGAAACACCAGCGAATCGGAAAGGAATTTCTCGTCCGTTGAGCTTGCAAGATTATTTGCCGCCTTAAAAAGCCGTGACCTCGAGAGGCCCGGCCAATGAATGTGTCTAGAAACGAATGACGCATATAATATAATAAATGGCTCCATGTCCGTCTCTCCCTCTCTATCTATCTCTTTCTCGATTTAAATGCCTTCGAAGCGAGCAAGCAGCAAAAAAAAAGGGCGTGCGACATTGCAAACAGAGAAAGTTCAAATGAGCACACACACACACACACATCGTGCGTATAATCGGCGCGGTCAGTGTCACCTTGACACTAATCCCATATTTTATGCGCGCCGCAGAAATTGACCAGACGCACACACGGGGACACACACGCACACGTGCGAAATAAATGCTGGAAGAAAAAAATTTCGCTAAAGACGTGAATTATGCAGGGACACGAGTAAGAAGCAAGTATGAATCAAATGAGAAATTTCCCCACGTGCGCACTACGGGCCTATATATATAATATACCGATAGCGCCCAATCGTTACAGATACATGATATTAATAAATATTTACATTATTCATGCGATACGGTATTTTAAAAAGCAAAAGATCGCCTCGCGATTCTCTCTCTCTCATCGATCGATTGTCCGATATCGCTGAAATAATAACGGTCGCGTCTGAGTCTCGTCTCTTAGTAGTTAACGCGCGCGTGGATCGAATTACCCGCGCGGGAGTCGTGTACGTATAACGTTATGCATATATATATAGTAACTATATAGTAAAGCTGCGCTGCGTGCGCGAGAGACGGAGACGGTAAATAAAATTTAAAAATTTGAAAGCTGCACCTCCACCACCGCCGCACGCGCAGAACGACGATCGCTGCGGACGACGGCCGTTTGCCAAGCGAACCGTTTGAACGTATAGGCAGCAGATTCGGAGCGCGTTTCATACGGCGCCGTACGCACTGTGTGTATATGTATAGTTTAGCGAATCGACGCGCGAACCAATAACGAGCGCCGGACATCTCGGCGAGGAAAAAAGGGAAGGAGAGTGGGAATTATATACAGGGATAGTAATATAATAGCGCGGGCCGCGTATCTATATGTGTATATAGGCACGTATTGTAGAGTAGACGTATACACGAGCATTAAGCAACAGGCACAACACATTTCGTATACGGATTTATATACATATAGGACGAGCAGCATCAGCAGCAGCAACAGCTAAGCGGCCGAGGCGCAGAAGGCAGTTGGTTCGCGCGCGCTCTCTCGTCGACGCTTTCGCACACACACGCACATAGACATGCTATATAACCTTTCGCTTTTCGCGTTGCGTTAACGTTCCCAAAGAAGAGTCTCGTTCCGTATATATGCGCGTATAGCCGCCGCCGCCGCCGCATTATACATGTAAAGCTCGAGCTTCTTCGGGGGTATATAACAGTTTGCAGTTTTTAGTTGATACCCGAAAATCGCGCACGTAGCGCGCGCCGAGCTCGCTCTCTCGCAAAAACGTTGATCGAGTTTTTCAAACTGCTCTGCCTAACGTCTGGCAGTCTGCAGGAGCGAGCGAGATAGAGACGTTGTCGTATGTAGCAGCAGCGCCACCCCGTATATACATACATAAAGCTGCACAAATTATTATTTATATATACGCGTGAAAAAAATTAGCGAGTATATAGTGTGCACCGTGACCATTCGGCAATTCGACTCTCAAAGTTCGCAGTGCAGTGCTAATTGTGTGTCAGTGTGTGTATCGTTGGTGCAGCGTGTGTATATATAAATACATGCGCATGTCGTTATAAACGTTATACGTTGAAGCGAGTCGACAGAACTCGCGCGCGCGATGCTGCGCTGCGCCGTGCAGCGCGCACACACGATAAAACGATTCAAGTAAGTAGTGCTAGCGTGAAACAATAATAAAAAAAAACAAGAGTAAATCCCGCGAGTGCAGTGTGCAACGCAACGCGACGCGACGCGCCGAGCAGCAACAGTCTCGTTAACTATATACATAGTACACATTATTATTATTAACGTATATACAGCAGCAGAGACAGAGAGAGAGAGAGAGATAGACCTTCTCTCTCGTTCGTTCGCGCGCTCGCACGGGGTATAACATATACACGATACACATTATTGTGTGTATCCGCACACGCGAGAGAGAAAAAGAGCTGTGCTGTTGTGTGTGCCCGCGTCTCTGGTGGAAAACTCTCGGAGAGGCCTTTTGTCAGCAAAAAAAAAAAAAACTGATATACGCGCGAGGCGTATGATATAGTTGGTCGTATTATATATACAACGTCCAGGTATATATATAACGAGTGCAGCAGCATATCGTCGTGAGGTGCGCGCGTGTTGTGAAACTGCAGTTACGAGAGGCATATATCGCGAGAGCAGCAGAGTCGCTTGGTCCTCTCTCGCACTCTCGTCGAGTCGTGTCGTCGTCGTGTGTTCAAAACCGTCGCTTTTATATTTATATACATATATAATCCAGTGGTGTGTGTGCGTGCGTATATATACGTGTGCGCGGCGCGCTTCGGTTCTCTCTGTGTTGTATTATATGTGTGTGAGTGTCCGTGTCTCTCTGTGCATCTCTCGCTCTCTCAACGAAAAAAGAAACTCGAGAGCTGAAAATTCCGTTGAAGACACGAGCGGCAGGCGTCAGCGGTGGCAGCTGTACTTGTATACCGTGTAACGCACAACTTAAAATATACCAAAATAATAATAATAATCGTACGCGACGACGAAGACGAGCAGTACTTGGTCCTGTATAAAAGTGCGCGCGTGCGAAAGTGGTGTAAAATCCCCGTGTGAATTTATCAACCAACGATTCCGAAAGTGTACAAAAAGTGAGGTGTCAAATGTTGATGATCAGGACGGCGGCGCAGCAGCAGCAGCAGCAGCAGCAGCAGCAGCAGTTGTTATTATTACCGAGATCATCGATGCCGAGAGGCGAATTTTTTCGATGCGACTCGCAGCGCGTCGGCCGCACCATTGTGGACTGCAACGACTACTCCGTATCATTATCTGCCCCGACGGATCGTCGTCAGCATCCTCGTCGTCGTCAGTAGAGATAAGCAGCGAACTACAGCGAGGCGAGGCCGCTGCCTTAGCCGCCGCCGATTTCGCCCGCACGAGCTGACCTTAAACGTAAGCGTGTTTTTTTTTACAAGGCGATGATTTTCTTTATTTTATAATGAAAAAAATGCATTGTGCACTCACGCGCGCGCATGTGTGTGTGTGTACATTGTTATCGTTACCATCGTTCGTTGCGTATTTACATTATACATATCGTATGCATTCGCACGCACTGTATGCGTGTATTATATTTAGTCCTATTACACTCGAGTACACTCACGCACACAAACTATACCTACATGTCCGTGCGTGCGTGTGTGTGTGTGTGTGTCTGTTTTGCACTGCACTATACACATACAATACATGTATATATATTTCGTATACGCGCGAGAAAGAAAGAGAGAGAGAAGCGAAACGTTGTACGTTTGATCTGTGTGACCGTCAGCCTTTTGCAATGATTGGTTATATGCCATCTAACGTCGAGATCTTCCGTTGCTATTATACATACGGCTCGACTCGCAGATTTTTTTCTTCATTCATTCGCACGGACGACTTTTCCTACGTATAGAACACGTAAAGCAATCCTCTAGCGCCTATTATTTTTTATTTTTTTACCGTACACGCGCGCGTCCGAGATACAGTTTCGTTGCAGAGAGAAGAGAAAATCGGAGCGCGCGTTACGTCTCGCAGGCCGCGGGCTCGGCTGCTGCTGCTGTTGCTGGCGCCTTTTTTTTTCGAGGGAGAGGTATTATATATACATACGCTATGTTAAAAACGTTTAACGAACGCAGCAGCAGCGGCATAGCAAGAGCACACAATGTCTCGCAGGATACGAGACACACGCACCGGCGCGTTCGATATACATATTATAATAGGAAAACACCCGACAGGTTTTTCAACATTCGTTCGTGTGCCTTTATACACGCGCGGGCGCGTGTAGTATAGCCATAGTTTGTATAACGTACAGTGGAGCAATTTTTGAACGTGATGTCATAATGCCCGCGCTGTGTGTGTACGTATCGCGCAAACACACGCGCTCGCTCGCTTGCTTCTTCTTCTCGCGAATCTTCTCTCTCTCTGTATCTATGCGAGATGGCAGTATTTCGTTACACGATATAGAAGCAGAAAAAAATAAAGAGAAAAAAAAAAGATTCGAACCTTGAGAGATGAAAAGAAAAGAATAATTATTGTGCGTGGCACGCGGAGATAAATGTACGTATAGTATTCCGGGGGCCTCGAATGTGACTTTTATTGATGTGCCTTTTTTTCTCTCGCTCTCTTTTTCTCTTGATTTTTTTTCTTCTTTATTTTATTACCCTCGGCGAGATCGCGTTGCTGCCGGTACGGGTTGCTCGTGATATTAGGAATGTTGGCGCGCGAACGCATTATATTTGTTAACGTTATACGTTGTGACACGCGGGCGGCGCGCGGTTCGATTAAATATATACAGAACTATACGTAGAGGCGCCTGCATGCTTTTTCCCGCTTTAATATCGACCTATACAGAGAGACGACCAGATGCTTCTCGAGCCGGGCCTGTATAATAACGTGCGCGGGACACGTTTTCGGAGTCGCTTTAAATGCCGCAGTATGCGCGATGCTTATCGAACGTAATGTTATTTACCTCCAGAGAAAAAGAGAGAACTGTCACCTGCCGCAGCATCACGCAAGGCACACTTCGGATAGATTCACTGATATTACAACACGCCGATGATACAGAGACGATGTATAAAAACGCACTCTTGCAATTATTTTATCGTCTTGGTTATTGACGAAAATCGCACAGCTTGGCGTGACACTTGACCGGTCAAATCCGCGCATTTATAATAAATGCAGTATAATCGCGACACGTTGTCTGCTCGCCACCGAAGCTCGTCGAGCACTGCGGATCGCGATCCTCGTCGGCTGCGGTCAACGTTTTATCGCAACAATGTATAATAAACAACATTATAATATTATTATAAGATAACCGAAACAATGTTTCGAAATAACAAATTTTGTTGATCGAATCTCGGAGCAATCAACGATCTCTCACGTTTCTACCGTTGCCCTCGTTCAGTGTCATCAAGATGTGACATATTATTACAGAAATCGAGAGAGGTACTCCTTGCCCGGACTTTAATCGGACACAGACGCACACACACTTACTCCTCGTTCATTTGTTGTGCCGTCTTTTTTTTGCGATTAAAAAGCTTAAAGATTACCGCACGATTGTTATCACTCCGAGTGCCTGTTGACATTTGTCGTGTGCCGCCGCGCATATTCATTGTAATTCGGCATAATACATTGCACATTCTTGGCAGAAATTTCTCGCGTTCCATTACTGGGTATTATCATTTGTTCCCGTGACTTTATAATGCACACACACACACAGACACGCGACGACGATAAGCGATCGGCGCGCGACACCTCTTTTTATGTATTTTCATTGGAATTACACTTGACTCGGTCGGGCGCTCTTATTAGGAATTAGCAATAACAATAAAGAGCGAGAGAGAGAGAAAAAAACTGGGAATACCGAGTACTAATGTGAATATTATTTTGTTTACCTCGAGTCAATAAAATAACATTGTTCGAGAAAACATACGACTCTTTTTTTTACACAATCCCAGAATGAAACGTTTGCTACTGTTATTATTGGAAATGACCATAGTGCTGTCGCGATCGTGACATACCGACTTGCGATTTTCGATGGAAATTTTTTGCCCAGGATGCCTATGGATGCGAGGCCCTTTATATATTATCGGTAATAGAACTCAATAAGCTATGTGGAGTGTATTAAAATAGAGACAATTTTTCTTCTTAAGTGGGAAGCGTCGCTTAATATACTTATCGATGTCAGCAGAAATGATCGATTGTTCGATAAATCAACGTTCGATTTTCGAGTACTTCCGTGAAACATCTTTCCAGTTTCCGGAAATAAGTGGCGTTATTTATAAATATTTTACCTGCGTACGTGCATCATTACATAGACCCGCTGAATTTCTTCTTTTTTTCGAGAGAGAGAGAGAGAGAAAAAAAGAAGCAAAAATACCGACTCCACTGTCAGCGACTGTGTACGTGCGCCCACTAGCCTCGTTGTTATCACCTTTTTCTTCTTTCTCACTCTTCATATTTATAACGTGGGCCGCGGGGGAGACATTGAACTTGTTTCCACGCGTGAGATGGCGCGGAAAAATTTTGAATGACTGCCAGTAATGTGTCGCCCGCGCGAACGAGGGATAGTGTCCAAAACGCTTTTCTGCATTATATGTCATTTAATACGCGTGTATATAAACAATAAACAAAACTTCTGGAATTTTTCATATTCATAAAAAAAATAAAAAAATAAAAAAAAAAATGTGCGCTCTAATTCCTCTGTACTCATCTCGCTCGCTCGTAAATATTTTCGGCTCTTCGCTCTCGATGCGCGCAAAACAATTTTGTGCAGCACATCGGGGGATTTTATGGCCGAGAGAGAGATGCGGTATCGAGATCGGTGCGCTCTATATTTGAGTATATTATTGTTGCGGATAACAAGAATGTCATCCGCATCGTTGTGCATGCCTGATGCACGCACCTATATATCGCGCGAGACTACAATTACTGTGTAAGCCGCGCGCGTCCTTCACTTTGTTGTCTTTTTTTGTTATTGTTGTTACGCTCGCGAAAGAACGATATCTGCTCGATTTTGGCGCGTAGCTTTCGCGCCAATTGGTTTGTATACAAATTTCACGCGATGCGCGTAAAAACACATGCTCTCACTCGATTCATTAAGCATTCATTCATGGATGCAGAATTACGAGCTAGAGAGGGGCCCACGATTCGAGCTTATCGGAATCTAATCGCGCCGCGAAATCGTACGAAATTTTAATGAACGAGTGCATTGGCCCCTTATTACGCCCGAGCTACTTACTACGCGCGATCGCGGCGAGGAAGGAGAAGTAGCGCATCGAAGCTACACAATGTGCATCAGATGCCGGGCGCGCGCGAGATTTAATCTAATAATTAATGTAAACATTAGCCTAATATCTGTGATTTTTTCACCATTGCCTGCAGTCTCTCATCGCGAATTGACGAGCGGTCCTGCGCTCGTGCACATTACACAATATTAGATATACTAAAGTTTCGGGTCTTGAGTTATCTCGAGCTGCAACGATCCATGTATCGAGATTTGTCGGGAAGCTGTGCAGCAGCACGTAAGTGTTTTTTTTTTTTTGATCTCCGGTGAATGAAATTTTTTTTCTGAATCACGCGGCGAATGCTGAGATATTACCGTTTCACTTTCATCTTCTTCCTCCTCGGTCGGATTTGTTCTCTTTCTCTTGGAATTTCGGAGTTTATGTAGATTTTTTCTTCGCTTTCACTACTTTCTGGTCGGATGCGCGAAAGAAGCGCAATACAAACAGCCGCCGCCGCTTATACACATGTCTTTATGACGCAGATGCATTAGAAGAAAAATATGAAACAAATTCAATCGGGACTTGTGTAGCACACTCCCTCTCCCTCTCTCTCTCGCTATGCGAAGTCGTGAGCACGCACCGGACGCCGTGCCCTTATAAGCTCGGACTTCGCAATTCTTCTTCACGGATAAACCGAACACTTGTACGTTGAGCAGAAAATAACACAATGACGTCGAAGAGATTTGAAAAGAAAAATGTTCAAAAAGAAAAGCTGTCGCGCGGACACCACACGACGAATAGAGGATGTCTCGCTAATCCGGCATTTACTCAACATCAACTTCAACAACGCTTAGCGAATATGATATATTTTTTCGATCTCTCTCTCTCTCTCTCGCTTTTACACCGTTTCGCCAAATATCGAAAAACAGAATGTATGTAAAGTTTTGTTAACGCCTCGGTGGCGACGAAGCTTGTCAGCGTATGTATATGGCCGGCTTAGTGCTAAGATAAATATACGAAAATTTGTCATCGACGACCATGGCGAGAACGACGCGTGCATGTGTGCTCAAAGCATTAGAGCAATACCAAGAGCAAAGCAAGAGCAAAAAAAAAGAAGCTTTCTGGAGCTTTTTTTGAGCTTTTTTAATGTCTGTCAAGATTATTATCTTATCACAAGATCGCGCATCGTTGAGTTTATTGTGTAATAATTCTATTACGCGACAAAAATACTCTTGATCGTTGATTAATTTTGATCGATCTTAATGGCTATCACAAGGGTCATTAAGGAAATGAATCGTTTATTTTTAGAGGGTTCGATTTTTGAAAATATTAAATTTCTTCTTTACATTTCGAAATAAAAAAAAACTGCTCGATATCAAATTATTTCTCCCGATTACTCTATAAACACTCTCATACACATACGCGAATTCTCGGAAAATTTCATGGAAGTTTTCTATCGTTCTCCAAGACTAGACATCAAAAGTATATCTTCGAAAAATGACGAAAAACATTAGTGTGTCGAAGCGATCAAAGTGCGTAATATAAGTCGCCGCGCATTATTAAAACCCACCTTGTATCTCATTATCAAATCGTCATCGTAAAAAACGATTTAAAAGTCTTGTATAAAAAACGATTCACATGCTTTCGATTATCTCCACATCCTCCCCTTTTTTCTTTAATTGCGCAATCGCACCATAAACATAATTGATTTCTGTTTTTGCTAATTTTCTTCTCGTCGTTTTCTTTTTCCAGACTCGTGCCAGGTGTCAAGTGTAAACACGACGACGACGTCGTCGTCGCGCGCAACAAACCGCCTACGGGCGAGAAAGAAGAAGAAAAGTTAGCCGGTGGGTCCGTCGCCACCGACTTCTGGATTTCCGTCGTCGTCCAGCAGCAGCAGCAGCCGCGACATGACGAGCCACAACGACACGGCGATGGACATCGGTGGAGGAAGCTGTGCCAGCTCTACCACCGACGAGGGACACTATTATTACACCAACAATTGTAAGTTGAGTCCATCGATCGATCGACGTTATGTACATTTGACCGGTAGCGTCTAGCAACGAGAGAGGTATAAATTCCACGGGTTTAGAGTCATGGCTTGTCTATAACGTGGATGGCGGAATTGGTATGGTTCTCGCCTGAAACATAGAGGTGGCTCCGGGTTCGAATCCCCGTGCAGGCCGGCTGACTTTTCTAAACAAAGTGTTGCGTGGACTCTCCAATATGATCAACCGAGTTTCATGAACTATTCAATGTTTCAGGTGAAACTTTGGTACTTGAAGCTCGGAATATAAAAGGTCATATTTGCCCTGCGTTAGAGCCCTCAGTATCTAATGCAGTTTCCAAGTTGACAACATTCTTTTTTTTTCAATAATAAATTGCGTACAGGCTCTCTTGGATTGTTAATGAAACGTTACGTTAGAAGCTAAAAAATCTATGTTGTTACGAAATATATTTAACAGTGAATTTCAAAAACGACATTTAAATGGAGAATAGAATTTTTGACAGCTGTATCCATTTTTTCAGCTGTCACGCTTAATTCGTGTCTTATCTTCATGTAGGTTTCTCTCGTAAATCGAAACGATCGACTGATCGGACGGAATTCATACGATTTTTGAGAAATCCTCGATATGCAGATGTGCTACTGCTGCTGCTCCGGGGCTCTCGATTTCTCTTCATTATTTTTCCGTGCGACGGATTATACGCATATTTTTATTTTGTCGGAGCAGCAGCGTATTTACTGCGTCTCGCTCGTGCACGAGGTGTATCGCGTGACTCTTATACTCGTGAGTCTAATGCACACATGTGTCGGTGTGTGTGTGTTAGCTGCTGCTCCGATTTAGCGCTTACGAGCAGGTATAGATACAAACGCTGCCGCAATGATGAGTTGAGAAAACACGACTACGGATGAGATTTTGATTTTATTCTTTTCATTTTTTTTCCAAAAAATTCACTGGTTCGAGTCTGCACGTGTATAGGCCACACAACAACAACGACAATATATATACAACGCGCCCGTGTGAGTGTAGCAGTCAAAGCAGCAGCAGAAGTGAAGAATATCGGTTTGTTTATTTTAGGAGGAGAGCTATTCTTTATATGCATGTTCAAATCTATATATTCACTCTCTCTCTCTCTCTTACTCTCTCCCTCTAAAATGGAACACCAAGTTTATTTTGGATAGTTGCAGGCGCGACTTTGAATATATATCTCTATATCTATATTGTGTGTGCCGAAGCTTTCGTCAGAAAAAAAGAACAACAAAAAACAAAAGGAAAAACAGAGCGATGTACATTCATTGAGCTGATCTATTGGAAAAATGTTCCAACTCCGCTCTTTACAATCCTAACAAATTATGTCATACGATATGATCGTACATCCGGTCGTGCACACATAGCGTACGTGCGCTACTCCGCGCCAATCGCTGATACTAAATTTGAAATAACGCGCCCGAAGTTGCGTAATAATAATCGCGCTTACGAGCAAATTCAAATTTTTAACTCGCCGCGCGCCGTTGGCGACGCGCGTGCTTTTCGTAGCTCTCATCTCGAGATTCGTGCCTCGTTATAACGAGTACCTGCGCGTCGTACATTATTATTATCACGACGAGCCACAAATTATTACGTCGAGCTTATTTATATTATCTCGTACAACGAGAGACGTTTATCAGCTCGTCGCCTCTCGACATTATTATATATACAATGTGTATTACAGCACGCGTATATATGTCATATATACCCGTTTATCAAAAGATAAAATGTATGTGTACAACGCGAATCGCGCGCCGCGTTCCTTCCGAGCACATGCGTCGCGAGAAAACATAGATCGCTGATAAACGGTGCGCGGCAAAAGATGAGCAGCAGCAGCAGCAGCCGGCAAAATGCGGTACAGACGACTCTTTGTTTTTGCTGTTTGGCCGGTGGTGACCTTGACGGCTGCGCCGGGCGTACAAACGCGAGCCCGCACGCATCTAACTGTTATCCTCGTCGCGCGTTTAGTGTACGACGACCGATGTGAAGTTATACGGGGTGGGGTCATCGTCGCCGCACATCTATCTCTCGATATTAAGTTAGTTTATTCGTGGGGCGCCGCCGGGGGTATACGGCACTCACACACACACGCACGCACTCGATGCATTGACGCAGTTTCGCGCGCGCGGCCGCCGAGGATCATCAAAAGCTCCAAAAATTTTCGTTCAGTGCGTGTTTGTGTTTCTGCACGAAACACACGCACCGACTGCCTTTGATCAATTATGATCTAAAAGCGAGAGGAGACATCCGCTCGTTTAAAACAATCTCGTCGTCTGTGTCTCGTGCGTGTCGTGTATAGTTGTATTTGTGTCTGCTCGTTTATTTATACGTTTGTGTGTGTGCACGCGAAACTATAATTGCCAATATCCGCCATCGTCATGCTGTAGTAAACGTAAAATTAAAAATTGTACGCTATACAGTGTAGTGGGCAATTAGCAGTTTTGAAAGTATTAACTGTACCCCCCTCTTCAGGGTTTTCATGTTAATACTTGTGATATTCCGTCTGAGAGGTAACTCGTTTCAAACAGCCTTACTTGTCATTTGCTTTCCAATGTTTATACTGCTGGAAATTACTTGTAATAAATACAACAAATTCGTTAATTTTTAAATTATTCAAATAACTGAGATCGACTGATAGTCATTAGTTCGCACTCATTGGATAAAAGTTTTGTGATGTAGCGTAAAAAGAAATGTGCCTCATTGTTGCTGTTTGTTTTGCAGATTCTACGATACCTCGTAAAAAGCGGATATGTCTGGTTGGTGTAGCTAACGATAATCCTGCTCTGGGTGCTGCAGCTCATCATTTTGATGTCCCTGTTCTTAAATCTGAGACTGGAGTGGAGCTCGTAGATGATACCACATACTGCACCTATTTTATTCTCACAGAATTTGAGACTCCGATATTCGATGTATTATATAAAAGTGCACACCGGTTAGTAGATTTGGTTCTTTTCTGTTATTGTTTTCAAATGTTCTTCTGAAAGATTGCAAAAACTAATTAATTTCTTTCAGGATATTGGGTCCAACGGCTCTGTTGCAGCTGGAACAGAAAAAAGAACCACTACCCAGCAACAATAGACCAATGTACACTCGCTCCATGTTTGGTACAGCAATTGTTTTTACAGGATTTAGGGAAAAAGAAGAATTGGTAATTTATTTATTGCATCATCATAATAACAAAATATAAATACTCATTGATATAAATATCTTAATTTTATCACAGACCAAACTTATTAAAATAATCCACTTCATGGGAGGTAGTGTAAAAAGAGACATGGGCACAAAAACAACACATTTGATAGCAAAGACTTGTGGTGGTGAAAAATGTAGATATGCAGATACGTTTAGAGTTCCCATCTTGAAACCAGGTTTTATTGAAGAATTATGGGCTGACCGGGACAATCTAGATAGCCATTATGATCAGGAAGAGTTGGCAAGTTTTAAAACATATAATAATTTAACTTTATGATTATCAATGAAGTTAATTGGCTATTCCATTATAGATAGTCAAATATCAAATGTTACCATTTACTGGTGCACGGATCTGTTTTCATGGTTTCACAGCAGATGAAACGAAGCATATGGGTGATATGCTTAAACAATATGGAGGGCAAGTGGTTGATTTAACAGATTCAAATGTCACTCACGTGGTAAGGATCTTTATCTTCAATGATATTGTAGTAACTTTTGCTTTTTTTTAAATTTGGCTTTTCTGTTTTTCTTTTCATTTTTGATATGCACTATATCCATTGGTACAAATTGTTTGCACATCTAATACAAGGTTTCTGATGACCCTATTCGCTCCTCTCTTTGTTTACCCAAAGTTCCTAAAATAACTCTACCTCGCTTGATTATACCACCACCTCCAAGATATTTGGAAGGATCTCTAACAGTGCCAACTCCAAAACAACGCAGTTCTATGCTACATTCATTTGCCTCTTACAATCCTTCTTACTCTAACACAACTGTATCGTCGGAAAACTCAATTCTCATGGAAGACATTAGTGAAGATTCTGCTATTTTTATGGACATATCAAATGATCTAGCAAGCAACTCATCTATCAACTCACCCTACTCTAACAGTGTTAACGAGAATGACTCCATGGACATTGATTCTTATTTCGAGCCGGTTTTGCGCAAAAAGCACAAAAAATTCGAGGATCATCGTGTTAACCGCAGCATGTGTGAAACACCAACCAGCCATAATCGCTCCTGTGGAAGTAAAGGCAAAATATCAACGCCCAAACGTTACATGCGATGGCGACGATCGGTAGGATCCTGGACCTCGCCCCCGATGGTTCATCAACCGCGTTTTTCCTATCAGTCGAGGAGCAATGCCAGTGAACGAAGTTTCAGTGAAACACGCAAACGCTTGGGCAGGTGCTTGCGACGTAGCTCTCAGCTGTTTTCAAAAATCAGCGAAATAGTTTTTCCATCGAATTTCAAGCAGTACACACCGGTATCTCCGGGGGGCAGACGCGATCACCATCAGGACGAGACACCTACTAATGCCAAGCAAAAGTATACTCCACTGCCAAGCCCTATTCTTGGGCCTGCTAGGACAGCTCGCTTTAGAGATAATAAAAATAATGCGAAACCATATAGGTGTCAGAGAAGACCGAGTTTACTGGAAAGAAGGATAGCTAAAAGATGTCAAGAAAATTCTTTTTTGGTAGTACACATTAATGCTACTTTTGATAAAATGTTGGGTTACCCAAGGTTTCCATTTTTCATCGTGGAAGAATGATCGTATTATGGTCTTGTGAACTCGTTCATGAGTGTTTTTCATGACTGTTATGTCTATTTCAATCGGTGTTATCGTCGTTTATGAATGAAAATCCTAAACCTAATCGTTTTTTACATTGACATCATCTAATCTATACCTTGCAGAGCTTGCGTTTGGAGTGAAACTGTTCATTTTACCTTCTAACTTTTCCCTGATCTTGTGTTGTACATTTATTGTTTTAATTTTATAACTTGCACGTTTATTTTAACAATTTTTATAAAGGATAAAATATGTCCTTATAAATGACATAATGATGGAAAGCTATTATAATCTTGATGTATTTTTCATCCATAGGTTGTGGACGAAACTCAAAAGAAGATGCCTGACGTTATTTCGGAAAGAGCTTGCGTTGTCAAGTCAGAGTGGTTTTGGGCTTCCATACAGAATCTCGTCGTAGCTGATGAAAGAGAATACCTTTTCGCAAATGTATGTGCACTTTTTTTAATTAAAATTGTTTACTATATTACTGATATTATAATATTTGCTCAATGAACTATTTTAGCATTTGGAAATCACAAAATCAACACCATTAGTAAATCGTGAAATTCCAACACCAGATACGGGTACACCGTCATCTGCGTCGAAAAGGAAGAGAAAACGTCTGGCAGAAACACTAAATTACAATAATGGTCAAGCTCCTCCAACACCTACAAGCGTTAATAAACGCCGATCGAGCCTTAGCGATGTCCTGAGCTTAAATGGTAGCTATCTTGACCGAACAGTCAGTCCGGATAAAAAGTATCTTGATGGTAATTTATTATTTTTTAACAGATATTATGGCTTTTTGGGTATTATTTGAAATCTAATTTAATTAAAATGAATATTTATTAATTGATAGATATTTCAGAAGTTGAAACGTCCAATACAGATGCTGTGATAAAAAATTTGTCCCCTAGACATCAAGTGTTTCTTGAACTCCTTCAAACAGAATCCAATTATGTTGGCATTTTAAGCACAATTATGACGGTATTTTATTGAATTTTTATTGAAAGCATACACTTTTTCAGTATATTTTATTATCACACAATTGCTTGCAGATGTTCAAGTCGCCATTGGAAGCCCTCATAGATAGTAAAAATGAATTATTAAATGGTACGGAAGCTAAAATAATTTTCGGCAATTTTCCGCCGATTTACGAAGTTCACAAAAATATGTTGGATGAACTAAGACACTGCGCAAATCACTGGACCGAAGATACTTGCATAGGCGTTATTTTTCTCAAATATGTACCGGATTTGATCAAAGCTTATCCGCCATATGTGAATTTCTTTGAAAACACAAAGGAAATGCTCGATCAGTGCGATCAAAATAAGCCTCGGTTTCATGCCTTTTTAAAGGTTTGCCAGACAAAGCCAGATTGTGGCAGACAGAGTTTGAAGGAATTACTTATAAAGCCCGTTCAACGACTTCCCAGTATTAGCTTATTATTAAACGGTATATTTTCAATTTTCACAATCACGTTTTTATCCTTTATTTGGAAGTTTTATAATCGTTGTATTTTTTTCAGATATACTTAAGCATACAAGTAAGAGTAATCCAGATCATAGTGCCTTGGAGAAGTCATTAAATAGCATTAAGGAAGTAATGACGTATATTAACGAAGATAAACGTAAGACTGAGGGTCAGTTGGCTATGTTCGACATATTCAACGAGATCGATAACTGCCCACCACATCTCGTATCATCACATCGTTCATTCATCGGCAAATGCGATGTAACAGAAGTGCACGAAGAGCTAAGCCGTCGTGGAGACCATCTCGTTTTATTTTTGTTTACCGATACTTTGGAAATCTGCAAAAAACGATCAAAAGGCATTGAAAAGATGAAAAGTCCAAATTCTACGGTTCACAGTGGTTTTCACACGGTAAAAGTCGACAAGGGCAAACCTTACAAGCATATCAGGATGCTTCCGTTGAGCGCCATCAAAAGGGTCGTTGACATTCGCGAAACTGATGGTAAATGAATCCCAAGTGATTATAATATTTCTTTTAAAATGAGGGATTAATTTCATTTGTTTGTTTTCTTAGATTGTCGTAAAGTATTCGCTCTTATGGTTCGCAATAATCAAGAGCTTAAAGATAAATTCTACACGTTCGCTCTACTTGACGAAGAGGTGGACAAAACCAAGTACCTTAAATCGTTGTGTCGACAAATGGCCAATACTATTTGCAAAGCTGATTCAGTAAGTTATCATGTCTGTGCAACTAAAACGATTTTATATGCTACTAGCTGTTGCGCATAAAACTAGACCAACTTTGTTAACAATTATGAAAAATCACTAATTGTAAGATTTTCTTAATGAAAAAATGTTAACTTTTACATTTTCCATATAACTTTTTTCAGGACTCGTTCCTCATCGAGCTTGACTTTAATCAACTTGAAGGTAGCAATAGTGAGGTATCAGTAGGGACACTGAGCAAAGCATTTAAGTGAGTATCGATTTATTTCATTATTAATTAATTTTATTAACTACTACTTTTATAATTCAATTTTTACATGCATTGTTCAAACTTCTTATTTCTATTCTTACATTTTATCAGTCTACGATTATTTTAGAATTAGTTAAAATTTTCATTATAAAAGACAAGATTTCTTCTTTTTCAATAATTTCAAGTTTTTTTACACCTTGATCACTGCGTCAATATTATTCAATCAATTGTTTTTCTTTTTCTCGCTGATTGCATGTAAACTGTCAACAATAATGGGCCATCCATGCGATTGATTACAGGAATCTATTTCGTAATTTTAACCTGGATGATACGGATTCGTACGTGTTTCTACTGAATTGCATGTTTATAACTACATTAGATGTCCCACTACAGTCAGTTTTCACACTAAGCATTTACAAAACTTTCTTTCTGTACCTGCTTTTGTCCTCAGTCCTCATCACATATGCTTATGACTTCATTCATTTTTTTTTGTTTAGAAATAAGTTCTAATAAGTTAATTCGACAATAATTTTAGTATAATTTATATTTATTGGTTTTTATTAAATAATTCTAAAATTTTTAACATAATCAAGAATTAAATGCTCGTTCGTTGTTTGAAAAAAATGAGACCAAATATTTCATGAGCAAACATGTTCTTGTTAAAAAAAAAGAGGAATTCTATCTTTTTAACCATTGAAGTATGTCTCACTTTGGCAGAGACATTGTTTATGTTTGCAAATTGCATTTAAGCCATCAGCGTTTAATAAAAAAAGAATAAATTAAATTGAAACCTACTAATATTTTTTTTTGCATTTATTGCAGGTTTGCAACTCGTACTAGAATGAAAGTAGGTAGGGCATTTAGCTTCAACAAGACTCCCAACAAGCTGAAACGAGCCATGTCGACGATGATGTCTCCATTTGGCTCGACTACTAGTCTCACTCCAGCGAGTCGTCAACTAGCACAAATGCGACTAGCCAGCTGCAACAACCTAAACGTTAGTGAACCATAATCCTGATATGCCAAGCATGAAAACTCTTCTTTTTTGTAGTAACCTTTTATAATCGTCTAAAGAAATGCTTTATTTAACATTGTCAAACTCTTGGATTGCAAATGGTAACATTCCTATCTTTTTTGCTTCTTGCTTATTTACATGAAGTTTAACTCGAGCAATGCAGAATGCATGTCATTGAAAGAAAATGTTAAAACTTTAATCTTAAACATATTGCATATTGAGCAAAATATCCAATCAAATATTTTGTTCGCGTATGTTTCATTGTTATTTCAAAATTGATTGTAATTAGATTTTGTAATGTCATCATTTCTACCAAAGTGAATTCGAGATTTTTTTCCTTGTAGTTAAAACTTTACTAACAAGCAATGTTTTTACGGTTATCACACTGTATCATTGTTATGAAACGTTTTTCTTGAAGCAAAGGAGGACATAAATAATCACTTACGTTTTTCTTTGCGAAGAAGTAACTTTCAAAGAGCCGATGATTACGATCATCGTTGAGTGTTGATAATACTTTACATTATTATTGTTTAAATGTAAATTTGCCAATAATTGAATAATTAATGGATATTTTAAAATAAATACTGTTTTCGTGTGCTTTTTTCTTTCTATTTTGTTTGTTTTGTTTTGTATTTTGTTTGTTCTATTTTTGTTGTTGTTGTTTTCATCTTGATTAATATTATTTAAAATGTTGTCTGTATCTAATTTCAATTATTGCATGTTGCATGACCAGAAAAAAAGAAAACTTAATATGTAGAAAGGTAAAATAATGATCTTGACTAATGATGAAGAAATTTGAGAATTTTCCGTTACTCATGATTTTTGTATATGTGTATTACAGGAACTAGGATCGAGTACTCAGTCGACACGCGACGATCTCCTCGTTGCGCCAATGTCAGTGCAGCCAACGCGGAAAGCCAAATGCAACACACTCTCCGTGGCTGCGATTCGCAGGTGTTGATTATATTCATACATTCATCGTAATCCTTTAGCTGCAATGTTCCCGAAACCAATCATCATCTTCATCGTCATCTTTACACACGTTGGCTTCGTCGTCATCCTTACTAATAAATAACGAAAAATAATAATATTGTTAATGATAATATTAATAATAGTTAGTACAAGCTTAATGCGTAATGTAAGTTTAATCGGCAAACGATGTACTATTGTATGCGTTCAATACAATACGATCAAAGCTTTTATACAGGCTTTATCATGAGAATCTCCTTGATGATATATTAGTCGTGTATAATTATTAACAAGTACAACACAGTATGAAGATTTTGAACGATGAAATTTACGTTCAATAATTAAGCAGTGTTTGTTGTAATACTAAAAAAAGCTTCATTTTTTAAAAAATGTATCGATTCAATTAATACCCGCTTTTACTGCAAGTTTAAGAAGAATAATAAAACTACTTGAATCAAGTATTCGATTCAATAATTATTATTACGAGTACTTCACTCCAGTTGATGGATAAAATTAATCTTTGTAAACTTGCAGTATGCTGCCATAATAATAGCGTTTCAGTTGTTTGTGGCTGATGAATTATAAAATTAATCATGGATTTGAATTTAATGCATATTAAAGGCTTTCTTTCTGCTGGAATATTAACAATTTTACACGACTAAAAAATTCACTCGATAGTTAAGCATCAATACTTATAAGTAAATAATAAGTTTAAAACTTGAAGTTACTTTTTGAAATTAATCATAAGTATGATAATATATAGCCAAAATTTATTAAACGTATAAGCATACATGACTGACAGCGAATACACTTCCTATAATATTTTTTATAATAATTGGTTTAAATTCGCTGAAGATTTATATAGTAAAACCTTAGTTTATGAAACTTAAATAATTGGATAAAATCGATCCCTTCCATGATTTTCACGAGCTTCGTGAGCTACGTGAAATACATGTTGAGTAAAAATTATTAAATATGTTCATTATCGACATTTTTTCCCCCTATATTCTTTGAATATAAGATATTGTTAAAAAGAATCTTGTTTGTTATATAAATTGCGCAACAATTTTTTATCGGCAAAATAAAAGTTATTTATCCAAGATAAAATTTAAACACAAACATGTCAGTTGTCGATTTTTAAAAAATAAAATTTTCTTCTCACCCGCAAAATCATGTTAATCAAATCATAATTTTTTGCTTGTCACATTGATAAATTTTATAACATAATTATTAAGCTCCGAGTAATTCACTGACCGTTTCAATCATCAAGGCTGAATTAATTACATCAATGGCTTTTGCTTTTTTATCTTTCATTTTAGAAATGGTTCGGACGAGGCCATAGAACGCAATGCCAGAAATGGTTCGGAAGAGGCCAAAGACCACAGCGCCGATTCGGATTGAGTTAAAGCCCTATCTATCGATAACAAGCTTGTGAGACGCTCACGTTTCCTAGGATCTTAAATATTGGGTATAATGTCCCGAGAAACGGATAGTGGGACCAATTATTCAAGTTCTTAAACTTCAATGTGCCTCACGATGTTAACTATTTTTTTATGGATATTAAATGCAAGTTCTGCGTAGTGTAAAACGTTCTTGAAGACAGTGGTGATGACTCTTACTTCGAATTAAAAAGAGCCTACATACGCAAGATGAACGATTCATTACTCTTCGAGTTTCGTCGCCTTTGAAGATTTTCAACCAAAACTGTAAAACTTATGCATAAATGTACTTCCATTAATCTTGCGTTTAAAAAGAATTATACGCACGGAAATGTGACTGATAAACTTAAAAATTGCTTAATGCGAGATAAGTTGTAAAGGCCTGTATTTTTTCAATTATAATTCGAAGCGACATCATTAATAAGTTTGAAGTGAAAAATTTTCAAAGTTCTATGTGACTGTGATTGTTGCTGTGCCAATGAGTTCGTATACAACTTTGATGGTTACAATTGATCCAAAGCCTTGAGACTGTAACTTCGAAAGTTGTTGCATAATTTAATATCATAATCAATAAAAAATAGTATTAAGCCCCGATACTAAAAGAAAGTTGATTCTTCATGAAACAGGATGACAAGCTTATATGGTTGTGTATTTTGATTTTTGAACTGCTTTATATACTGCGAAATAGTTAAGAATTATTTTTTTATAAGTGCGTACATTTCTTGCTCTAATTTCTCCCGAAAACTTGTAAATAAATTGTTGAAACTTTTTTTTTGTTTTGCACGCGAGTTTGCCAGTGCTTAATATAGCAAACACGATCAAAATCATTTCTAACCATCAGAATTGTAAAAGTACAACGAACAATGGAAAAAGAAAAGAGAACAAAAATCGAATAGAGTTTGATTAATTATTGCCTGTAAATAGACACGTTGTTATTATTCCTATTAAGCCCCACATTTGTTTTTGTAACTGACGAAAAGTTTTTAATTCAAAATTAAAACAAAACTGATGAAAGACAAAAAATAAAAATTAAGAGAGTCCGATTTAAGGATATATTATTTATTGTAATTATTTTTAACTAAGCTTAAGTTATCGTAATAAAAAATTAGCTAAGAGCTTTAATATGCAAACGTTACAAAGAAACTTCTACGAATTTTTTCATTCACACATCCCCCGACTTATATTCACGCAATCATAACTAAATCAATGTTTTAAATTTACATAATATGTCATTTTGAATTATACTTTTTAGCTGCGCAACTATCGACATCGAGACAGAGATGGTGTCGCCATGCAGTTCGTACTCTATTTTTTTTAATATATTCTCGCGCACACGCACGTATACGATAACGTGCAACCATGGTAGACCTGAAAACACGCACTTGGACCGTAGCCAATTTCATGAAATATGCATTCGATATACATTTTGAAATGTTGAACGACAAGCCGCAAAAGCCGCTTGTATGTTACACATACTCGCGCGCGCATTATTCATTTTCCTTGACTCGCTCGTCTTTGCGGGCCCTTACTGCATCGGAGGTGCGCAGATTGTCGAGTGAAACGCAATGAAAAGTTACGCCGATCTATACACGAATACGGAATCAAAAATTGCTCTTGGATTTGAATTTTATTTTTTCCTGTCCGTCGAATCTAGATTCGTAGTCAAAATGCATTGAAAAAGGATCTCGAAAGCGCACGCAGGAGCACGGACGCAAATTCGCCCATGCTAAATTATTCCTGCCCTTTTTCGGCGCGTAGAGTATAGTCGAGCCAACGCGATCGTTAGTGCACCACTACTGTACGCGATGATATTTCGCTATACGTACGAGTAGCCCAGGCGATCTTTAATTAAAATATTTTTCGGCGCCGTATAGTACACGTACCCCTTTTGAAGCGTTTACATGTGCGAAGCACAACATAGCTCGCAGCGTCCGTGCGAGTGCATTAACGCTCGAGCGCGATACATTAGTCATTCTCTCTTTTTCCGACTTTATAACTTCGTTCTTTTTCACGAGCGAAAAAACTCGTAGGTACGTCGTCGTATATATGGTCGGCTGCCCTTTTCTATTTTGGGTAATTTTTACAAAATTATAAAGCTCGCAGCCGCGCGAGAAAATGAGAGAGAGCTGGTTAGATTCTTTGATCAACGCATACTGCAGAGTGCGGAACACGTGTGCGGAGAGCGAGAAGGGCTAATCTCCGGACGCTGCCCTTATCATTATATTCTATATAGGCTACGCAGAGTTGCGCGCGTTTTCCTCGACCGTCCGGAAAAATTCTCTGTGAGCGATGCGAATGGCGCTGTGCCCACCGACAGCTGCAAAAAAATAAATAAATAGAAAACAATCGCTTCGGGAGGGGGAGAAAAAAAAGACGGCTTTAAAAATATGCACGAACGAAAAAAAGATTCGTCGTCGCGTTATGTACCAGAAGTTGCGAAGGGAGGGTTGTTTACGTGCCCAATAAACATTGATTAGCGTCTCGTTTACGCCGATACGATTTATAACCGCGTGATTTCGTTCGGAGAAAAAGCGCCGCCCCCCGTGCGTAAATTTTCATTCTCACGCAGTTCGAAGATCATTGACGTAATATTTTAGATTGAGAAAAGTACTAAGATGAGGATAAAACAGTCGTGATCAGAGAGCTCTTACTAACAATTTTTGGCTTAAATTAAATTATTAAATGGTTTCACTTTAGTTTTTTCGGTTCGTCAGCATATTCATGAAAATCTTTCACTAACGCGCGTTTGATCGATTCAGGATCATATGCCATTTCGTGAGATTTATCTGAAATCCAGTAGCCAACTAAATGATCGCCCCATTCGAAGTTTTGAAGAGGACGTTAAAAATCTCTGGAAACCAAAAAAATGCACCGGCGGAAGTTATAAAGGTAAAAACTAAAAGAAACAAAACAAAAATGTACAAAGGTATATTAAAAGTTGATATGATGTAAGACTCGATCATTTTGGCACAATTTGTATTAACATTTTAAAAATATATATTTAGAAATATCTATCTATAGATGTTTAAACTTGTCCATTATTATTTCTACTCGCTTGTTTCAAACTTGTTCCTTGTGACCTTCGTGTACAGTTATTTGGTGGTAGAGCAAATTAATTTTCTCCAAATGCCTTCTCGCATTTGTCACGTACGTAATATTGACGACCTTAATGGACTGTTATTTGGTGCTTCAACAAATGCGCTTTATGTCCAAATTTTTTCTTGCATTTGTCACATGCGAAATTTTTACAGCCTTCATGAATTATTTTTTGGTGAACGAGCAAATTCGATATTCGTCCAAATTTCTTGTCGCATTTGTCGCAAGCAAAATCTTTTCGACCTTCATGAACTGTCTTTTGGTGCAAAAGCAAAGTCGATTTTAGTCCAAACTTCTTGTCGCATTTGTCACATGCGAAATCTTTGCGACCTTCGTGTACCGTCTTTAGGTGGGTGAGTAAAGTCGGTTTTTGCGTAAATTTTTTCTCGCACTTGTCACATGCGAAATTTTTCCGACCCTCGTGGACTGTCTTTTGATGCTGAAGCAAAACCCATTTTAGTCCAAACATCTTGTCACATTTGTCGCAAGCGAAATCTTTCTGGCCTTCATTATCGCATGCGAAATCTTTGTGACCCACATGGACTGATTTTTGGTGGATGAGCAAATTCGTTTTTTGTGTAAATTTTTTCTCGCAAATGTTACATGCAAAATCTTTCCGACCTTCGTGTATTGTTTTTATGTGGAGGGCCAAAGTACATTTGTATCCAAATTTCTGCTCGCATTTTTTGCATGTAAAATCTTTGCGACGTTCGTGAACTGTTTTTTGGTGCAAGCACAAATCTGATTTCCTTCCAAATTTCTTCTCGCATTGGGCACATTCGAAATCTTTACGACCTTCATGAACTGTTTTTTGGTGTCTGAGCAAACTGACTTTATGTCCAAATTTGTTCTCACATTTGTCACATACAAAATCTCTCCGAGCTTCGTGTACAGTCTTTAAATGGATTAGCAAATCTGATTTTTTTCCAAATTTTTTCTGGCATTTGTCACATGCGAAATCTTTCCGACCTTCGTGGACAATCTTTTGATGCGAAACTAAAGTCCATTTTTGTGTAAATTTTTTCTCGCACTTGTCGCATATGTGATCTTTGCGACTTTCGTGGGCTGTTTCTCGACGCTCCAGCATATACGATTTACTCCCTAATTTATTATCGCACTTGTCAAATGCAAAATCTTTTTGACCTTCATGCACTTTCTCTTGATGGACAGGGAAATGTGATTTTTTCCCAAATTTCTTTTGACATTTTTCGCATGCATGATCTTTGCCACTCGTTTGAACTGTTGTTATATGCATGCGAGAATTCCGTTCATTTACAACTTTCTTCCCGCAATGATCACATAAGTAATCTTTGAAGATGTTGTGTCTTGTCTTTAGGTGAAAGAGTAAATGCGATTTTTTTCTAAATTTCTCTCCACACTTGTCGCACAAGTAATTATTGAAATCTTCATGAATTGTTTTTATGTGCAAAAGCAAACTGTTTTTATTCCCAAATCTTTTCGCGCATTTTTCACATAAATAATCTTTAAAAACTTCGTGGAATATCTTATTGTGTTTGAGTAGAGTTGATTTATTTTCAAATTTTCTCTCACATTTCTTACATGAGAAATCTTCGCGATTTTTGTGTACTAATTTTTGGTGCGTGAACAAACTTGATTTTTGCACATATTTTTTCTCGCACTGGTCGCATGAAAAATCTTTCCGGCTTTTGTGAGCTGATATTTGGTGTCTACTCAAATGACTTCGGAACTCAAATTTCATTTCGCACTCGTCACATGCGAAATTTTTTTTATCATGGTGAATTGTGTCTCGGTGTGCTATCATACTTGATTCTAGTATAAATGCCTCCTGGCAAATATCACAAACGTATTGTTTGTCGTCAGAAAAAACAATATCTTGTTTAATTAAATTGTCTCTTGAGGCAACTTCATTGAAATTCTTTTCGTTTTCATCCATTTTGGTGCCTAATATCAATGTTTCACTTCTATTTATTGCCACAGAAATTTAACGAATAACATTTATCTGTTTAGTTTTATAGCTAGTTTGATCGGAAAATACGTTTAAACTAATTTGTTTTTACTGTAAACATGATCAGTGTGTCAAACGACATTATACAAGTCGTTTACGATCATATTGTATACAATTATAAGGTACCAATTAATCTGTTTATGCAAATTCTTACAATATTTGAAACAACGAAGTGCTTCCATTAGAATTCATCCTAGAATTCATTTTTTTTAATTTATATATTTGAATTATACATAAAATTTGCAAAATGAAATAACACCAGAAATTAAATTCTTAATATGCTTCTCGCATTCGTGTGCTTTAATTCGTAGTAGCCAAGCAAATGTAAACCATAAGATATAAACTTTTTCACTCCTTTTTTTATTTTCACAACAAGACTAAAAAAACCAATTATCACCAAAAATAATACCAGAATAATCCTCTGATTATTCTGGTCGAATCGAAAACGATTACGAGAGCTTTTACTAATTTTGGAGAAATTGAAAGAAATATTTTTTGGTTTCAATTAAATTATTAAATGATTTCACTTTAATTTTTTCGGTTCTTTAGCATATTTATGATAATATTTCACTAATGCATGTTTGATCAATTGTGAATGTTTGAGCAAATGGGGCCATGTGCCATTTCATGAGGTTTATCAAAAATCCAGTAGCCAACTAAATGATCGCCCCATTCGGAGTTTTGAAAAGGACGTTAAAAAACTCTGGAAACCAAGTAGCCAAAAAATGCACCGACGGAAGTTGTAAACGTAAAATCTAAAAGCAACACAACGAAAATGTACAAAGGTATATTAAAAGTTGATTGCTTTCGGCACAATTTATATTAAAATTAAAAAAAAAACATATTTAGAAATATCTATAGATCTTTAAAATTGTCAATTAATGTCGCATAATCTGTGCGACCTTTGTGGATTTTCTTTTGGTGTCTGATTAATTTTGATTTTTCTCCGAATTTCTGCTCACACTCGTCGCATGCGAAATCTTTTCGACCCTCGTGAACTATCTTTTGGTGTTTGTATAAATGCGGTTTATGTCCAAATTTCTTCTCGCAAATGTCACAAGCGAAATCTTTGCGACCTTCGTGTACTACCTTTTGGTGCTTTATCAAATATGATTTTTGTCCAAATTTCTTTTCGCACTTGTCGCATGCGAAATCTTGGCGACCTTCGTGGACTGTAATTTGGTGGTTGAGTAAATGATGTTTGTGTCCAAATTTTTTCTCGCATTTGTCGCATGAGTAGTCTTTCCGACCTTCATGGACTGCTTTTTGGTGTTTTATCAAATTGCCTCGTTCCCCAAATTTCTTTTCGCACTTGTCGCATGCGAAATCTTTGCTACCCTCGTGGACTGTTTCTTTGTGAAAGAGCATATTCCATTTTAGTCCAAATTTTAGCTTGCACTTATCGCATTCATAAACTTTCAGACCTTCGTGTACTGCCTTTTGATGCCTTAGCAAATCTGATTTACTTCCAAATTTCTGTTGGCACTTGTCACATGCAAAGTCTTTGCGACCTTCATGAGTTATTTTTCGGTGTACAAGCAAATTCGATTTTCGTCCAAATTTCTTGTCGCATTTGTCGCAAGTGAAATCTTTTAGACCTTCATGGACTGTCTTGTGGTGTAAGAACAAAGTTGATTTTCGTGTAAATTTTTTCTTGCATTTGTCACATCCATATTCTTGGCAATTTTCGTGTACTGCCTTTTGGTGTCTTAGCAAATCCGATTTACTTCCGAATTTTTTCTCGCATTTATTGCATGCGAAATCTTTGCGACCTTCGTGGACTGTAATTTGGTGGTTGAGTAAATGATGTTTCTGTCCAAATTTTTTCTCGCATTTGTCGCAAGAGTAGTCTTTCCGACCTTCATGGACTGCTTTTTGGTGTTTTATCAAATTGCCTCGTTCCCCAAATATCTTGTTGCACTTGTCACATCCGTAATCTTTACGACCTTCGTGTATTATCTTTTGATGCTTTATGAAATTGCTTTTATCCCCAAATTTCTTCTCGCACTTGTCGCACGCAAAATATTTGTCACGTTGTGTGCGGTCTTTAAATACGTCGTGTAATGTCTTCAGGTGAAAAAGTAAGTACGATTTTTTTTTAAATTTCTCTTCGCATTTGTCGCATGCATAATCTTGGCAACCTTCATGTACAGTCCTTATGTGCACAAGCAAACTCCATTTATTTCCAAATCTCTTCGCGCACCTTTCGCATAAGTAATCTTTGAAAACTTCGTGGAATATCTTATTGTGTTTGAGTAAAGTTGATTTATTTTCAAATTTCCTCTCGCATTTCTTACATGAGAAATCTTCGCGATTCTTGTGTACTAATTTTTGGTGCGTGAACAAACTCGATTGTTTCACAAATTTATCTTTGCGGCTTTTGTGAGCTGATATTTGGTGTCTACTCAAATGATTTCGGAACTCAAATTTTTGATCGCACTTGTCACATTTATAATTTTTCTGATTATTGTGAATTGTGTCTTGGTGTGCTATCATACTTGATTCTAGTGTAAATGCCTCCTGGCAAATATCACAAACGTGTTGTTTGTCGTCAGAAAAAACAATATCTTGTTTACTTAAATTATCTCTTGAGGCAACTTCATTGAAATTCTTTTCGTTTTCATCCATTTTGGTGCCGAATATCAATGTTGGGTCCTTCTATTTATTACCACAGAAATTGAACGAATAACATTTATCTGTTTGGTTTTATAACTAGTTTGATAGGAAAATACAACATTTAAACTAATTTGTTTTTACTGTAAACATGATCAAAGCGCCAAGAGACATTGTAGAGATCGTTTATAATCATATTGTATACAATTATAAGGTACCAATTAATCTGTTTATGCAAATTCTTACGATATTTGAAAGAACGAAGTGCTTCCAAACCAAATCACAACAGGCAATATAGAGTTCACACAGAAAACATGGAATAAATAGATCCTTATACACATTCATAATAAAAAATTTTGGTGATCCCCTTGCTACTGAAAATTGTTCATAGGTGTGAATATTGCTTATTTTGATTTTTTTCTTCCGAAAACTAAGCAGGTTAGTAAGTAAATACGGATACTTGAAAATTATGTATCAGGTCGGGTTTTTCCTTCGAGTTCGAATTGAGTTTTGGGCTGACCCGAAAATTCTGAAATTCAGGCGGTAAAGAAAATAAATAAAATTTTAAGCAATTGTAGAATTCATTTTTTTAATTTATATATTTGAATGATACATGAAATTTGCAAAATGAAATACCACCAGAACATTTTGAAAAAACATATTTAGGAATATTTATAGATGTTTGAAATTGTCCATTAATGTCGCATAATCTGTGCGACTTTTGTGGATTTTCTTTTGGTGTCTGATTAATTTTGATTTTTCTCCGAATTTCTGCTCACACTCGTCGCATGCGAAATCTTTTCGACCCTCGTGAACTATCTTTTGGTGTTTGTATAAATGATGTTTATGTCCAAATTTCTTCTCGCAAATGTCACATGCGAAATCTTTGCGACCTTCGTGTACTACCTTTTGATGCTGTATCAAATACGATTTTTGTCCAAATTTCTTCTCGCACTTGTCGCATGTGAAATCTTTGCGACCCTCGTGGACTGTTCCTTTGTGAAAGAGCATATTCCATTTTAGTCCAAATTTTAGCTTGCACTTATCGCATTCATAAACTTTCCGACCTTCGTGTACTGCCTTTTGATGCCTTAGCAAATCTGATTTACTTCCAAATTTCTGTTCGCACTTGTCACATGCAAAGTCTTTGCAACCTTCGTGTATTATCTTTTTGTGGGTGAGCAAATTCTGTTTTTTCGTGAATTTTTTCTCGCACTTGTTACATGCGAAATCTTTGCGACCTTCGTGGACTGTCTTTTGGTGTAAGAACAAAGTTGATTTTCGTGTAAATTTTTTCTCACATTTGTCACATTCATATCCTTGGCAATTGTCGTGTACTGCCTTCTGATGCCTTAGCAAATCTGATTTACTTCCGAATTTCCTCTCGCATTTATCGCATGCATAATCTTTGCGACCATCGTGTATAAGTTTTTGGTGCCTCAACAAATCTGATTTTTGTCCAAATTTGTTCTCGCACTTGTCACATCTGTTATCTTTGCAACCTTCGTGTACTGTTTTTTGGTGTTTGATGAAATTGCTTTGAACCCCAAATTTCTTGTCGCAAGTGGGGCATGCGTAATCTTTCCGACCTTCGTGGACTGTCCTTTGGTGATTCAACAAATCTGTTTTTCTTCCAAATTTCTTCTCGCAATTGTCGCATGCAAAATCTTTGCGACCTTCATGGACTGCTTTTTGGTGTTTTATCAAATTGCCTCGTTCCCCGAATTTCTTCTCGCACTTGTCACATCCGTAATCTTTACGACCTTCGTGAACTGTCCAGTCGTGCTTTGACAAATCTCGTTTAGTTCCAAATTTCTTCTCGCAAATATTGCATGCAAAATCTTTACGACCTTCGTGGACCGTCCTTTGGTGCTTTAATAAATCCGATTTTTTTCCAAATTTCTTCTCACATTTGTCACATGCATAATCTTCGCAACCATCATGTACAGTCTTTATGTGCACAAGCAAACTCCGTTTATTTCCAAATCTCTTGGCGCACCTTTCACATGAGTAATCTTTGAAAACTTCGTGGAATATTTTCTTGTGCTTGAGTAAAGTTGATTTATTTTCAAATTTTTTCTCACACTTGTTGCACGTCAAATCTTCGCCATTTTTATGTACTAATTTTTGATGCGTAAACAAACTCGATTTATTTTCAAATTTCCTCTCACACTTGTTGCATGCAAAATCGTTGCAGTTTTTGTGTACTGATATTTGATGTCTACTCAAATGACTTCGGAACTCGAATTTCTCGTCACACTGATCACATACGTACTTTTTTTGTCCATTGTGAATTGTGTTTCGGTGCGTTATCATGCTCGATTCCAGTGTAAATTTCTCCTGACAAATATCACAGATGTATTGCTTGTCGTCTGAAACGACACTGTCGTGTTTACTTGAGTTATTCATTGGAACGATTTCCTCAGATTTTTTATCACTCTTATCCATTTTGGCGCTTAAAATAAACGATGGATCCATGTGCCAGGAATATTGAATGACTAAAATTTATCTTTCGTTATTATGGATTGTTTCATCAAGAAAGACAACATTCAAACTAATTTGCTTTCGCTATAAATATGATCAGTGTGTCGAGGAAAGATGTCGAAATCGCTTATGATCATATAACAAATAATACGGGGAAAATAGTCCAAAAATTACAAAGCGTACTTGAGTTACTTACTCCCAGTTGAAAATAGTTTCCTGAATTTCCACGTCGAATCAATGATAATCGGTCACGGATTAATCTGCGTGAAAACAGCCTGGATATTACTGATTGAGGAGGTTCGGGGGTCTCAGAGGGGAACTATGAAGTTTCTGAGAGTCCAGTTTGGAGCAGACCAGGCGTTGGTTTCTTCGGTAAAAACTGATTGTCATTATCGATCTTATCTCTCTTAGCCGAGAGTAAGTTCATCAAAATCGTTCATTTGTAGATGTTTAATTAGTTCCGCATATCTTCGCGTGAGGTTTATCAAAAATCAAGTATCCCACTAAAAGTTTGATCCTTTCACCGCTCCTAACGAGACATAAACAAAACTATTTCGACTGATCTCGTTGCGTGAACAGTCGCAAAAACCAAAAGACCAAATAATAAAAAGAGAGTAGTAATTAGCAGCATGGGAAATTTCGTCTAGTACAAAAATAAAGCACCACCACGACAGCGAACAAAGGTGTAATGATCGTAATTATGAATGCACAAAATTAAGATAACATTTATTTATATTGGCACAATTTATAATGACATTTTAGAATAACATATGTATAAGTTCATACACATTTACAATTGTCAATCGTCATTTCGACCTGCATGAGCTGCCATTTGGTGGGCAAGTAGATGCGGTTTTTGTCCAAATTTCTTCTCGCACTTGTCACACCCGAAATCTTTCCGACCATCGTGGACTGTCCTTTGGTGGACAAGTAAATTCGATTTCTTTCCAAATACCTTCTCGCAATTGGCGCATGCAAAATCTTTCCGGCCTTCGTGCACTGTTTTTTGATGGAAAAACAAATGTGATTTTCTACCAAATTTCTTCTCGCAATTATCACAAGCGTAATCTTTGCGACCTTCGTGTACCGTCTTTAGATGCATGAGTAAACTCGGTTTTTGTGTGAATTTCTTAGCACACTTGTAACATGCGTAATCCTTTCGACCTTCATGAACTGTCTTTTGATGCTGAAACAAAATCCATTTGTGTCCAAACTTCTTCTCGCATTTGTCGCATGCATGATCTTTATGACCTCCATGTATCGTCTTTAGATGGGTGAGTAAACTCGGTTTTTGTGAAAATTTTTTCTCGCATTTGTCACATGCGAAATCTTTCCGGCCCTCGTGGACTGTTTTTTGGTGTACAAGCAAAGACTGGTGTTGTCCGAATTTTTTCTCACACTTATTACATCCGAAATCTTTTCGACCTTCGTGTACTGTCTTTTGGTGTTTATTCAATTTCGATTTTTGTGCAAATTTCTTCTCGCACTTGTCACATACGAACTTTTTGCGACCTTCATGGACCGTCATTTGATGGAAAAGTAAAGTCGATTTTTGTCCAAATTTCGTCTGACAAATGTCGCATGCGTAATCCTTACGACCTTCGTGGACTGTCTTTTGATGCTGAAGCAAAATCCATTTTTGTCCAAACTTCTTCTCACACTTGTCACATTCGTAATCTTTCCGACCTTCATGGACTGTTGTTATGTGCGAGACTAACTTCGTTTTATTTCCAAATTTCTTACCACAATTGTCACATAAGTAAACTTTGTTGACTTTCAAGGTGGAAATATTTTGACCGTCGTGTACTATCTTTTTGTGTCTTAACAATTTCAAATTTTGTTCGAATTTCTTATCACACTTATCGTGCGCTGTCTTTACATGTAAGAGCAAACTTCGTTTATTTCCAAATCTCTTCGCGCACTTTTCGCATAAATAATCTTTGAAAACTTCGTGGAATATTTTGTTGTGCTTGAGTAAAGTTGATTTATTTTCAAATTTCCTCTCACATTTGCTACATGAAAAATCTTTGCAGTTTTTGTGTACCGATATTTGGTGTCTACTTAAATGACTTCGGAACTGAAATGTCTTTTCACATTTGTTACATACGAAATCTTTGTTTTCACTATGAATTGTGTCTCGGTGTGTTGTCATGCTTGATTCTAGGCTAAATACCTCCTGACAAATATCACAAACGTATTTTTTGTCGTCTGAAAAAACATTGTCGTTTTTACTTGAGTTATCTTTTGAAACGATATCCTCCGGTTTCTTCTCCGTTTTAACCATATTGGTGCCTAAAATCAACGATGGATCTTTTTACTTTGTTTATTGATTGAATAAAATTGATCTTTGGTTATAATGGATTGTTTCATCGAGAAAGACAACATTCAAACTAATTTGTTTTTGTTATAAACACGATCAGTGTGTCGAGGAACGATGTCGAAATCGCTTATGATCATGTGACCAATAACCCGGGGAAAATTGTCCTAAAATTACACAGCGTACTTGAGTTACTTACTCCCAGTGAAAAATAATTGCCTGGATTTTTACGTGGATCAGCAACGTCGAGTCAATGATATAATCGGTCATGGATTCTGCGTGGAAATAGCCTGGATATTACTGATTTAGGAGGTTCGGGGGTCCCAGAGGGGGACGAAGTGTGACCGGATGGGCTCCTCGGCGAGTCCGGTCGGAGAAGACCAGGCGTTGGTTTCTTCGGTAAAAGCTGATTGTCATTATCGATCTTGTCTCTCTTAGACGACAGCAAGTTCATCAAAATCGTTCATTTGTGGATGTTTAATCAGTTCAGCATATCTTCCCGTGAGGTTTATCAAAAATCAAGTATCCCACCAAAAGTTTGACCTTTTACAGCTCCAAACGAGACATGAAAAAAACTATTTCGAATGATTTCGTCGCATGAACAGTCGCAAAAACCAAAAGACCAAATAATAAAAAGAGAGTAGTAATTAGCAGCATGCGAAATTTCGTCTAGTACAAAAATAAAGCACCACCACGACAGCGAACAAAGGTGTAATGATCGTTATGAATGCACAAAATTAAGATAACGTTCAATTATATTGGCACAATTTTTAATGACATTTTAGAAAAACATATGTATAAGTACATACACATTTACAATTGTCAATCGTCATTTCTATTTGCATTTGTCTCAAGCAAAATCTTTGCGATCTTCATGGAATTTCTTTTGATGACGGAAAAAACTTGATTTTTGAGTAAATGTTTTCTCGCATTGATCGCATGCGTAGTCTTTGCGACCTTCATGGACTGTCTTTTGGTGCAAGAGCAGAGTCGATCTCAATCCAAATTTCCTGTCACACTTGTCACATGCAAAATCTTTCCGGCCTTCGTGTACTGTTTTTTTATGGAGAAGCAAATGTGATTTTATACCAAATTTCTTCTCGCAATAATCACAAGTGTAGTCTTTGCGACTTTCATGTACCGTCTTTAGATGGATGAGTAAACTCGGATTTTGCGTAAATTTCTTAGCACACTTGTCACATGCGTAATCCTTACGACCCTCGTGAACTGTCTTTTGATGCTGACGCAAAACCCATTTCATTCCAAACATCTTGTCGCATTTGTCGCAAGCTAAATCTTTTCGACCTTCATGGACTGTCTTATGGTGCCTAAGCAAAGTCGATTTCAATCCAAATTTCTTCTCGCAATTGGCGCACGCGTAATCTCTCCGACCCTCATGGACTGTCTTTTGGTGCAAAAGCAAAGTCGATTTTATTCCAAATACCTTCTCGCACTTGTCGCATGCGAACTCTTTGAGACCTTCGTGGACTGTTTTTTGGTGTCTGATCAATTTCGATTTTTCTCCAAATTTCTTCTCGCATTTGTCACATGCGTAATCTTTGCGACCCTCGTGGACTGTACTTTGGTGAACAAGCATTTGCTGTTTAAATCCAAATTTTGTCTCGCACTTGTCACATGCAAAATCTCTCCGGCCTTCGTGTACTGTTTTTTTATGGAAAAGCAAATGTGATTTTTTACCAAATTTCTTCTCGCAATTATCACAAGCGTAATCTTTGCGACTTTCATGTATCGTCTTTAGATGCATGAGTAAACTCGATTTTTGTGTAAATTTCTTAGCACACTTGTCACATGCGTAATCCTTACGACCTTCGTGAACTGTCTTTTGATGCAGAAGCAAAACCCATTTTAGTGCAAACATCTTGTCACATTTATCGCAAGCGAAATCTTTTCGACCTTCATGGTCTGTCCTTCGGTGACTGTACAAATGCCCACTTTGTGCGAATTTCTTCTCGCACTTATCGCATGCAAAATCTTTGCGACCTTCATGTATTGTTTTTTGGTGTCTGATTAAATCAGTTTTTAGACCAAATTTCCTCTCACACTCGTCGCATGTGTAATCTTTGCGACCCTCGTGGACTCTTTTTTGGTGTTGGAGTAAATTTTGTTTATACCCAAATTTCTTTTCACACTTTTCACATTCGTAATCTTTCCGACCTTCATGGACTGTTGTTATGTGCACGAGCAAACTCGGGTTTTGTGTAAATTTCTTCTCGCACTTGTCACATTCAAAATCTTTCTGACTTTCGTGGACTATCTTTTGATGTTTTAACAATTTCAAATTTCGTTCGAATGTCTTATCGTCCTTATCGTGCACTGTCTTTACATGTAAGAGCAAACTTCGTTTATTTCCAAATCTCTTCGCGCACTTTTCGCATAAATAATCTTTGAAAACTACATGGAATATTTTGTTGTGCTTGAGTAAAGTTGATTTATTTTCAAATTTCCTCTCGCATTTGCTACATGAAAAATCTTTGCGGCTTTTGTGTACTGATATTTGGTGTCTACTCAAATGACTTCGGAACTCGAATTTTTGTTCGCACTTGTCACATTTATAATTTTTCTGATTATTGTGAATTGTGTCTGAGGGTGCTATCATACTTGATTCTTGTATAAATACCTCCTGGTTCATATCACCAACGTGTTGTTTGTCGTCAAAGAAAACACTGTCATGTTTACTTGAGTTATCTTTCGAGACAATATCTTCGGATTTATTCTCACTTTTATCCATTTTTTATTCTAAATTGAACGATGAATTTTTCTATTTAGTACTACGGAAATTATATCAAGAAAATTATATTTTGATGTTATGGCTTGTTTCATCGGGAAAGACCACATTGAAACTAATTTGTTTTTACTATAAATATAATCATTGGGTCAAGGGAAAGTGTGAAGATCGTTTATGACTATTTTGCTTACATTTAAGGTACTGATTTATCTGTTGTTCTTACAGCATTTGAAACAATTTAAAATTTTATCTTGGTGATGATTTCTTCGAGAATTTTTTTTGCTTTACAAGAACGAATTTCTCAAAACAAAAACTACTGACAGACTACATCGAATTCGCGTAAAGAACATCGAATAAATTTATATGACGATATAAATCCAACACCACTCGGACGTCGATAAATCATCTCTTCTCTCTACTCGATCGAATTTTTCAACTTTCGCACCTCGCGCACAGCTAGCCAAATAAAGACGCTCAAGGTACAGGGAATCTTATACGCATAAGTACATATAGATAGGAAAGCTCGACTAATGAATTTCATTTAGTTTCGCGAGATCCGGTGCATAGCGCACGTGAACCATGTGCAGCTAGCAGAATCTCAGGCTCTGGTCTCCTTCGCGCGCACGAGTGGATCGGCCGAGAGTGTAGTTAGGTGCAGCTGTATATATATGTTCCACGTGTATCAGCGAAAGTTTCCGCCGTGAAAACTTGCCCGAGGAATTAATCATCAGCGCGTCGAGTTTCAAAAGGAGAGAATATGGATTGATTCGCTCGTACAGCAGTACGAGTTAGGTTTGATGAAATCGTCGCAGGAATATGTATACGCGCGAGCATAAGTATACGGAAGCCGTCGAGTAGTACAATTCATTCGCTTAGTTTATTATTCCATTTTTTCGAAAAATCAACGACGGTAAAATCAGCCTAGATCGTTAAATATTATAATATGTAATATCGACAACTCGATGTGCGACTGATTTTTTCCTCTCTCCTCCCACGTCGTAACTTAATTTACGCATTATATGGCTCGTAATCAGGAAAACTCTGTGGTGCATGGTAATAATTCATGTATACACAACTCGATGCACGGGTGGGTTTCCCGCGTGTACTACATGCGATACGTTGTGCGGCATTTTTCACTCGAGATTATTTTTTGAACGAGGGACAGCAGCGAGGGATGCATATATAAACATAATGCTGATTTATTGGGCACGTGATATATTTAACGCCGGTCCAGAGAGCCCTCGTGTGCATTGCATTAAACGTTTTATGTATTACGAAGGAGACGGAGCGTCGATCGAGGGTTTACGCGATTTTTTGGCACACTTCCGAGTTCATGCTATATTGGAACGCTGTACAGGCCACGATTATTAGTATTTTTTTCAAGTCTAATATGATGTCGAATTAGTCGAGTGCGAGCGATGATGCTGCGGAGTAATTTTTAATTTTCAACAGAAAAGCGCGATAAATCTATGATTGAATAATCCGTAAATAAATTGAGTTTTTCATATCAGGGGCCCGAAAGTGACTACTTCCCGCGGCAGCTGCGCAAAACGGTAAGAGCTATTTTCGGGCCACGGGGTTAAAAAAGATAGTATACGTAAAGGGTCACTTATAGCCCTTGTATCGTGAAGATACTATATTACACATGTGTCTATTCACTCGATATTTTTTTGCGAACTTGATGTTATTTGTCAGGAATATGATTTGAGTACTTACATAGTTTTAAAATACCTGTTTTGTAATTATTTTGAATGTTGTAAGAATAACGTATAAACAAATAAATCAGTACTTGAATTGTAAACAATATGATCATAAGCGATTTGGACATTGTTCCTTGACACACTGATCATGTTTATAGTCAAAACAAATTAGTTTGAATGTTGTCTTTCCCAATGAAACAATCCATAAAATCAAAAGATAAAATTTACTTGTTTAACTTCCGTAGTGCTAAATAGAAGGATCTATCTTTTAATTTAGGCATGAAAATGGATGAAAATGAAAAGAAATCCAATGAAGTTGCCTCAAGTGATAATTTAAGTGAACATTACGTTGTTGTTTCAGGCGACAAAAAATATGTTTGTGATATTTGTCAGGAGGCATTTACACTAGAATCAAGCATGTCAACACACCGAGACACAATTCATAATAATCAGAAAAATTATAAATGCGAAAAGTGCGATCAGAAATTTGAGTTCCGAAGTCATTTGAGTAGACACCAAATATCAGTACACAAAAGCCGCAAAGATTTTTCATGTAGCAAATGTGAGAGGAAATTTGAAAATAAATCAACTTTACTCAAGCACAACAAAATATTCCACGAAGTTTTCAAAGATTATTTATGCGAAAGGTGCGCGAAGAGATTTGGAAATAAACGAAGTTTGCTCTTACATGTGAAGACAGTGCACGATAAAGGCGATAAGACATTCGAACAAAATTTGAAATTGTTAAGACATCAAAAGACATTACACGAGGATCGCAAAGATTACACATGCGACGATCGTAAGAGGAAATCTGGTCTAAAAACTGATTTAATCAGACACCAAAAAACACATGAAGGTCGCAAAGATTTTGCATGTGACATTTGCGAGAAGAAATTTACACAAAAACAGGGTTTGTTTAAACATCGGAAGACTGTACACGAACACCGCAGAGATTTTGCATGCGATCAATGCGAAAAGAAATTTGGACAAAAAGCGGATTTGCTAAAACACCAAAGAACAATTCATGAAGGTCGGAAAGATTTCGCATGCAACAAATGCGAGCAAAAATTTGGATACAAATGTGCTTGGATTTTGCACCAAAAGACAGTACACGAGGGTCGTAGAGATTATGCATGCGACAAATGCGTAAAGGAATTTGGACAAAAAGGACATTTGCTCTTACACCAAAAGACAGTACACGAAGGTCACAAAGATTACGTATGTGACAAGTGTGCTAAGAAATTTACACAAAAGCCGAGTTTACTCTACCACCAAAGAGCAATCCATGAAGGTCGCAAAGATTACGCGTGCAACAAGTGTGAGAAAAAATTTGGAAAAAAATCACATTTGTATTTCCATCAAAAGACAGTACACGAGGGCCGCAAAGATTTCGCATGCGATGAGTGTGAGAGGAAATTTGGATTAAAATCGGCTTTGCTTGTACACCAAAAAGCAGTCCACGAAGGTCGCAAAGATTATGCATGTGACAAGTGTGCTAAAAAATTTACACAAAAGCCGAGTTTACTCTACCACCAAAAGACAGTACATCAAAGTCGCAAAGATTTCGCATGCAACAAGTGTGAGAAAAAATTTGGAAAAAAATCACATTTGTATTACCATCAAAAGACAGTGCACGAAGGCCGCAAAGATTTCGCATGCGATGAGTGTGAGACAAAATTTGAATTTAAATCGGCTTTACTTGTACACCAAAAGACAGTTCATGAAGGTCACAAAGATTACGCATGCGATCAATGCGAGAAGAAATTTGGCCGAAAACAAAATTTCCTCCGTCATCAAAAGACAGTTCACGAAAACCTCAAAGATTTCGCATGCGCCAATTGCGAGAAGGTATTTGGAATGAAATCGAATTTACTTGTCCACCAAAGGACAGTTCATGAAGGTCGCAAAGATTTCCCATGTGACAAGTGCGACAAGAAATTTGGATTGAGATCGACTCTGCTCTTACACCAAAAGACAGTCCATGAAGGTCGCAAAGATTTTGCATGTGACAAGTGTGAAAAGAAATTTGGATTGAAATCGGCTTTGATCGTACACCAAAAGTCAGTCCATGAAGGTCGCAAAGATTTTGCATGTGACAAGTGTGAGAAAAAATTTGGACAAACATCTAATTTGAATACACATAAAAAAACAGCACACTAGGGTCGCAAAGATTATGCATGCGACAAATGCGAGAAGGAATATTCACAAAAATTTAATTTGCTCTTCCACCTAAAGATGGTACACGAAGGTCGAAAAGATTTTGCTTGAGACAAATGCAAAAAGAAATGACAATTGACAATTGCAAATATATATGTACTTATACATATGTTTTTTCAAAATTTCATTAAAAATTGTGGCAATATAATTGAATGTTATCTTCATTTTATGCATTCATAATTACGATCATTACACCTTTGTTCGCTGTCGTGGTGGTGCTTTATTTTTGTATTAGATGAAAATTCGCATGCTGCTAATTACTACTCTCTTTTCATTTTTTGATCTCTTGGTTTTTGCGACTGTTCATGCAACGAGATCAGTCGAAATGGTTTTGTTCATGTCTCGTTTGGAGCTGTGAAAGGTTCAAACTTTTAGTGGGATACTTGATTTTTGATAAACCTCACGCGAAGATATGATGAACTAATTAAACATCCACAAATGAACGATTTTGATGAACTTACTCTCGGCTAAGAGAGACAAGATCGATAATGACAATCAGTTTTTACCGAAGAAACCAACGCCTGGTCTGCTCCAAACTGGACTCGCAGAAACTTCATAGTCCCCCTCTGAGACCCCGAACTTCCTCAATCAGTAATATCCAGGCTGTTTTCAGACAGATAATCCATGACCGATTATCATTGATTCGACGTTGCTGATCCACGTGGAAATCTAGGCAACTATTTTCAACTGGGAGTAAGTAACTCAAGTACGCTGTGTAATTTTAGGACAATTTCCCCGGTTTATTTGTCATATGATCATAAGCGATTTCGACATCGTTCCTCGACACACTGATCATGTTTATAGCGAAAGCAAATTAGTTTGAATGTTGTCTTTCTCGTTGAAACAATCCATAATACCAAAAGATAAATTTCAGTTATTCGATTTCCGTGACGCTAAATAGAAAAATTCATCGTTTAATTTAGTCTAAAAAATGGATAAAAGTGAGAAAACATCCGAGGAGATCGATCCAAAAAATAACTCAAGTAAACATGACAGTGTTTTCTTTGACGACAAACAACACGTTGGTGATATGAACCAGGAGGTATTTACACAAGAATCAAGTATGATAGCACCCCCAGACACAATTCACCATCATCAAAAAAATTATAAATGTGACAAGTGCGAACAAAAATTCGAGTTCCGTAGTCATTTGAGTAGACACCAAATATCAGTACACAAAAGCCGCAAAGATTTTTCATGTAACAAATGCGAGAGGAAATTTGAAAATAAATCAACTTTACTCAAGCACAACAAAATATTCCACGAAGTTTTCAAAGATTATTTATGCGAAAGGTGCGCGAAGAGATTTGGAAATAAACGAAGTTTGCTCTTACATGTAAAGACAGTGCACAATAAGTGCGATAAGAAATTCGAACGAAATTTGAAATTGTTAAGACATCAAAAGACATTACACGACGGTCAGAAAGATTTTGAATGTGACAAGTGCGAGAAGAAATTTACACAAAAACCGAGTTTGCTCATGCACATAACAACAGTCCACGAAGGTCGGAAAAATTACGAATGTGAAAAGTGTGAAAAGAAATTTGGGTATAAACATCATTTACTCGAACACCAAAGAACAGTCCACGAGGGTCACAAAGATTATGCATGTGACAAATGCGAGAAAAAATTTGGACAAAAGTCAAATTTGATCAGACATCAAGAAATAGTCCATGAAGGTCGTAAAGATCTCGTATGTGACAAGTGCGAGAAGAAATTTGCACTAAAACATCATTTGCTCTTTCACCAAAAAACAGTCCATGAGGGCCGGAAAGATTTCGCATGTGACAAGTGCGACAAGAAATTTGGATTGAGATCGTCTCTGCTCATACACCAAAAGACAGTCCATGAAGGTCGCAAAGATTACGAATGCGCCAATTGCGAGAAGGTATTTGGAATAAAATCGAATTTGCTTGTCCACCAAAAGACAGTCCATGAGGTTTGCAAAGATTTTGCATGTTACAATTGCGAAAAGAACTTTGGGTATAAACAGCATTTGCTTGTCCATCAAAGGACAGTCCACGAAGGTCGCAAAGACTACGGATGCGACAAGTGCGAGAAAAAATTTACACAAAAGCCGAGTTTGCTCAAACACCAAAAAACTGTACACGACGGTCGTAAAGATTTTGCTTGAGACAGATGCAAGAAAAAATGACAATTGACAATTTTAAATATGTCTGCACTTATACATATGTTTTCCTAAATTGTCATTAAAAATTGTGCCAATATAATTGAACGTTATCTTAATTTTGTGAATTCATAACGATCATTACACCTTTGTTCGCTGTCGTGGTGGTACTTTATTTTGGTAATAAACGAAATTTCGCATGCTACTAATTACTACTCTCTTTTCATTTTTATCCTCGAAATTGGGCGACTCCTTCTTGGGATCGTACTTTTTGCGCTGAGCCAGCTTGGCATTGAGCTATTTGGCGCTGATCATGACGATGCTGTGATCGCTCGAGTCGTTCGACAGGCTATACCGTTGCTCATGCTCGAGTTCTGAAAAGAGGCAACATTTTTTTATCCCGTTCGATTGGGTCTCCCGAGTGAAATCAAAATTGATCGATCAGGCCCGAATCAGGACCGTACACTGAGAAAAAAAATTCATTGATTCAATGAAAATTTAATTAAATACAATCTATGAAATTATTTCAATATTTAGTTGTTTTTACCAAAATTTCATGAAACTAAGGAAAAAAAATTATTGCAATGAAATTATTTCATAGATTGTATTTAATTAAATTTTCATTGAATCAATGAATTTTTTTTCTCATTGTTGTACTACACGCCAAGTCAGAGCCAGATAATCCGCTCAGATTTAGTTTTCATAGTCAGGCAGTTACCACACACAACACCAGCTGGTTTATTTTTTTTATCCCATTCGACAGACAAATCATATAGTAAAGTGACTATAGTAGCGATGACTGTGAAAAAGGCCAAGCCGCGGGCCATTCGGCGCACTCAAAAACAGAACCCTCCAGTGTGCGCGTAATTCTAATTTTCATGAAGATGTAATTTTAAATATCTATTTATAAAAATAAAAATATAATTACCACTCTAAATATTGTGTCAGCAATTGTATTTTTAATTTAATAAATGTCAAAAAAATGTTACAATAGATATTTAAGATTGTATCTTTACGAGAATTTGAATTTCGCGCTTACCGGCGAGTTGATTCTGTCGGCTCAGATTCTGTCCGAATTCCGATGGAACGCCGGAATTTCACACATGCGCACCATGATGCCACCGGCCACGTGATCTAAATGCCATATGAATCGTCCGCTTCCACAGTTTCACCGTTCACGGCGTCAATGAAACACGTGTTTAAATTCGCTTGTCAAAAGTCAAAACGTCGCTGAAGTATATAATAAAAACAGATCTTGCTACATTACAGTAAAACATGACTATCAACGAATCCACGGCACCGGTTCTGTTTTCAGACCTACAATTGTCCGCAAGCACATTAGAAGGGTTGAACGAGTGCAATTATCGCCAGCTAACTGAAATTCAACGTAGGACAATCGATCATGCACTCCAAGGACATGACATTGTTGCTGCAGCTAAAACTGGAAGTGGAAAAACTTTGGCTTTTTTGGTGCCTGTAAGTGTATCCATCGATTGTCCTGACTTTTAAATTGTAAACAATATTAAAATTTTCAATTTTTCAAAGATTATAGAACATTTACACAATGAAAAGTGGGAGAAGGATCATGGACTCCGAGCGTTGATCATTGCTCCTGTTCGAGAACTGGCCCAACAAATATATGATGTAATTGGTAAGGTGGCCAAATACCATGACGTTTCAATAGGATTGATCATCGGTGGAAAAGATTTGCGCAAAGAGAAGAAAAACATTGATCGGTGCAACATTCTAATTGGTACACCAGGTCGTATTCTACAACACATGGATGAAACTTTTATATTTAATTGTGATAATTTAAAGGTACGTTAGAATTTTAAACTTAGACATTTATTTTGTGTAAACAACATTTTTTTTTATCATAGTACTTAGTTTTGGATGAAGCAGATCGATGTTTGGATATGGGCTTTAAGCAACAGATGGATTCTATTATAGAAAATTTACCAGCTGAACGTCAAACACTATTATTCTCTGCCACTCAAACCAAGTATGTATTAAGAGACAAAATTGAAAAAAAAATTTTAAATTTTATTTGTTGATAATTAAATTTTATACGTTTTTGAATTGAAAAATGATTAGATCTGTTCGAGATTTAGCTAGACTCAGCTTAAAAAAGAATGCTAAGTACATCTATGCTCATGAACATGCAACTAACGCTACACCAGATGGCTTGCAACAATTGTACATGATTTGTAATTTGGGTGACAAACTTTCTTTATTATGGTCTTTTCTAAGAACACATCAAAAACACAAAATTGTTGTATTTTTTACAACCTGCCATCAGGTATGTACTTTTTAAAATCTCCAATGAAATAAATATATCTTCTCAAGTCTTTTTAAAAAATATCATATTTAATTGTTTTCTAAGGTCAAATTTGTGTATGAAGCTTTTCGACAAATGAAACCTAGATTGAATTTGAGTTTATTGGCTCTGTATGGAAAACGTCATCAGGACAAAAGATCAAAAACGTGTGCAGAGTTTGGTAGAAAGCAACATGCAGTTATGTTTGCTACAGATGTTGCAGCTAGAGGACTTGGTAAATATTAGTGTTGACTACGTATCAACTTTTACATATTAATGTAATATATTGGTGTTAAACTTTTCTATATTGATGTATTGTATTGATACTAATTTTATTTAGATTTTTCAAATGTGACCTGGATTGTACAGATGGATTGTCCAGAAGATGTCAAAGCCTACATTCATCGAGCTGGAAGAAGTGCTAGGATGAATAAAGGTGGAGAATCATTATTAGTTCTTTTACCTAGTGAAATAAAAATAATTGAAAAATTGCAAAGCAGTAATATTCCCATCAAACAATCTAAGTACGAAACACACCTCATTGAATGTTTCTATGAATATTTATATTTTTTTTAAATATCTAATGACAATTTTAAACTTTTAGAATCAACCATAAAGAATTACAACCTATTCAAAAACAGTTAGAAGCATGGATTGGAAAATATCCAAATCACAAAGAATCTGCTCAACGAGCTCTACAAACCTATGTTAAGTCAATGATCAAACAGAAGGATAAAAATATTTTGAAAAATTTAGATACTGATTCATTTGCAAGGTGATTTGAAATAATTTACATAAATTATTAAATGACAGTTTTGATAGAAAATAGAACTATTTCTTAAAAAATATTATCTCGACATTTTCACAGATCTCTTGGCCTATCAGAAACTCCGAGAATCCGAGCTTTAAAAAGAAAAGAAAAAGAGGAAGCAAAAATAGAGAAATCCAAAAATGAAGATGTTGAATCAAGCGACGAAGATGTGAAAAAGATTGATATCAATCATAAAAACAAAATTTCAACATGTAAGTATACTATTTATATAAAATCAGCACTCTCTATGAAACTTGTTTTCAATTTAAAGTCAATATTTTATTGATCAATATAAGCAACTTTTGAAATATTCAGCAATAATTTTTTCTAAAAATACATTCTGAAACAGCTAATTATGAATAATTTATTTCAGTCCACGATGACGACGATGACAGTGATGATTGCCTTACCATCAAAAGGAAAAATGTCCAAATTGATGATAATGAAGATTTAGAACTGAAAAGTACTAGTGTTTCTAGAAAAGTTCTCACCAAAGCTGCTGCAGCTAAAAAAACTTTGAGAAAGAACATAATTCCTAATAAAAAAATTAACTTTGACGAAGAAGGACAGGTAAAAAATCATACTAAAAATTTACATCATTGTTTTCTTACAATAATAAATGATTTAAAATTTTAGGAAATAATCGATCCTGCTAAATCAAAAGTGTCAAATTTAGGAAAAGAATATGAGAATGAAGAGACTTCTGGTATTAATATTAAAGTAGCAAAAGAAATTCTCAAAGAAGAAGACAAAGTAGATAAATTAAGATATCAACAAAAAATTAGAGAAAAGCATAGAGAAGAAAAAATGAAACGCAAAGCTTTGAAAAAAGGACAAAAAGATGAAGAAGATAATGATCATGCTGATGGATCTTACGACTCTGGAGAAGAGATCAGTGAGTCTGAATCTCTAAACCAATTGATAAGTGATTTACCAGATCCTGATAAGATTTATGGTAAAAAAGAAAATGCTTCAGATGACGAGAGTGATGATGATGATGAAGATGTAATTCACAGGTATCTATGAGGCTTCAATTTTATTAATATTATTCATAATTTGAGAAGACTTATTATTCTGTATTTTCATTAGCTCAAAACGAAAACTTATCACACTGGATGAAATCAAAAATAAAAGACGAAAAACAGATTCGTCGGATGACGAAGATAATGACGAAGTTCAGCACAGTTTAAAAACGGACGAAGAGCTTGCTTGGCAGCTTATGCGGGGATGAACGATTTTTTTTTTTGATAAAATAATTATTAAATAAGTATTCAATGAATTATTTAAAATATATTTAAGAGAGGATATTTGTATAATATAATCGTCAAAAAAAAAAGTAGAAAGGTATATACATTCAATGTATATGTGTAATTATTACTATATGTATGTAAATATAAAATGTTGTTTTAATAAAAAAATTTGAAAAATCTATAGGTTTTTTTGTGTTACATCACTCATTATATATACCACTAGTATGTTTCAAACGCGCTCCGCGCGTGTTAATTTTTTCACTCGTTTTTTGAGGTTATAGTGACTTTCTGGCACGCTTCGCGCGCGTACATCTTTCAGTCAGTTTCGAAAAAGTTGCTATTTTGACCGTAGATGTCACTTTATTACGTTTCGACTCGAGTCAAAAGTCAGTCGACCAATCAGAGGCCGAATAGATTGGCTTCACTTTTAGGTCCATCTCTTTTTTATAAGTTAGATTAGATTAGATTAGATAGATTAAGATTAGATCATTTCTACACTTCTTGTAGGTTCTAAGCTTAGTTTTATAATTAATACAATCTCGATTAATATTCGGGACAGCAACGAGGGATGCATATATAAACATAATGCTGATTTATTGGGCACGTGATATATTTAACGCCGATCTAGAGAGCCCTCGTGTGCATTGCATTAAACGTTTTATGTATTACGAAGGAGACGGAGCGTCGATCGAGGGTTTACGCGATTTTCTGGCACAGTTCCGAGATAAACTGTGAACTTTTCATCCAATATTGGAACGTTGTACTGGCCACGATTATTAGTATTTTTTTCAAGTCAAATATCATGTCGAATTAGTCAAGTGCGAGCGATGATGCTGCGGAGAAATTTTAAATTTTCAACAGAAAAGCGCGATAAACCTGAGTTTTTCTCAAAATGTATAATATACAAGCCTATATTTCTCCCTTTGGTTTGGGTCAGATTGTAGAACATTAGAAAAATATCAAAAGATGTAGTTCCAGTGCTCGAAATATTATAAGTTCTTTTTACAGAGAACTTTTTGACTTTGCTGTAATTTATTATACTTTTATTCTAAGAGTAATTCAAAATAAGCAGAATGTTTCGTTTTACACTCAAAAATTCATTGACTTTTTTTAAAACTTAGACTCTAGTTTTACGCATTGAAATTTCATAGGTATACTTCTTAGCATCTTAACAGATAAAAATTTTTAAATTAATTTACTAAACAAATCGTTTTTGATACAATTAAATAGTTTATAAATTTGTCAGTTTTTAATGTGCGAGCGACACGCCACATCCATGTGCGCATGTTGAGTGAGACTAGTTTTATTTCTCTATTTTTTTTTTTTTTTTTTCATATACATCGAATCCGTGAACGATACCAATATGGGCTGCATCAATGTGGATTTTGAGATTTTAGCCACTATTGGAAAAATTACGCTTAATCGTCGCGTGCGCGCGACTGACGCAAGTGCCAATACGATACAGAGGCTCATCTGTCATTCCCGCTATATAATAGGTGTACCGCAATGCGCTCGAATTCTCTTTCGCTTTTTTCTTTCCTGCCTTTCGTCGTGTCTTCGCGCTCGCCGACACACACACACACACACACACACACACACACACACACACACACACACACACACACACACACTGCACTGCACCTGGGGCATTGCGCGAGAGACGATATAGGTAGTTTGTATGAGGGTCGCGGCTGTAAAGGCACGTTTTCAGCAGTATCGCGACGAAGAGAGTCGCGAAACGTTATTATCGAAGAGCATATTTTTCTTATTCTTTGTTCGTTTCCGTATGGCTCGATTGTACCTGAGTATTTGTCCAAATTGACAAATAGCTCAAGCTGTAATATTGACTGATTGAGTATGTCTATGTTATTTTTCACTGGCCTCAAAGATACCCACAAACACATTCTGATTTACAACAGTCTTTTTTGCCTTTTTGTTCAAAATTTCGGAATCTCTATATGTTTATAAATCCAAATTTAAATATTTTTTTTTTTAAGCGAAAAATCACCGCTATTGCGATGGCAAGAGATGTTTTGATACATATACGTATTATATACCATAATAATTTCCGTACTTTTTATATTGTACTCACGTGTGTAGGGTATTGTTTGAAAGCTATTAACATATTCTTTAATTTTCAAAAAAAAAATTTGAAGTATTTTCAATTGTTATTATTTTTGTTACAACTTTGTAAATGGTTTTTTGAATAAAATTATTTATTAAAATTAAGTATTTTTTCAATTTGTTTGTCTCATTCCTTTAAAATAAAGATGAAAAAATAATTTTGGAAAACTCTTACGTAATTTGTGAATGATTTTAAAGATTTAATAAGTTAGCTCTCACCAAAAGTTATACGATTTTAAAGTCTAGCCTTAGTCCTAGTCCTAGTGGATTTTGGGCATGTGATTTATGTCTTAAAAAGAAAAGAAGAGTTAGAAAAGAATTTCGAACTATTTTGGCACTATTAAAATACGGAATGAGTAGTCATATTACGGTGAAAACATAAATTATCTTTTTTAAAAACTGAATGGCTATAGCAAATATATCCATGAAATTTTCTATAATTCACAAAATTTTCAATTTGGTACAATTTTCGCCGAGCTTTTTTACATTATTTTCTTGTAATTTAGAATAATTTAGAAAAAGTCAGAATCTACTATTATATACTTATGAAAAATATGCAACACAAGGCCATAATAGCGCATTTTGATGCATCTATAAAAACATTTTACCGATCAACCCATGACACCCAACTAAACATTAATAGTTAAAAAAATTTCCCTTCAAATTGTATTTAAAGAAATGAAAATTATGAGTCTTTGAACATAGACTTGACATTGTTAAAATGGTCTTCGTAAGGTTTAGCTTGAACATGTAAAAATTCATTCTAGAGGTCGCAAACCAAAAGCTACGAAGAGGCGAAAACCGCAAACGCTGAAACCGCGAATATCGTAGTTCACCTGTATCATAAAGTGAGTCGTGTATAATGGAAAAATAAGAATAATTTCCGGCGAGAGAAGCGATCTTCACTGAGATGGGAGATGAGTACGATTCTGGCTTTCGTAAAGTAATTAAATTCGAACACATGTTATCCGACCACGTGTTTCGATCTAAGCGCTCGCCGCAGCTATTGTTGTTGACACTTACACTCGAGAAATTACCGTAGCTCTGGTTAGACGCTCCGCACTCGTTAACGTGAATCAACTGTCGCTACGTCTATTCTCTTTTAATTTTCTTTTCTCACTCACATCGGCTGCAGCGGACTGCACATGGTTGCCTAGTCAGTTTTGATTGGGACAGCGCAGGACTCGCATCGATCGCAGCGAGTGATTTTCGTGAAAATAGTGAAAAAATATTTCATATTACAAGTGACCGTGTGCTGTGTACGCCTGTAATAAATTGCAGTGTAATAAACTAAAAACATGCTGTCAAATGTTACAATTTTGAAGCGCTTACGCGAGAAAATCAAGTGGGACGATAAAAACTCACTGGATAAGTTTGTGCTTCAAGTTCAGGATACAATCAAGAATTGGAGTGGAAATCTACCCACTTTGGAATTTTTTTGGCCCAAAGATATCGACCAGCTTCTTTTGGCTTGCGTTGAGCAAGGCGACGCCGAGGAAACCACTCCGGGAAGAGAATTCATCCTGTTTGTCGCCGCCACCGGTTACCAGCATGTGCTCGAGCCCGAGGACGACGGCAGTCCACGCGGGCCTTACACCACGGCGATTCATCGCGCGGCTAGACTGATCGGCACTCGTCGGTACTCGACAGAAACCATACAAGCTTTATTCCGCATTTACGGAAATTTTGATGTTATTTACGAAGATGAGTCGGGCTTGGATCACTTTCACGCGGCTTGTATACTCGGTTGCGATTTCGCAGTGACGGAATATCTTCGACGAGGTAGAGATCCCGATCTTCTGTGGCAGGAAGGAGCTAAAGCTCCGATTCATTTAGCTGCGCAGTACAATCACGTGCTCGTATTGGAATCGCTGTTGTATTACGGCGCCTGTCCAAATATTCAAACGTGCGACGATTTCGAAACTCCGCTGCACGTGATTTGCAAGCTTTACGGTGACCATGTAGAATTATTGGCGAAGAAATTTTTCGAAATCAATAAAATGTATGATCTCCAGTACGTGGATATGAACGTCCGAGACCGGAGAGGCAACACTCCACTCGTCTGGGCGCTGATACGCGAGAGTTGGCCGATGGTCGAGCTGCTGCTGAGAGAAGGCGCCGACCCCAACGCCGACGGCCAAGATGGATGGACACCACTTCGTGTCCTTTGTGAGTCCTGGAGCCAGAACAAATTATTGGTGCCTTTCATCGAGTTGAACAAGGAGCTGGGCAATCGATTGCTGATGGACGCCAAAGACGATATAGGCAGCGCACCGCTGCATTTGGCCCTGTCTCGCTGCGACAGACACGCCATACGAGTCCTGATAGAGAACGGTGCCGACCCCAATCTGCCCAATCGCCTCAATCGTACCCCCCTGCACATAATAGCTATGAAAAGGAAGGACGACGATTTTTTGGATTTCTTCCTGTCTCTCTGTAAGGGGAAAAAAGTCGAGGTGAACGCGATAGAGAGCAAATGTGGAAAAAGTCCATTGCATTTCGCTGTGCAAGATGGTCTCAGGGAGGTCGCGGTCAAGCTGCTGAGACTCGGCGCGGATCCGAACATGCCCAACGCCTACGGAGCGACGGCCCTGCACTACATTTGCAAGAGTCGTCAACAAGAGCGCGACGTCGTCGAATTTCTCAAGATATTTTTCCGCGTCTGCGACGAAATGGGACACGAACTGCTGATCGATGCCGAAACGGATGAACGAGAGTCAGCCCTGCACTTGGCCGTCGCGTACCTGTTGCTGGAGCCGATCGACCTGCTACTGGAACGCGGAGCCGACGCGTCCAAACTCGTTTTTCCCAAGTCTCTCCTTTCTCGCGAGGATATCGACTTTAACAGAAAACGCCATCTCACCGAGCCATTGAGGAAAGCATCTCTCGTGCTCGCCATCCTCGAACGACTCGAAGAAAGGGGATACAAGCAGACTGTAGAATGCGCCCAGACGATCGTGACATTTTTCGAGCGAAACTCGTTGTTCGAGGATGGCAATAAACCGAAAGTCGAATCGCTACGCGGCGAAGAAATTAAGTGCAATGCATCGAGATACGACGATGCAGAGGACGGTTACAATGACGATCGGATGGAGTACGATGAAGAAGTGGATATCGATGAATTGTTGAGATATGATTCAGAATTCATCGATCTGACGCAGCAGATAAAGTTCGCTTCGAGTAAGCCACTCGACGATTACGACAAGCAGGTGGAGAGCACGATGCAAGATGTGCAAGGAGAAAGTCGATCAATGCGCAAGAAGCAAAAGTCGAAAGATGATGCGGAGAATGAAATGTGGTCACTTTACGACGTTCTCCGTATGCCAGCAGTAAAAGCTGAAAGACTGTTCACCTGTCAAGACTACCTCGAGTTCGCTCGATCGGACAAGTGGATCTTCCTGGATGAGGAACAGAAGACAGCTTGCGTCAAGCGCTTGACGGAGAAGATGGCCCGAGGATATTTCAAGCATTTAGCCATGTTTGCTCTCATTAGGATGATTCCGTTGGAAGAATTGGACATCTGCGAGGTAATTTTTGAACCCCTAAGCAACAAAGATTTAAGCTCGCTTTTCTTGGCTTTCTATCCACCAGAACCAAAAATAGACTATGCAGAATCAGAGACATAACAAATACCGGAACAATTATTAATTTTTTTTTTCGTAATCGTTGCCTCCGATACGAATAATTTACTATACAAAAATAAGTATTAAAAGGTTCGATATTTGTATTATTATGCCAACGATAATAGCAATGACGATCGAACTGACGCTCCGAAATTTCTTTGTTAAATTAAGTAGGGAGCATATTTTAAATGATTTTCTTCTAATGGTAATTATGCAAATTTTAAACAGTTTTATGATGCGTATATAAATTTATATATTTCTAATTTTATGCACACGATCTGCGGTTTACAAAACTTTATCATTTTTATTTTTAAAGTTTTAAAGAAATAAAAAGTCATCGAAATGTATCATCTGTAATCTTTTTTTTTTTGTTTCTTTTCTTTCCCCAACCCAATCAGATATTTACGTATACTTGCATCATTTCTGTGTCAATTTCTCAAGTACAACATTGTTTTTGCCTATTAAGTTAAAGTCTATAATATACAATTGTTGGATCAACGACAGAGGCCAACGAACTCCGAATCACAACATATTTTTGCGCGAGCTGCGGGACTCACAATGATACAGGCTTGCTTACGATAAACTCGATTTACAATTAAATATCTCGCGTGACAATTAACTTACACGAGATGCTGAGGGAAGGATCTCTGCGTCCTTCGACAATGACAACACTTTATTTCAACATAAATGAAAATCATGTTACATTGTATCGTAGATAAAATATTTTATCTATTCAATTGCAAAGCAAATAGTTATGATTATCGGGCCTCGTTGAATAAGTAGGCAGAATCAAACTAAGGCATAGTAAGCGAAGAAAAATTTAATGACGAGCTCGGGTAGTCGAGAAAAAGGGGCAGAGTTCATTCATATTCTGGTTAAACATAATTTTTACACTTTTCATCTTAGGTATTCTAATGAAGTTTCTCTGCAGAGATGTGCCTCTGCATATGGTTTGCAGTTTCCCCACTCTCAGTTGTGGGCAGCGACGTTGAAAAAATAAACAAGCAAAACAAAAGTATCAATTATTATTTTTTACACTTTTTTCAGAGTAGTGTATTTTTTTTTCTCTTTCTACTGGATTTGTTTTTATTTCCAAAAAAGCGCCACCACACGTGCTATTATTTGTTTGTTTTTTTTTTCATGAACTAGGTTCACATATCAGCTAACGAGATAGCGGTGCGTTTAATATCGTGCAAGATAATTACTTGACACCACAAAACTCTGACGCTGGTGTAAGTAATAAGGTATAGGTAATAAGTAACCCAAGTAAGCAAATTTTCCCTTAAATTGTTCTATTATGAGCATTAATAACATACATTTCAACACATTGCATTAAAAGTGCATATAATTGCATTGCGCAGAGAAGACGCTTGGTTCAGCATAACTACAAAAGAGACACCCAACCATCAATTAGATTTAGAATTTAAATGGTTCTATTATTTATAATGAAAAGTATTTTCTATGATCACGAGCTTGACTCGCAGACGTTATTCCTGAATACTTGGTTTTGCGCGCGTGAAGCGAGCGAATCAAAATTAGCTTTCATACGTGCACGACGCTGCACATTATTATACGCGTGGAAAACTTTTGGAGGTGGCGATGCGGAGATGTGTGTGCCAGCCGCGCGATCGTCTATACGACATGCAAGTGTGCGTAATACATGGCTGATTCTCTGTGAAATGGATTGATCGGAAAATTAATTTCACGACTTTCGTGAAAAACTTGACATTGTTTGATTTCATTATTATAAGTTCAACTAAATTTTACTCGACGATAAAAAGATAACTTCGGGACTCTGAGAAAGAGAGATGGTAAAAAAAATATTGATAAAATTTAGGCACGCGTGCGATATGAACATCAACCACATTTTTACAGCAGCAAAAACATCATTCTTGAGCCTTTCGATTTCGCAGAGAATCGGCCATATGCCAGGTAGGCGTAATTATGCCAGTCTCGGCACAATATGCCATTCACGATCGCACTTCATAACTGTCGCAAAGTTTTCACTCTCTCTCTCTCTCACCTGCATAAGCCAAGACTCGAGTCTCTTGGTATACGTACAAGCTACGTCGCATGAGCATATAGGGGTGTGCTGCTGTCGCTGCACATCGCTCGAAGAACTCGTTATGCGTCGATTTTAACTTCGACTCTCTTATGTGCTATACACGTATCGCGCCCGAGACACGTGTGTCTGTGTGTGTGCTTGTGTACGTGCACTCGAACTTTCATCGAGCTATACACAGCGTAAAAATAACGTCGTTTAAAAATCATCTCGATGAGTGGGAGGAGAGAGAAGTCGAGCGTGTACCTACCTTTATACATACTTACTTTTTCAATTTTTTTTCTTTTTTACGTACGCGAAGTTTACAAGCGACGCGTCGCAGCCGTTTGCGCTAATACATAAAAGCACGAAAATGCCGAGTGGTTATATACGGACCGTAGAGCGACGTGTCTCCAAATCGATGAGCTAAAACTTGAGCACAATTTGAGAGTAACGACGCGAAGAAACGCACGCGCGAATTTCTCGCGCCTATGTTATAAGCGTTTTTGCGCGGACTGCGCTCGTTATGCAATTTAACTTATTTATAAGCCTTTTTTTCGCGTTATTTTTCAGAAATATTTACAATTGCTTGTGTTGAGATGTGAAAACAAGTATGATATGGCGTTAATATACCAATGAATGACCTATCTTTTTTTAGAGCCCAGATTCTAAATGCATTTTTTCGACATAGTGCGAATATTCAAAAATTGATGGACATTTTTTCGCACTATTTTTGTGCCGTATGCTCTTCCTCCTAGAACTGAATCATAGAATGAATAAAAATAATTCGATAAAGTTATTTTTAAATCAATATTACTTATTCGTACATTATATGATCTGTAATGAAAAAATGTTTATGTATTTATAAATGAAAAACAAAAGAGTATAATATATCTTTTTAAATTTTTTTTCAATAATTTATTCATCGTAATAATATTTTCAGTAAATAAATCAATTATCACATTGTGAAATACTTTAGAAAAAATGACAATGATGTAACAATATAATTGTTTTACTTTTGAAAATAGTTTTTATAACATGATATGTATAACTCATATATATGCCATATCTCATCATGGAATTCAGTTTTCATAATTAGCATACCATTTCTTCAGATATCCATTCTGTAGAACATTTCCCTCCAGTAAATCATCGATCGCACTGTTTAAATCAAGCTCCGCAGTGATTCTGTCGTCGATTTGATCGTCCACCCGCGCGTAGTACCGATCCAGCTGTTTGTTGCACCACTTGTTCGAGTCGACGAACTGTCCCGTGCCCTCCAGCTGCAAATCGATCATTTCCTTGGCGTATCTCGACAGCTTATCGAAATCGTCCTCTTTGTGGCTCAATCGTATCTGCCACGTGGCGTAGGGACTCAGAACCGGCTGATTGCTGGCTAATTTGCCGTAAACCATGTTGCTGGTAGCTGGATCGGCGCATCCGACGTCTCGGTCCATCGAGTATCGAATGGTCTGATTGGCACTGGCGATCATGTAGACTCGATTGTCGCATTTGTAATACGACAGGCCCCAATGGGTCATGGTGACGCTGTAGTCCTTCAACGCGTCTTCCAACTCGCTCTCGATCGTTTTGTTCGGCGACGTGAAGGAGATACCGATCTTATTGAATTTCACCGCGTTGGCCCTGTGTCCGTGCTTTATGTCGGCTTTCAGCACGAGCTGCTCTCCGCTCAACAGCCTCTCTATGTCGTGTCTGTGCTTGTTGTACGTCCACGTGTAGAAGGGATTCAACGATTTTTTCCTAGCGCTAAAAACGCTACGCTGCAAGTAGGTGTCCCAGGAGTTGGTCGTTGCATTGATTTTCGCCAGCTCGGTTTTCAAGGATTTAATTTCGTTCGTGACCGTGGTCGCGAAGTCAGCGGTACCGTTGCTCTTCAGAATCCGCGGCAAATCGTGAGAAGCGAAAAAGTCACGAGCGAACGGAAAGAGCCGCTGCTTAACGACATTGGTGACTATCTTGTAATTCTGCATCGCGACGTTCTTCTGGATCAGCAGCATCAAGTTCTCGATCTTCGCGTTGGTGTCGTCGTCGCTCGTCAGGCTCACCTCTTCGGGCGTGTGCCTGTTGACGTTGGCGATGTACGCGCCGAGCTCGGCTCTGTAACGATACTCGTCTATGGTATTGTATAACTCGATCATGACGTTTATACCCTCCTCGACCTTGTCGAAAATCGCCGCGAATTCTTCCATCGCCTTGAAGCCTTCCGTCATTTTTCTGATCTCCTTCGACATGCCCTTCAAGATGCTCTGAATCTGCCACTTGCTGACGGCGAGAGCAGCCGCGGATCGTCCCTCCAGCTGTTCGTTCAGCCGATGGACACCGTCTTGGACGTTTTGGCAAATGGGAACGATGGTCGAGTAAATTCTGTCCTCGTATTGCTTCAGTTGTTGGAACTTCTGCTCGGCGCTGCGAATGAGGCCGCCGACCATGTCGATTTTTTCCTGCTTTGCTGACAGTTCTTTGTAGACACCGACGGACGCTTCGGTAATGTCCACCGCGGTCTGAACGTGGTTGATGATGTCTAATTTTTTCTCCACCTCGACATTGATGTGGGGCTTCGCTTTCTTCAATTCTTTTATCTTTTTTTCGGTTGTAGCCTTAATCTCTTTTCTCAAACCATTCATTTTATCGACGGAAGCGGCATTGTATATGTCAGCCTTGTCCTGTTCAAGCTTCAACTCTTTTCTCGCTGCTTTGATATGATTATCAATTTTTGTGATTTCATGGATACTCGCTTGTTTCTTTTTCGACTTTAAATCTGCAATCTCTTTTCTCAAAGTATTCATTTTATCGACTGAAGCTGGATCGTACGTATGGCCTTTGCTGAGTTCTTCTTTTAAATCCTTACGGGCCCCTTTAATTTTATCTTTGAGATCTTTGATATCCTTATCCTTTGAATCGTCTAAATGGTCGAGTGACGCTTGGGCACTGTCTAGTTGGTTTTTTAACAATTTCTTCTTTTCTTTGACAAAAGTTGACACGTGACCAAGAGATTTTGAGAGTGCGCCGGGCAACTTGAGCAAAGCTTTCTCGTTGATCTCTGGAGAATCGTCGAGCAAAGAGTCGGTCAAAGCCGCGGCTCCGCCTACGACCGCACCCACTGCCGATCCGATCGGACCCAAGAAATTCAAGAACATACTTGCCAATTGTATCCCTTTGAATATCCCGCTCAGAATCAACGAGAACTTCAATCTCTCTTGCTTTTCGATCAATTCTTTTTTTTCTTTTTTGGCGGCTTCTTGAAGCGCGATAGTTTCATTGACCAATAGGCTCACTTTGTCGTTCAATCCGGCCGTAATTCTGTCCAATTCCGGGGTAACGATGTCGCTCACGTAACGCTGAGCCTCGTCAATTTTTCTATTCAATTCTTGAAGATAATCGTCTCTGTAGCCTTCGATTCGTTTCATTTTTTCCAAGTTGTTCAACTTTTCGGCTTCGATAATGATCGGTTCCCAAAATGCATTCAAATCGACGACCAAATAAGCCTCGACGTTATTTTCTAAATTGACAATTTTACTTAGCGCAGCTGTGTACAAGTACCGAAGCACACTCTTGTCATCGTGAGACAGCCGCTTGGAATCCTCGAGGTTTTTCGCGCAATTTGTGATATAACCAAGCAAGGATCGATAAGCTTGTAGTAGGGGAATGTCGGGGTTCAGCTTCCAGAATTGATCCTCGAGTATTTGAAATTCGTCTATTAATCCACCGACGGTGTACAAATCCATAACGGTTTTGTCACGAGCCAAAAACTCGGAGAACTTTTCCAAAAGTAAACCTCGAGCATTTTCAACCTGATTTTTTCTGAGAAAGTCTTGATAGCCGTTGATGGATCTATCGAACTTCAGTGGCTTCAGTATCTCGCGATATTCTTTTACTGTTTCTTCGTTTTCTTTCTCACCGAGGAATGATCTCGGTTTTTCCAATCCAATTATCCTCGTATTACCTCGTTTTCCATCAAACCCTGGACCAACGACTACATGTATTTGAAGATGTTCAAGATTTTTAATGAATCTGACAATACCCAAAAAACTACCAGCTGGTCCGCCATATTTAGTATCTTCACCGCTGATATAAATCAATTTCGATTCGGGAATGACCTCCCAATACGGAGCTATGATCGCCAAATGAGCATTTTCTTCGTCTTCTCTGTAAAAAGAAGTATCGATAAATACTTTATACAAAGCGAAGACTTCGACGAAATTCGCATCCTCGCACTCTTTTTTTTCCAATGTTTCGCTAAGTTTGATGTACGACCCGGTGATTTTTAATTTTCTGGATTTTCCATCTTTCGTCGTCGTGCAGACGTTCGTCACGGTATGATTCAACGTTGCGGACAATAGATTTTTCAACACTTCTAATTTCGGTTCTTCCAACCGAGCCATTTTCAAGTTTTCCAGACTCACACCGTCTTTGCTCGAACCCGGTAATAAGTGCGCTAATTTGTTCCAACTCTTGGTGATGTCGTTATTTTTTTTATGCTTAACTGCTTTTATTTCCTCGATCAGTCGCACCGCGACCTCTCTGTACGTTGTAATATCTTTCTGTACCCCATAGCCGGATAGAATTTTGCTATCTAAGTCTAGTAAAAATCCATACCACTTGGTCGATGATTCCAAGTAATCGTGCAGTCGATCGAACGTAATTTTGTTTTCTGGTACTGGCACATCGGGTCCTTGCAGAAAAACCAAGTACTTTGCATAGTTGACGCATAACTGGAAATTAGCGCTCGGCAAATCGACGCTGGCATTTTTCAAATATTCGGCGAAATTATCGATAAATTGTTTAGGGTTTCTTATCTTTCGTTCTTGTAGTCCATCAGTGAAGAACGATAAATGTTCAGATGCTTTCCTCAGGTACAAGTACGACTTTTCAAAGTCGTGCAGTTGCTTTTCGATCGATACATAAAAATTGATCACATGTTCAACGGTTTGATCGACCCCTTCGACCAAATTATCGAGCGCTAGGCTGGTCAGAATGTCGCAAATTTTTGAGTCATATTTGCACGGTGAATAGACGAAATCATCGCTATCATGATTTTCAAAGTTGATCGCTTCGTGGATCACGCGTTCCAGATCTTTCGTTTTATTACCCTTCAACGAGCTATCGCTTGGATCCTCGACGAATCCCAGTCTATCCCAATAGTCTTCTCCGTGCAACGCATCGATGATCGAGGCAGTTTTGTTCGATGCCTTGGGCGAGTTGACCAGGTTTTTCAGACGACCCTTGACTTCGTTAATTTGCTGCCCGTTCTGCACTTGCGTCACTACGAGTCCGATACTGTCGAAAAATTTGTCCACGTCCTTGATGAATTCACCGGCTTTTTCCAAGAGGACGTCGATCTGCTCATCGAACGAAGGAAAATCAACTAGAAGGAGCAGTTTTACCGCACTTACCGAGTCGACGATATTCTTCGTGAAATAAACTCGAGGAATGAATTGCGCTGATTTACCTTCCTCGTCCAAAATAAAAAAGTTCAGAAATTTGGTTTTCGTAACAGTATTCAGCGTCAAGCACGGCAGAGTTGCTGAGTTGCTGGTCAAGTTGACGAATTCCAAGGAGTGATGAAAAAAGTCCTCCGTCGCTTTCGAGCTTCCGATGAGAAGTACCAAGTCTTGATTTAAACCAACAGTTTTGTCGAGATCGTTCAATTCCTCTTGACCCTTCTTGAATTTAGCCAGTATTTCTTGGGCCAATAATTTTTCGACCGATGCCTTCTCTGTTTTGGAATATACCTGTTGGTAACTGAACGAATTCAGCAGTACGGTCGTAAAAATTAACGCAAGATGCATTTTAATGCCCTTGCAATGCGTTGTGAAAATTAAAAATGTTTTTGCGCAGCGTTACTTGCCCAAAATCAGCCGAGCCTATTATGAGGAAAAATGTAGCACAAAAATCCAGACTTCAATGTTTTAAATGGAAATCTTTAGCAGAAAAAGTGAGCGTTTTCCACGCGAAAATTATTCGACACGATTTTTTGAACACGAAGCAATGACGCATATGACAATTTTTGATACACACATACTACGCACACATTGCTTCACCTCAACATAATCGTGAAATACAATTTATTGCGACTTAATTTTTAACACGTTCTTTTTGTAAATTTTCCGTTACAGCAAGAAATATATTCAAAGATTTTAATATTTTAAAATATTGTATGTAAATACCTGAATTTATTTTAAGATTTTTCAGAAAGAATCCAACTAAAAGTTAATAATATTATTTTAAACCTAATTGGACATAGCTAATAAATTCTGCAAAATAATTATGTTCATTAAAAGAGAGGAAAGATGAGGACTGTTTTCTCAAACTATAATAAATGTATGTTGCTTATCTACTACTAGCCCTTCAAATTTATTTTTAAAATAAACTACATTTTTAAAAGCTTGTACAATTTTTACGAAGAAAAATTAAATATGAAAACAATCATGGACTTGAATAGTATGGACTTGAATAGTACTTGAGTGCTGTAACAAGTTTTGTTCGAAAACCATATTTGCACAAGTTGACGATACTATTTTTTCTTACATTTTTACCCGTCTTTTTTAGGGCTCGAATTTAAATGCATTTTAGGCGATTGAAGAAATTTTTTCTCACTATTTATAGAGGGAGTCACGTTTATGTTGTATGCTGACGCAAGTACTTTTGAAGATCATATTTGAAATATAAAATTCTAAAATATTATAATTCAAATTTGTAGAATTCAAAAGTCATTATCTATGATAATATAGCAAAAAATAGCATAAAAGTCCAAAAATAAACTTGTTCATCTCCTTCCATTAGGCCAGAAATGAAATATGTGGAAAATTCGAGAAAAACAATGCTTTTTGACTTGACCGATGTCCAAAATTTAGAGAATATATTGACCTAATCGATAGATATAAACCCATTATTTTTTGATTTTTATGCTACTTTTGCTATTTTATCACATTGAAGGAATTCGAGGCTATTAATATTATTTTTGAGTACAAATTCGAATTCTACATAAAATTTTACATAAAAATCATAATTTAATAATTTTTTCAAATATTTTCGACCACCAGGCTAACTGTGGCATGGCCCATAGACAATGATATTACGTATAAGAATAGTGCATACTTCCAGTGAGATATTAAAAATTTATACAATTCATATCAGCAATATCATCAAACCGTTCGCTCGGCATTTGCAACGAACTTTGCCACTAGTATTAATATACAGAGGCATATATCGAATTGATTCTCTCTTTCTCGATCCTCGAGTCGTATACCCAGGAGAGTTTGAAATAATGGCATTTTGGGCGACGATTTGCACGATTATGCACCGATTACGACGACAGCGAGAAAAAGATAAGAAAACTGCTTTCCTTATACGCGGATCATCGATCGTTATGTACAAAGTCTCGCGAAAAATCGCGACTTCTTCCACACCTTCTCGATCTCATTTCTTCTTTTCTCTCTTCTCCATCTCTTCCTTGTAGCGATCCGCCGCGAGCTCGATTGATATATACGCGCGTACGCGCGGAGGCACTTTTTGCTAATGGAATTCCCCACGCGGTAATTATCCCTTCGCAAAACCGAAAACTGGCAAGTATAATTTCCTTGAAATACTCTGGTTCGTTCGCTCCTTCTCTGTCTCTCTTTCTGCGCGCTGCGTTTAATACACGTCGGGTCGATTCGAAACTTTATAGCACCGTAGAGCTACTTTTGTGTGTGTGTGTGTGTGTGTGTGTGTGTGTGTGTGTGTGCATCGGCATGGATAGATATATACGTATATATATAACACGGACAATTTCTGCAAATAGTAAACTGAGCGAATTGATTTGAAAACCGTCGATCCAATTGCAGAATTGTTGCTTTTAGCCCCCATACTCCTCTACATAGACCGGAAGAGAGCCCCTCGAACTGCTGCCGACTTAACGAGGTCAAATTGAGAGACGAATCCTCCCTTTCTGCCTCTCTTATCCTCTTTCTCTCTCTCTCTCTCTATTTTACTAAATGGACATTCGATATCCTATCCGTCTGTCTTTCTCCCGCTCGTTTGCGTATATACAGAATTAAAAGCTTCTCTCGATTCTCCGCGTCTCTATCTACCCTCTGTACGTGTGCCAGCGGGCTAGGCAGCAGCAACATACCATATATATATAGCGGCTAAAAGCGAGAGATAACAATTTCTATCCTCCTGCTTTTCTGCGTCTCGTATATACTTCATTCGATGTGCGTGTTGGTTCGTATTGTGCATTCGGAATAACGACATTCAATGTCTAATGTTGAATTATCTTAGGCTCGATGAAAACAATAACATTCATTGAAGTAATGATATGTAAAGAATTTTTATTCGTTTACGTATGCGGGCAATTTCAAGGTTCGAGTGATGGACTCCAAGTTGCGGTGGACGTCAGGGTGCACCAACGCGCGGCTCGATTGGGTTTTTTATGTAATATCGCCTGACCAAACGTACTCATTTACTACTGCAGTATACATACCTTAAAAAAGGCTTGGTGCGCAGAGAAACATGTATGCTTTCCTCAGCCGAAAATTGTCATTGTCTAACATCCATAAGCTCGTTGTGTAGCCAGATCTCAAAGGAAGAAAGGTTGCACAGAAGGAAAATCAAGGAAACAGTTTTCATTTTTCTTCGTCTTTTTGCTGCTCAGTAATGGAGGAAAGAACTCGGAAGAATTGCGCGTACAACGTCGCGGCCGATATTGGTATACGCATTATGGAAATGTTTAAAGAGGAAATCTGAGATAATGTATAAACTCGAAGCATCGAGTGCAGCGGCTACATACCCCCCCTCTTATGCGCGCTATATACTGGACAGGGAGAAGCATCGGCCAGATAAAACAGTTTACTTTTCTCATCGGTGTTATTATGATGATCGTCGTCGTCGTCGTGGTTGCGCTCGCTCGACAAGTGATAATGACAAGCGTGAACATAGCTTGCGCTGCGAAAAAGTCAACAGGAGGTAGAGAGATGCTAGTTAAAGTTCGCGTGACGATGTGTATAAGCTTCGGCCGATGTACAATCTCTCCATTCCCCAGCCATTTTATTCTCCTACGACGCGTCGTATGGAGAATAAAAACAACACTGAAATACTTGATTCCGCTGGATTCTAATTAACTATTTAATACAAGATTTATTTGCAATTGCATGAAGTTTTCATTTGCCACGATCAGTTTTATAAAAGTAAAAGTAATTTGAATTTCACTCGCAGTAAAATTACTGAATCAGTCCATTGCAGAAATGAACAAAATTTTACTATCGCTAGTTTTTTTTTAGCAATGACAAAGTAGGTAATGCATTAATTTTTACACAGTGCGTATAACTTTAAATGAAGTCGAGTTCAATGGGTAAATTACAATATTATTATATTTTTAGACTACAACTTGATATCTGATAAAAATTTGAAAAACATTCCATTACTCGATCGGCAAGAAATATACATTGTTTCTTGTGCGTCAATGAAAGGCGATACAAATGCAAATATTCATCGAAATTCAACAGTTTCCTTTTTCTCAATATATACACGAGTGCAGTCAGTGTCTACTTTCGTCGGCTACAAATCTATCTTCCTCTCTTTGTGTATGAAAATCGCGAGTGCTTTCAATAAGACGCGATGACTTTTCGATACAAAATAATACATATTTCATAGCTTATTTGCCTTGAATATTCTTTTCTGCAAAAAATAAAATATATGTCCGATATGGATCGAGAAGGTAATAACGCCATCGGTGTAGTAAAAAAAAAATAAATAAATAAAACAAGAGTATGAACTTTTACTCGGATAGTACATTGAAAAAAAAGTAAGACACAACGGATGGAAAGATGCAATTCGAAATTCAACATCGCGAAAGTTGACCGCGTCAGACAGACGAAATATACTTGTTGCACCAACGACGAATTTACGTTGTATTTCCATTTTCATGTTCTGTATATTTTTTAAAATACAGAACGACACTAGCTAAGTTGAGACGCTACACCCCGATTAAGCTCGAAAATAATATAGATATCTGTTTTCTTTCGATACCAATTTCAAAGCTATTTTCGAAACGAAAAAGATTCTGATGAAATTCTCAAGTATTTTTTCACTAAATTCAAGACTTTTTTGTTCTTTGCATTAATGGCTTTGATCATTCCTTCTCGAAATGAAAACTTTGAAGATTAGAAAGGTTTCCTTACACTTGCATTTTTCATAAAATAATTTTTCATCATTTTTCATGATTGCGCTTTACTTTCTTTTGCGTTTTTTATCTCGTCAAGAAAAGAGTTTGAGAAAAAGTGCCAAGAACAAAAAGTCGCGATATCGATCAAATTATTTTAATGTATAATTACATTCAACTTTCAGCTAGATATATTATAGTATTGCAAGAGAGTCCAAGAAAAAGATGCTACTTTCGAACGACGCATGTCTCGCGCGAGGAGAGATCAAACGCATTGTACAAAGCGCGTGAGATACGCACCGAATCTGTATTAGCTCACCCGATAAAGTATTATATTTTCATAATTTCGATACTCTAGGCCGAAGCAGATTTTTTACCGGTTTTTCGGAATATTTCTACAGTATATATCTCGTATCTGTCGCGAGACTAATTATATTTTATATTCGAGCTATTTTTATCGATTTGAATTCTTGGAAATTTACAAAGATCTCTGCGTGTGAAATGTATGTGAGCGAGTCCATCGCTATTTTTTTCCACTCAACGAGTTTTCAAAAATATCCACGGTGAGCTGGGAGATTTATTTTATGTAATCAGGTTCATTTTATCTATTTCATGGTAAAAAAAGCTTCTAACATCAAGAACTGTAGTAGTGTAAATTCACCATTATCATTTCGTTCATTAATTTGTCATCGATCGAGTCTCCGATTGGTTTCGTCGCAGTCATCGTCGTCGCGCAGTGCATACCGTCGATTGCGTTGTTGAGAGAAGCTAGAAAATATAGCACAAAAGCCAGCCACGTCTGCAGTGCATCGAATTGGTTTATTGTGATTTCCGCGCGCGGTACAACGACGGAAAGCTCCGAACCACCCATTCACCTCCCCCCCTCGCAGGACAGCGGCGAGAGTTTCTCCATTGTCCGATATAATGTATAAGCACGAGCGGAGTCCAATAGAAGTCTCTCTGCAATTCGAAGTCGAGGCTCGTCGAAGTATATACATATACTGCGATATTACCGTGAGCTACGCAGAAGCTCCTCTCGTTCGAAAGCTGAGTGTCTCTCCATATAAATGTGTATATACAACAAGGAATAAGTCGCGACAAGGATCTTTGGGTTCGACCCTTGTACCAATAGAGCGTTGATCTATACTTTCTCTCAGGGTCACTCTTTTTCGCTCTGCTGCTCGGTCGATTGTCGCAAATAAATTGCTCGACAAACGACCCCGCATTCAACGCGTTAATTCGTTTCCTTACCTCTCCCAGGTCGTTTCTCATTTTCTTTGTATCCGTCGCTCTTTTTCGAGTAGTCTATGTGCTTATGATACTGCACTGAATTTGATATGCCGCGCACGAGGAATAAAAAAAAAAAAAAAAAAAAAAACAATATAATACGCATAGGTGTGCGCGACGTGCCTAATCTTATCTCTGTCTCTTGTTGCTAGTTTTAATGGGCCTCGCACGCACGAGAGGCCATTCTGGCCTGGTAATAAGCGAGTTTGTATACTCCGGGCGTACGCATATAAACACGTTATATTACACGTACGCAGGGGCGGATTTTCGCTCCACACTCGAGCTATTCCATTTCCAAGTCTTATGTACCGCGAGTACCCCCCCCCCCCCCCCCCNCCCCCCCCCACACAGGCACATAAATACACCTAGAGGAGGCCAAGATCCTCGCGATAAAACGCACGAACGCGCGAAATTCATTCGCTAAACGACTCGCGCCGTAAAGTCATTCGATCCGTTATCGATCTTTAACGGCGCGAGAGAGAGCTTTGCGCGCACTCGAGCTTGTTTGGATTTTTATTGCACTGCGCTTATGCGTTGCGAGAGATGATTGCGTGATTTTAACGATGCGAGATTAGAATATCTATTTACAAATAAGGATTCATCGTTCATTTGGAAAATAAAATTATAATAAATAGATATGAGAAGATTAGTTGCTCTTGTATATTTTGAAGAAAAAAAAATCTTCAACACAGTTATGTTCCTTTGAAGCTTTTGTGAACGATAGCCTGTTTAGAAGCAAAAGTTTAGGGATTAAAAATATGTTATTTACTTCAATCTTGTTCCATCTGTTGTCAAAGTAATTCTTAATTTTCGATGGACAATTTTTGTGTCCATTCAAGTTAATTTTACGACCAAAATCATCCTCACATTCTTTGCACATGTGCTCTTTGAGTTTCGAATGAACTGACTTTATGTGCCTCGTCAAACGATTTTGTACTCCTAAAGATTAATCACTTCCTTCGCAATTGTATTATTTAATATTTTGATGAACTGTGACAATCTCTCATTTCAAATCTTTTTCATAACGAAAATCATTCCCACATTCTTTACAAATATGCTCTTTAAGTTTCACATGAACTAAATCTTGGTGCTGCATAAAATTGCTCTTGTATCCAAGCCTTTTTTGTTACCAAAAGACTTCCCGCACGTTTCGCATGTATAATTTTTGATTGATGATTTTTAATTGAACTATTTACATGAATCTGAAAATTCCTTGACTCCGTGAAAATCGTACAGCGCATGTGACGCATTTCGTTTTTTTGATTTACAAATCTATTCTCTTCCGAAGTTGACATTGTAAAAATCTCTCTACTTTTCATTTTCAAATTGTACCGTGTATCTGATAGTCTCTCTACTGTTTTCACGTCGAACATCGCGTATAGTTGAAAATTTGTTTACATGTGAACTCTACTTGTCACTTAACAAATATCGAAGTCAACAAAGATTTGATTTAATCGATGCAATGAATTCTAGCCTAAAACAATATTTTCATCGATCCAATAAAATCATCTCTCGAACGAATAATTTTCCCGTGTCGCTGCATCGCGAACCAGCGGATCGAAGGAGAGTACGATTCGCGTACACACAGCCTGTGGGACATTTTTACTTCGTACAGCTACGCAGAGCCGATTCCGTATGTATAAGTGAAAAATAAAGAACGCATCCGAGCAGGCCGAGAATCGACATTTTTTTCCCTTCCTCGGCTTCTCTCGTCGATCGGATTTTTTTCAATCTATACGCTCATCATTCAAGATAGCTCTCGCCCTAAAATCTTAAAATTTACATCCGATTAAATCTCTCAACCGCGTGTACATCGAAATTCGAAAAATCTCGTGTCCCGAACGCGCGCACAGTCTCGGTTTGTTTACGCTCGTTATAATAGCTGGTCGAAAATCCCGCTTCGTATACACACACACACTGGACTCGCGATCAGTCGTCCGTCTGTCGCACAGCAATAGTCGTGTGTCATCATCATCTCATCATCCAACCACAGCACTCTCGAAATGAGGTCCGATACGTACATCAGGTATATAATTTTTCTCGCTCGATCTCTCTCACGGTTTTTTTTTTTTTTTTTCGTTAATTTTCATCGATATAATATTTCAGCATAAACGACGAGGCGCGCCCCGTAGTAGAGGTGTCTCCCCCGGGCAGCGTTCACGAGTATCCGAGCCCCATCGCGGCGACCGGAGCTATACAACGAGCCGACTCTTCGGCGCCTCGTCTGTCCGTACAGCGGGTGCAAGAGGCGACCGCCGGCGAGGAAAATGTCGTCAGCAGTAGCGGGCTCCGTGCGAGCAGCGCCGCGTCCACGGACGAGACCGACAGCAGCAGCATCGGCGGCAACAACAACGAAGCAGCCAAGGACGAAGCCAAGGACGAAGCCAGTGGCGGCGGCGCAGGCGGCGCTTTGAACGTCGAGATGTCCGTCGATTCGGCCTACTCGTGGGTAGACGATCTGCTCCGCATCAAGATCGACCTGCGCGTACCCATGCAGTCCGTGTCGAGGACCGTCGACGGGGTGAACCTCAAGCTCGTCGACTCGAAGGACAGGGTGTCGCGGCTGCAGCCGAGATGCTTCCCGACGACGACGCCGAGGAACGAACGGCCGACGACGATGAAACCGACGACGAACCAGCTCGAGTTCGAGTGGGACGAGTACAAGCGACGACCGTCGATGCCGGGGATCAAGCTAGATGTCAATGTCAAGGGGGACGCGGCGGAGGAGGTGCCTGCGAAGCCGCCGAGGCAACAGACTACACCCGAACCACCCGTCAGTCAACTCAGCCAGGAGGCAGTAAGTATATTATTCGACTGAATCGTTATTTTTCACGAAAAAAAAAATCCCTTACGTGATTTCCTCGTGCGCGCAGAACAGGCGGACAGTCCGAGAGGAGGCTCCGCGAAGGACGAGTGGATTTGTTTTGGAGGACATAGAGAAGATGCTCGGCATCATTCCCCGGGTGGAGAAGCCGTCTCTCCTCGATAAACCAGGGCCCGTCGGCGCTTTCGCTCAGACGAGTAACTTTGTCATGGTAGGGTTATTCTTGTTCTCGCTGTAGTGGTATTTCTCGTTCAACAAATATTTCATCGATTTGATTCATAATTTTGCTCTATTTACTTGGAGCTCTCTTCGATTTATTCATTTGTTGACATCTACCGATTTCTCACTGTAAACCGGTCGTGTTCGTATAGACCGTCGATTTCTTTTTTGTTGAAAGAAAAACAACAACAGCGATGACAAGCCTCACTCCAACGAACACGCTCAAACTAACGATCGAAATTTTTTCCCCACCCACAGAACGAGCCGCTCAAGAAGATGGTAGAAAAACAGAAGCAGATACGCGACGAAGCACGAGCAACGTCGTCGCGTCCAGCATCGGCAGGGCCGGCAGTAGCGGCATCGGTACCAGTCCCCGAGGCCTTCCGCGACCGCTGGATCTCGCGAGCGACCTCGACGACGACCTCGACGATGACGACGACCTCGACGACGACGACGACGACGTTGACGACGTCGACGACGAGGATGACGAGCTCGAATCAGAGCGACCCGCCGTCGTACTCGACCTGCGTCTCGCAAAACGACCACCTCGCCCGGGACCAGCAACAACAACGACCCGCCCTGATTCATTACGCGCCACCGTCGTACAGCGCGGCCGTCACCCAGCAGTTCCAGCAGCAGCTGCAAAACTCCAAGGAGTCGTTCGTCTCGCTGCTGGAGCATCGCAGGTCAACCAGCACCAGCAGCAGCAACAATGGTGCGGAAACCGAGACGAGGAGTTCGACTTGGAACTTGGCTTCCTTCCTAAAACCGCCGCGAATGTCGCCCAGGCCCATGATAAGCCCCAGTGCACCTCCCTACCCGGCCAATCCGGTAAGTATATCGCTCTCGATTTCGTTCGTTTGTCCTAAAATTCAACCGATATCTCGTTCGCAGGAGGCCGAATTCTACAACAAGTTGATCGAAACAGCGATGAAAGGCGCCGGGCCGTTCGCCAATCAGCTCGACATCAAGGACGGTAAGACCTCCACCTCCTTCGTTTATCATTACATCAATATCCATACGATGATTTTCTCCTCAGTTTTGGCCAGGACAACGACCTTTCCACTCATGCCCGAGCCTTGGGTACCGCGTCCGATGCGCCCTTACGTAATCGGCAACGAGGAGCCGTATCGAGGCCCGGAAACGGCGACCGAGTACATGGACCAAGTCCGATCGAGCCGCGCGCCGGTGGCCGCGGTGCCGGCCCAGCAGCGTACCACCACCGCCGCCGCCCAGCAGCAACCCAGGATGACGGCCGACGAGCTCGCGGCGTGCTGGGAGGACCTGGGAGCCACCGTGGCGAGACCGCCCGCGCCGCGCACGCCCAACCCCTCCGAGCTGCGAGTCGAAACGAGCCACCAAAGGATCGACTACGGTCTGCGAGTCCGTCGCGATTCGGCCGGTGCCGAGCGCAGCGAGTGGGATCTGCGAATCGAGCCTGAGCTGGGTGCCGCCGCCGCTGCCCGACGTGGCCCTCCTACCGCTTCCCCGCGAAGAAGAAACGAGCTCCAATTGGATCCGTCCGTCGTCACTGACCTCGGAATGGACCTGAGAACTTCTCTGATGAGGGCGGGCCTGCCGGCGGACCTTCAGAATCTCAACGAGACCGAGTACGATCGGGCTTTGACGGAGATGCATAGGGTGATGGAACGCGCCAAGGGCATGCTGGACAATTTGCGAAGTAAGAAGTTCAACTTTTTTTTTGGTATCTTTATAATTGTGATTGGTATGAATGGAAAACTTATGATTTATTTTTAACCTTTCAGAGTAAATGCCAAATCCGAGATAGCAGCCAAAGAAGATGCAAAAGAATAGACTGTATTTTAATATATACTGTACGCCCGCATCGGGATAAAAATTTTATTTTTTTCTATTTCCGCGACGAGCTTCGTTTTGATTCTTCCTCGTATCGTACCGAGGAACAGAGTAGATATAATAATGTACATAAACAAAAAAATAGCATCCATCATCCCGTCCAGATGATCGAAGAATCGTTTCGTTGCGCCAAACGATCGTTCTTCTTCGTAACCGTATACGCATCGAGTTTCTCTATCGCCTAGGCGATACATTGTACAAAAAGAAATTTTAATTGAACATTGAATAACTTTGTGTATTTTACTACGCAAACGATATTTTATTATATTTATAGATAAAAAATTTAATGTCGCGTACTTCGTAAGCTGCAAAAGCTGTAAAAATATTTTAACTGCTAACTGGTATGTTGCAATAAACTCGATACGACTGAACGACTGCACTCATTGATTTCGTAAGAACATTTCCAGATTCAAATTCAAAGCTCCAAATCATATTTTACCCTTCTTTTTGTATCATTAGTGCAAGAAACAAAAAAGTACGGATCACTTCGAGCTATTTAGATCAATTTCATACGTGGTAATGAAAAATCCAAGTGCAATCACACCAGCTTTATTAATTTACTTTTGGATATCGTTACAATCGCATTCTGCTCGCTCTGCATTTTTGAACCGACGGGCAATTCAAAGATAAAAAAAATTACTTTACCTCCCACGTATAATACAACGAGTGCGCGAACGAAATGCCTATCGCGTTCTATTAAGCGATTGTCGAGAACACAAACGAACGATGTGTGTACGATTAAATAAAACGCGTTAGTTCGCACCCCCTTCCCAAAAAAAATTGGTTGAAGCATTAAGCGTTCGAAACTCACTTTTTTTAAGCCAACGCTTGGCTCGTATCATACGCACACAAACAATTAGGTATAGAAAAAAAGAAATTCATAACCATTTATCAGTTACCAAAAGTTGTGAAATTAAATAAATTTGGAAGCAACGAAAACTTGAATTTTTATTTATTACTACTGACAAAAAATGTTTGAATTAATCTTACACTAACATACGGTTTAAAATGAAAACTTTAAATAGTATAACTTTATACTGATAGTGTTATAATAGCTAACCAAAAGTATTTGCACCTTTTATCTTTCTTTCATTTATATATCGATACAAACATTTAAAAATTTGCATTTGTTGAACCATATTAGTTTTCAAATTAATCTTTTGCAATCTCCTATTTTTTGTCGGAAGTAGTTTTCAATCGCAACTCAAAACATATGGTTCCTCTCCAACGTATGACTAAAAAAAATTCAAAACTTCCGTGAAATCGTCCTTTTTTTACCTAATTTAAAAAATCGAATTGACAAAAAGATTACTCCTGAAAATTTCTACCACAAAAAATATCTGTGAGTTGAAAAGGATATTAGTTGATAAGGATATTTTAAAGAAGCTCCGTGAATACATTTTCGATTTGATTCGATTTTTATGCTTCTCTATGCAAGAGCAAGTTGTACAATGACATTTTCATTATAATTCCGGCGCTGTTTCGATGACATGTGAATGCCTATTCCATATCGTAGTTCATCTCTGACATTGCCAGTTGACATTGGTCCGCGAAAATTACGTCATGATCGCGAGATCTTCTTACAAATATACGAGTAGGGAATTCATTCGCTTAATTCGAGCGAGAATTTTATATGATTTGTGCGTTTAATTTCTAAAGAAGAGTCAAATTTCTAACTAGTCCGCGGGCATTGAGAGTTCTCGTAGTCGATGGACAGAATCAGATAGAAAAAGTTTTTTACGTGTATTTTGACCCCCCATTTTACGTGTATTTTGAACCCAAATATATCCAAGGTTATTTATTCCATTATTTTTTTAATACCTTACAAAAACAACTGATCGTAAACAATGAGTGCAATGGGTCGTGCAAAAATTTTAAAAACATGATTCAAAAATTGTTTTTGAATTTTTATGATAGTCAATAAAAAAATTTGAAAACTGCGCGAAGAAATAAAATAACACAGATTTTATTATCAACTTTTAACGAGCAATTATTTCTATTTAAAAAATTTTTTAAATACATTTGTATTTTATCTGCTTATTTTATGTAGTGCGTGTGTTATGTAATAATTTGTTTAAAAACGGTTTAAAAAAACTTCAGGATGCAACATAAAAAATAGTTATTACAATCTATCAATCTTGATAAATTTAGTGTGAACAGGTTTACTTGGACGCAAAACCATGTCGAGTTGTATTTGGATGTCGGACAGACGATCGATCGGCTCCAAATAAAAATCGTACAAAATTCGAGCAAGCAGAGATTTCATCTCCATCATTGCGAATTTTCGACCTTGAAAAAAAAAAATACATTTTTACATACGACAATGATTTGATCATTTTTAGAAAATATACGACAGTTTCATGGACGAACCGATGCAATTTCGGAATCCAGCGCTGAATGGAATATAGCAGAATGGGTGTCGTTTCTTTATTTCTTCGGTCAAGAAACGATCTGGATCAAATTTTTCAGGCTCAGGCCAAAAATTCGGGTCCCTGTGCACATTGAAAATGTGAAGGAACACATTTGATCCTCGCGGTAACAAACAATTTTCTGCAAATAAATGTTAAAAAATGTCGTCTATAGAACGAGTGAAGATCCCAACAACAAGCTCAAGAGTCCAATACATACTCAACTGCAAATCCTCGTCCACTCGACGCGATATGATTGGAATCGAGGGATACAATCTCATCGTTTCATTGATGCATCTCTCTAAATACTTCATTTTTTGAAGATCCGGTATACTCATCACGCCATTTTTAGGCTTCAATATCTCTTCAACTTCTTCGCGTGCTTTATCCTACCACAAAAAAATAAATAAGGTAAGGTAACAGCACTTATGACGAAGCAGAAAAAGAAATGATCTTTGCCTACTTGTGCTTCTTTATTTTCAGCGAGTAACAATATTGCAAAGCACATTGCCAGAGCTGTTGTATCGTGTCCCTGCAAAAAGGCATTTCACCGGTGAGTAATAATAATTTATAAAACAGAGAGGAAAAAACTAAATGTAAGAAAAGCATGCACTTACCTCGAATACAAAAGTAGATACTTCTTCTTGGATTCCAGCGTCGTCTATCAAATTTTTTTTTTCGTCCAAGAGCAGCAGATCTAGCATGGCGAGTCTTCGTTTTTTGCCTGCGAACATCAAACTCTTTTATCGTCGTGTCATTCGATAAAATGACAATGTAAAATGTTTCAAAACTTTCGAATGAGAGTCGTATAATAGTACATTACGTCACTCGTGCGCGAAGTGGGCGATTCTCGCACGAGTCTCAGTTTTTCTCAGTCAATGAGACGAGGGCGAGAAGCACCGCGCGCCCGAGTGACGTATACCATTTTTTATCACGAGTTGATAAAATCTAGATCTACGATATAAAAAGTACCGTAGAAGTTTGCATCCTCGTTGGCGTCAAGGTTCGCATCGCTTAGTTGCTGGTATCCTGTATCAACGTGATACTCTCGACGTTCATTGATTATCTATTGAGAAAAATAATTCATAAGTTCTTCGGTTTACAGCTTGAAAAAAATTAAGAATGCCTTACATAATATATTTTCTGCAGCTAATTAAACTTCGTTTGTTTCAGATTTTCAAGAATGTATCAATTGATAATTTTTATCAAAATAGTAGAAATTTTACCTTGCTAGTGAATCCATGAAGATGGCCTAAGGCACTGTTCGTCTCTTTTTTTAGTTGAGGCATGAAATGAAGCATCCAGTCTAGAATGTAGGGTCTTGTCATTCTGTAAATAATTTCGTACAAAATTGAGTCATTGAAACAGAATTCGAAGATCTTATTGCGCACGTGTATACCTGTAAACGGCGATACTTCCTATTTTGTGAATTGCATTTTTATAATCAACGGCGTCTTTGTTGTCATCTTCGCTCGTCAACGATACGCCCATCGCCGACTCTGATGCAAATTAACTTCGATCAATCGGGGATATCCGGTCAGATTGTGTAAGTCAAAGTGCTTACCGCAAATGATATTTAAAGTGCATTTGGAACAATAGGGCAGCAGATCCACGTTCGTTTCCTTTCCCGACGCAGAGACGTCCTTGACAGCTCTGCTGCTCTGCTCGAACGTGATTTCCATATATTTTTCCACTACATTGGAGTGAAAAGCCGGTGTGAGAAGTTTTCTCCTTTGATGCCATTTTTTATCTGTTAAAAATGAAAATAAAAAAACGATTGAAGTACTTCAAGCAGAATTTTTAATTTAAAGGTAACACGATCAGTGTTTACCCGAGCTCGTTAATAGCCCACTCTTCAGCCACGAATAAAGGTGCTCGTAGCCTAATTTCTTGTTGATGTGTTTAGAGCTCATTAGGAGAATCTATAATCAATTAGATTATTATTATTCATTCACACGATGTTTGATAGAAGCTTAGAAAAGTAATTTATTCATTGATATGCTTTGAGCTCATTAGAAGAGTCTATAATCAATTTGCTTATTATTCATTCGCATAAATTGATTTATAGATGCTTAAAGAAAAGCAATTAACCTCTATGTCATCCGGGTGCCGTATGAAGACGACCGGTATGACACTGAACCATAGTCTATAAACTGGATAATACTTGGTTCCCCATTCGCAAAACAATTGGAATAATTTCACTGAAATTGTTCAAAATTATAGTTATTAATTGGTAAAATGAATGAAAAAAATGATGAAACGTGTGCTTCGAATAAAGTTCAAAAAAGACATCGATTTCGCATTGATCGCTTGCATTTAGCATCGTAAGTTTAGTAAAATTAATTGAAATTTAATTTTTTCATTTTTATGCAGTAATTGTCATGAAATTTATTTTATAAATTTATTTTGAAGAGTAACACCACTCGATATTTGTAAAAAATTGGAAATTTTGAGGACTGATAATGCACGTCTTAAAGTAATTGAAACATACGTTTCCTAAGGTACGATCGAAGAAAAATATCAATTTTTTCTAAATGTTAGATGGTGTTACTCCTCAATCTAGCTCATATGTAATTAATCTTCATAATAAGATTTCATATTAAATTAATTAATGAAGAATAACGAGCAGCAAAAGGTGTATTTTTAATGAAATAACAATTCTTTCCTCTAAAGTAAAAGCGAGGAATTTTTCAAGTTATCTTACCGGGTGGTATCTGAATCTGCATCAAATTTCCGAGTACTGGTATTGCTTCGGGTCCAGGTAGAGCATCGATAACCCTGGCCGTTCTGTTCGTGCGAAAATAAATATAACTCCACACAATTACAAGGGCCAAGACCGATATCACGTAAATTGCTATCATTACGATGGCAAATTTTCGTTGACAATTCAAAAAGAAAGAAACGCGCGTGATTGTTATCAAGCCGAGTATCAGCGTCTGACTGAATTAATATAGACATTTACTTGCTTCGTGAACTAATCCGACTAGAGAAATGCATCCCAGTAACGAGCACACATTCGAGCTACGCGACGTTGCCGTAAATCGTTGCGCTATTGGACTGCAATAATTCGTGTCTGCTTATGATTGGTAAACCTTAAGAAAAAATTTTGACAAATTTTAATACAATAGTTATTATCAGTAATAGCAGCTTAGACATAGTGACTTCGTGTTTCAACTTAATGATATTTATTATTGATAATAGGTAAATTACAAAGCGTCTTAAAAAATTGAAATTTCTTTCTCGCACTTTTCACGTGAACCAAAAATACTGGTATTTCGATACTACACTGAACACCGTACACTCGCGTGGGCAGTTACAATTAAAATAAGGAACTTCCTTACGAATGTGAGCAATTCTCTGAAAAATACTTAAAATTGGAAGCTGAAATTGAGATTAAAATATTACATTTATACCAACCGTTGGGAATTGTTTTTGAGATTCTCACAGAAACGAGGGAAAACTCACAAACAAAATTTTAATAGGTATTTTTTCTATATCATTTTCAGATAACGAAAATCGTGTTTTCCAATAATATGACTACTCAAGGTATTTGGGATTTTAAAATAATGAAAAAGGGATAAAAAATTACGTACAAGATGTAGTATTTAATAGTTTTTATTCAAAATGTAAAAAGAATTCAAAGTCATGACAAATTAATAACAAAACTCCAAAACTTTTTACGATATTAAACAATATTTATAAAAAAAGTGTTCAATCATTAAGATACTCATGAAAATGCAAAATTATTGTATCCACATTTTATCGAGATGAATCTTTTATAACAAAATATTTGAAACAACGATGAAAAGTATTTATGTAAGTTTTCAGGGTCTGCTCTAATTATGCACTGCACGTAAGTGTCTATTACGATCAACCTTGTATCCGAATGATTTGTGACAAATCTCACATTCAAAGGGTTTGCTTTAAATATGTACAGAATTTATGTGTTGATTAAGATTACCTCGGTGTAAAAAGAATTTGTGACAAATCTTACATTCGAAGGATTTAATACGATCATGAACTGCATTTATATGAGTTTTGAGGTATTGTTTATGTCCAAATGATTTGTGACAAATGTCACATTCAAAGGGTTTGCTTCGTTTATGTACTGCATTAACGTGAGTATTGAGGTTACACTTTAGTCCAAATGATTTGTGACAAATTTCACATTCGAAGGGTCGGGTTCCATTATGTACTACATTTATATGAGTTTTGAGGTGTTCTTTACGTCCAAATGATTTGCGACAAATATCACATTCGAAGGGTTTGCTACGATCATGCACTACTTGTTTGTGTCTCTTAAGACTACTCTTGGTTCCAAATGATTTATGACAAATTTCACATTCGAAGGGTTTGATACGATCATGTACTGCATTTATGTGAGTTTTGAGGTCAGCTTTGCATCCGAAAGATTTATGACAAATCTCACATTCGAAGTGTTTGATCCGATTATGTACAACATTCATGTGACGTTTGAGGTTGCCTTTTGGTCTAAATGATTTGTGACAAATCTCACATTCAAAGGATTCGCTACAATGGTGTGTCGTTTTTGAATGAATTTTCAGGTCACTTTTGCAGGAAAATAATTCATTATAAATTCTACATTCACCCGGTTTAATGCTACTCTTTTTAAGTATTGTATTCGTATGCTCTGTTGAACTTACTCTTGCTTTCTTAGTATTTCGATACATGTTTGATTCAAATGATTTTCCTGCGGAATTTTCAAAACTTTTTAGATTCTCGCGTTCGATAAATATTGCACGGGAGTTAAATTGACAATTATCGTCATAATTAAATTCCTTTTTTATCAAAATTATTAAACTTTTTTCGTTCGAGTGACTGAGCTGGTTTTCTTTTTCTATTTTCACAATAGGTAGGCCACTTTTATGTTCGGTTTTGCAGATGACTGTCGATAGCGGCTTCAGTTCAGTTTTAACATTTCTGCCCTCGAAGTCAATGAATATTTGTTGTTTCGCCTGAAATTCGTATTGTTTATTAGTTCTCCATAGCAAAAAAAAAAACATAACACAATTCATATCATTGAACTCACCGATAATTCACGAAACGGAAAAGTTTCAACTTTTACATCATTGCAAGAGCCCGTCGAATCGAAAACACGATCGTCACCTGCATCTGGACAAGTATCGCTCGGCTCTTCCTTCACCCTGAAGAAAAATCGAATTCTATAAGATAATAACTCAAAAAAATAATCTTGTCATCATGACACACAAAAATATTATACCCAACTACGTCATTGTTGACTTCCATTACTTCCTCGGCGATAGGTACATTCACCGTAATTTATCGCAATAGATGCTGTGAAAATATTAGAGGTTATAAGCCTCGTAAGAGACAACACTGTACCTTGATTCAAACTAATACACTACTACGATGTAATTTGTGAACACATTGTCGCGAATTTCACTTTTACATTAGTATAGCGAGTGAACGCAATATCAGTCGTATTAGTCGTCCGATTAATAAATATCGAGATGATCTCCGGGTAACTGTTACAACTTGGAGCTCTCTGGTATGGCAAAACTTACCCCCTCCATCAGCAACCTCGCACAAACACGGCTACGACGATGCACAGCGTTAGATTTCTCTATGGTGACGAAAAAAAAATTCAATCGCGATTCAAGTTTTTTTTTCAAAGAATCGCTCACATATGAAAAAGGCGCGACTATCTAAAATTAAATCTTTTCGTTCGGATCATCGTAAAAAAAGTGGCTCGTATCCGAAGTTTTAAAATTCTCACGGTCGAATATATATTTTAGCATATACCCTTGTGCATACATACTCGTGGAAAAGTTGTCTCGCTTTTCTCCACTATTCTATTATACCTCATACGTCCCTCTCTCTTTCTCGCGCGTTTACAAAGGAATCGATGTATCATGCATATATGTACATACGGATTGCGGCTCGGCAGTTAAATGCATCCGTCAAATTCGCGTCATCTCTCGCGATCCTCGATCGCTCGTTCGATCTTTCTTTTATATTAACGACGTACTTGACGCACGGCAACGTCACGCGTTGGGACCTCAATATAAGCGTATATAGGTGGATCTACGTTACAGCTAGAGGATCTTATGAATATTTTATAAAACGATCGAGCGCCCGATGCATTGTGTGCGCCGTAAAGTATAATACCTCTCGCGAAGAAATCGCCCCCGCGCACCGCTTCGTACATTAACGCGAGCTCGAACTGAATAAAGCTCGCCCATTGCAATGATACAGTTGTAAACAAATGACGATAATAAGTTAATCGAAGTGGCTTCGCTGACGCACTTACTACATATAGCTGTACTGGTGCGGATCTCAAATCGCAGATATAGGTACGCCGCACAATCGTAACACGATGTATGTTTCATGAAAAGTCGCGATGTTTATAATTGTGATAATGGGGAGGGGGGGNGGGGGGGGGGGGGGGGGGGGGTCAACGAGTCAACGATTCAAATTGCAAAATGCTGCTGCTTTCACTTGATTCCAGCGACGTATTTCGGTACAAATTTCCCTACCGTACCGCGTAGATAGGATGCCGTCATGAAATTCCTACCAAAAAAAAATCGTTCATCTCCAAGCACATACAGGCGCTGCAGCCTGCACGAAAAAAAAGCCCGAGATCAACGTGCGCTATAATATGCGTGTGTGTAGGGCCGCATACATATATGTAGCGGCATAAGTGCTGGCAACTCAAAGCTTTACGCAGGGAGAAAGAGAACTTTGTACCGCGCCGACCAGCAGCAGCAGCAGCGGCATATAGTTCACGGCTTGCGGATCACGAGGCCAATGGGTCTCTCTCTCTCTCTCGTGTCGCTCTGTTCCGTGTAAATAACACGCGAAATATACCGACGACGAGTAAGTATATATAGGGAGCAGCGGCGCAACGAGAGGAGAGGAAAGGCAGTAAAGCCCCCAAAAAGGCTGAGAGAGAGAGAGCGACGAGAGGGATGGTGAATTGCGACAGAGGGGAGTAGTTTTCGAGAAGAGTCACTGGCGCACCGATAGCTGCTGCCGCCTGCCGCTGCTGCATCGCGCGCGCAGCGTGCTCGTACTGTGCGCACCATGCTCGAACCTAACCTATACGTATAGTCGCGTTGGAACTTGGGCTACTGATCCAGCTTCCATATACATCGCGCACACATCTTTATGCGTATATATGTATTAACGTGTGCGTGCGTGGCGATGATGTATATAATACAGTGATATAACGTCGCGCGGGAGCTTTTCTGCCACCCTCTCGTTGGCACACATACAACGACGACGATACGGGAAAAAGGCGCTCTCGAGCGCGCGGCACACACGCATATATACACGCATATTGTTAACGGCGCAGAGAGGCCTCGAGAGGGGAAAGTACAGCGCGCTATATACTGGCCGTTGACGCCGTTGCCGCCGACGACGAGATTCGTTATACGCATCCTCGCTATATCTATATACGTATGAAAATTGCGGTCTTAGCGCGCAGTCGTATACAGTATAGCAGGGGGATGCTGTGCTGGCTCGGGCGCTGCGCTTCTCTGCCGCCGCCGCCGCCGCCGCCAACGGATCGAGGGGTGGCTGGCGCGCCGTCGAAGCGGGGAGGGGTATAGCATCCGCAACTCCACATCCACGGCATCCCCTCGCCAGCCCGTTATATATGTGCTAACACGCACGAGCAGAGAGAGAGAGCGCTCGCAGGCTAGGGACGCACGCACGGCAGTGCGCCAACCATCCTCGTCGACGACGGTCGTATTATCGTCCGCACGGTTTTCGTATAGAGATACTGTGGTTAAGTCTGCGCGGCATTGCTCTCTCTGCAGTTTCGTGCGTCAGTGTGTATATGCAACTTTTATAATATACGAACGCGGACTGCGCTTCTATATTACTACTACGCGTGCAAACATCGTGCGAAACTGAGCTACGGTGGTTGTTTTGTTCAGTGCGTGCGGGTGTGTGTACGTGCGCGTGCGACACTACGTATACGTGCGTTCGAGTGAGCACATTTGAAAATTCGTCGCCTTCGATACGTGAATTGGTGGCCAGTAGTTCGTCAACGGTCGAGCGATACATAATAAGCAGTAAATACGAGCGAAGAACGCGCGCAGTTGTTTCCTCGACTCGATTTCGAACTCCTATTATAGTTTTCCGTTACAATACGGAGGCAGGCAGTTTATTGCTCCCTTGTTTTTCACTCATATCTCTCTCTCTCGCAGCTCCGACGGCAAAGTTTCTCTATCTTTAAGTCGTGTTTGTTGTTGCTGTTGCTACTCCTGCCGTTGTACAATAATAATCTCTATCGAGCTGAATCGAATCGAGTAGCAGCGAGTGTTCGTGCGAGTGTGTACTGTGTATGCAAAAGTTCTCGTGTCATCGCTGCGGTGGTGCAGCGGCGGCGGCGGTGGCGGCCGCTTCGGGCGCAGTTCAGTGATCCTTGCTTTAGCTCTCGTGCATAATATATATAACAGTGTGCGTGTATGTGTGTGTGTGTGTGTGTCTATATACCATGCTCGAATGCTCGAGACACCAAATTATCCTACGATCGTACACGATCGGCTTGTGTGTCTGTGTGAGTGCAATGCGATGCATTGACGAATAATACAGTGCTCAGTGTGCCATGTGCGATCGAGCGCGGCGAATTTTCCGCACCGCACCGGGAAAGCAGCAGCAGCAGCAGCTAGCCTCGGCACCGTAGCCGGCGGCCAGCGTTATCGAGTCCGCAGCATTAGCTCCGAAAGGAGAATACATTAGCGCCGAGCGCGCGCCCGAAGAGCTCGCAAAATTGATAATCAATTATTTCGGCGTTCGAAGTTATAAGCGCGTGAAATACGTATCGCGCGGTCGTGGTGGCGATGCTGCCGCTGCGTTTACAAAAGTGATGATCGCGCGCGCGCAACGATGTGAAGGTGTAACGAGATAATACGAAGTGAAATTTACACTGCGGTGCGCGTATCGTACCCGTATATATATACCTATATATCACACGAGATATGTATTAGGGCTGTTGTGCTATATAGTGCGTGTGACGACGACGACGACGATGATGCAGCCATAAAGCAGCAGCCAAGCCTGCTGTATCAGTGTATACCCGCGCGTGTGTGTGTTTGTTGTTCACGTGTGTGCGTGTGTGTGTGTCGAGTGTGCGAGGCAGCAAGAGAGAACGACGAGCGGGAGGCGTGTGAGCGAGCAGCAGCAGCGGCGACAGCGAGAAAAGTCGATGCCGGGACTCGGGACGATCGATCTGGATGTTTGGAGCAGGCTTTTTCGTAAGTATCGTAACATTGCGGCGCCTATTATATCTTTATATAATGTCTCTATATACATTGAATGTATCGTGAAAAGTTGTCGTGGTGGATTTTTATGTGATTTCTCGTGAGCTTCCTGATACATTATCGCTTGTTTTTTTCCTTTCGCGTTTATACCGACGAAAGGTCTCTCTCGATGAAGATCAATTTTGCCTTCGATGTTTGAGTGGTTGATTGTGCTCGATAACCGATTGAGTTGCGTTGTTATTGGTATTCGATCATTTTCGCATTGAAATTGAAACGAATAATTACCATTTTGATTTAAACAATAGCCACTTGAAATACCCTCAAAGTTAGGATTCGTGATGACAGAATTCATGATGAAATTTTAACAAAAAAGTCCAAGGGTCACGATGCTAATCGGTAAATTAGCTGGTAAATGGTTTTGAGGTGATTTCGAAATCAGGGTTATTTTTCGAAAATTACTACTGAATATTTTTTTCTAAAGAACTGCTTGGATTTTCTTCGTTTTTTATAAATATCCATATATAACATTTTAAGCCAAGAATAATAATTGAAATTAGTACAATACATGTTTGTATATTTTTTTTAGATTTCGATAATTCGATTATAAAAAGTGGCCAAGCATATTGAGTTGTGTCAGAGTACAGTGACAGATTATAAAGCACGCTAATCACGCTATGGCGGGGGAGGGGGGGATTTTTTGAAATGAATATTAAAAAATGTTTATTACACGCTTGTATCAGCATCTATTTATTAGTTTATTGTGTGGACTTAGTGTTGTCTGTCGAAAATTTAATTAGAAGTACTTAGTTTTAGGAGGCCGAAAAATCCCTCGAACGAATAGTCGCCAAGTTGTGATTTTAAATTGTTTCAAATATTGTAAGAACAATATATAAACAGATGAGTCGGTACTTTACTTGTAAATAATATGAGCATAAATGATTTTGACATGTTTCCTCGGCACTGGTCATAATTATAATAAAAACAAATTAGTTTGAATGTTGTGTTTCCCCACGTAAGTAATATCACGAAAATAAATTTTACTTGTTCGACTTTCGTGCACTAAATAAAAGGATCCATCGTTTAATTTAGGCACTAAAATGGATGAAAGTAATAAGAATTCCAATGAAATTGCCTCAAGAATTAATTTAAAAGAACACGACCCTATTAAATCAGACGACAAAAAATACGTTTGTGATATTTGTCAGGAGGCATTTACACTAGAATCAAAAATGATAACTCATCGAGACACAACTCACAATGAAAAAGAAGATTACGAATGCAACCAGTGCGAGAAGAAATTTGAGTTTCGAAGTCATTTGAGTAGACACCAAATATCAGAACACAAAGTCCGTAATGATTTTGCATGTGACAGATGCGAGAAAAAATATGTGAAAAAATCAAGTTTGTTCACGCATCAAAAATTGGTACATAAAGATCGTGAAGATTTGACGTGCAACAAGTGTGAGAAAAAATTTGAAAATAAATCAACTTTACTCAAGCACAAAAAAATATTCCACGAAGTTTTCAAAGATTACTTGTGTGAAAGGTGTGCCAAGAGATTTGGAAATAAACGGAGTTTGCTTGTGCACATAAAGACTGTACATGATGGTAGCGAAAATTACGCATGCGATGAATGTGAAGAGAAATTTAAAAAAAAATCGCACTTACTCGTCCACCTGAAGAAAGTACACAGAGATCGGAAAGTCTTCAAAAACTACTCATGTGACTATTGCGGGAAGAAATTTAGCTTTAAATCAAGTTGGCTATTGCACATGACATCAGTGCACGAGGGTCGCAAAGATTTTGCATTTAACAGATGCGAGAAGAAATTTGAAAAAAACGAGCATTTGTTGAAACACCAAAGAACAATTCATGGAGGTCGGAAATATTTCGCATGCGAAAAGTGTGAGAAGACATTTGGATGCAAAAGTGCTTGGATTTTGCACCAGAAGACAGTCCACGAAGGACGTAAAGACTACGCATGCGACAAGTGCGAGAAAAAATTTACGAAAAAAGGGAGTTTACTGACCCACCTAAAAACAGTCCACGAAAGGCGCAAAGATTACGTTTGTGATAATTGCGGGAAGAAATTTGGTAGAAAATCACATTTGCTTTTCCATAAAAAAACAGTACACGAAGGCCAGAAAGATTTTGTATGTGATGAGTGTGAGATAAAATTTGGAACTAAATCGGCTTTGATCGTACACCAAAAGACAGTCCACGAAGGTCGCAAAGACTACGCATGTGATCAATGCGAGAAAAAATTTGGTCATAAAGCAAATTGGCTTACCCACCTTATAACAATCCACGAAGGTCGTAAAGATTACGGATGCGACAAATGCGAGAAGAAATTCGGACAAAGACAGTCTTTGCTTTTACATCAAAGAACAGTCCATGAAGGTCGAAAAGATTTCGCTTGCGACAAATGCGAGAAGGTATTTGGAATGAAATCGACTTTGCTTTCGCACCAAAAGTTAGTTCACGAGGGTCGAAAAGATTTCGCTTGCGACAAATGCGAGAAGATGTTTGGACTAAAATGGATTTTGGTTCAGCATCAAAAGACAGTACACGAAGGTAGTAAAGATTACGCATGTGAAATGTGCAAGAAAAGATTTGGACAAAAATCGCATTTGCTTGTCCACCAAAGATACGTCCATGAAGGTCACAGAAATTACGCATGTGACATTTGTCAGAAAAAATTTGGACAGATATCGACTTTACTTTTACATCAAAAGACAGTTCATCTAGGACGTAAAGACTATGCATGCAACAACTGCGAGAAGAAATTTACACGCAATTCGAATTTGCTCTACCACCAAAGGACAGTACACGATGGTCGCAGAGATTTTGCATGTAATAAATGCGAAAAAAAATGTGGATCTAAATCAGATTTGATCAAGCATCAAAAAGCAGTACACGAAGGTCGCAAAGATTACGCATGTGACAAGTGCGAGAAAAAATTTACACAAAGATCGAGCATGCTCTACCACCAAAAGACAGTCCACCAAGATCGCAGGGATTACGCATGTGACAAATGCCAGCAGAAGTTTGGACAAAAATCGCATTTGCTTATCCACCAAAGAAACGTCCATAAATGAGGAACCAAATAGAATTTGCTTAAGCGCCAAAAAACAGTTAACGAAGGTCGCAAAGATTTCACTCTTGACATTTGCGTAAAGAAATTTGGAAGTAAATTAGATCTGTTGAGGCACCAAAAGACAGTCCATGAAGATCGCAACGATTATGCATGCGAAAAATTTGAGAAAAATTTGTGAGGAAATCTGATCAAATGATTATGCCTGTGAGAAGAAATAATGATTAATAATTGTAAATATGTACTGATACTCATACATATACGTTTTTCTAAAAGTTCAATAAAACTTGTGTCGAAATGAGCGTGTCTCACCTAAAGATTAAGTGCTATCAATCATCATTGTACCTTTATTCACTGACATTGTGGTGTTTTCAAATTTCGCTATTAAACTTTGATTACACATAAGTTTGACTTATTAATCAGTGATACATCAATTTGATCTTTTTAATGTCTTTGATTGATATACGAGTGACTTAATATTAAAAAAGAATTTTCCAACGACTATAACTTTGATTATCCGATTATCTTTGCGTTAAAAAAAGTAAAGAAAAGTAAATTGGTTTATGCGTGCAGAATTCTCAGCATGAAATGCCTGTATGTCATGTTTAAATTTCAATGCGCATTGCGTATTGAAAAAAAAGTGGCCAAGCGTATTGAGCTGTGTCAGGGTACAGTGGCAGATTATGGAGCACGCTAATCACGCTATGGCGTGGGGGCGGCACTTTTTGGAATGAATATTAAAATCTGTTTATTACACGCGTATATCAGGATCTATTTATTAGTTTATTGTGTGAACTTAGTGTTGTCTGTCTGAAATTTAATTACAAGTACTTAGTTTTAAAAGGCCGAAAAATCCCTTGAACGAATAGTCGCCAAGTTCTGATTTTAAATTGTTTCAAATATTGTAAGAACAATACATAAACAGATGAGTCGGTACTTTACTTGTAAATAATATGAGCATAAATAATTTTGACATATTTCCTCGGCCCTGGTCATGATTTTAATAAAAACAAATTAGTTTGAATGTTGTCTTTCCCCGCGTAAGTAATATCACGAAAATAAATTTTACTTGTTCGACTTTCGTGCATTAAATAAAAGGATCCATCGTTTAATTTAGGCCACAAAATGGATAAAAGTAATAAGAAATCCAATGAAATTGCCTCAAGAGTTAATTTAAATGAACACGACCCTATTAATTCAGAAGACAAAAAATACGTTTGTGATATTTGTCAGGAGGCATTTACACTAGAATCAAAAATGATAACTCATCGAGACACAACTCACAATGAAAAAGAAGATTACGGATGCAACCAGTGCGAGAAGAAATTTGAGTTTCGAAGTCATTTGAGTAGACACCAAATATTAGCTCACAAAAATCGCAAAGATTTTGCATGCGACCAGTGCGAGAAAAAATTTGTGAAACAGTCGAGCTTGTTCACGCATCAAAAATTGGTACATAAAGATCGTGAAAATTTGACTTGCCACAAGTGTGAGAAAAAATTTGAAAATAAATCAACTTTACTCAAGCACAAAAAAATATTCCACGAAGTTTTCAAAGATTACTTGTGTGAAAGGTGCGCCAAGAGATTTGGAAATAAACGGAGTTTGCTTGTGCACATAAAGACTGTACATGATGGTAGCGAAAATTACGCATGCGATGAATGTGAAGAGAAATTTAAAAAAAAATCGCACTTACTCGTTCACCTGAAGACAGTACACAGAGATCGGAAAATCTTCAAAAACTACTCGTGTGACTATTGCGAAAAGAAATTTAGATTTAAATCGAGTTGGCTATTGCACATAACATCAGTGCACGAGGGTCGCAAAGATTTTGCATGTAACGGATGCGACAAGAAATTTGAAAAAAACGAGCATTTGTTGAAACACCAAAGAACAATTCATGGAGGTCGGAAAGATTTCGCTTGCGACAAATGTGACAAGATGTTTGGACTAAAATGGACTTTGCTTCAGCATCAAAAGACAGTTCACGAAGGTCGTAAGGATTACGCATGTGACAAGTGTGCTAAGAAATTTACACAAAAACCGAATTTACTCTTTCATCTAAAGACGATACATGAAAGTCGCAAAGACTACGCATGTGATCAATGCGAGAAAAAATTTGGTCATAAAGCAACTTGGCTTAGCCACCTATTGACAATCCACGAAGGTCGCAGAAATTTTGCATGTGACAAATGCGAGAAGAAGTTTGGACTAAAATGGATTTTGGTTCAGCATCAAAAGACAGTACACGAGGGTAGTAAAGATTACGCATGTGAAATGTGCAAGAAAAAATTTGGACAAAAATCGCATTTGTATGTCCACCAAAGAAACGTCCATGAAGGTCATAGAAATTACGCATGCGACATCTGTCAGAATAAATTTGGACGAAAATCGACGTTACTTTTTCATCAAAAGGCAGTTCATCTAGGATGTAAAGTCTATGCGTGTGACAAGTGTGAAAATAAATTTACACAAAAACGGAGTTTATTCGACCACCAAAAAGCAGTACATGAAGGTCGCAGAGACTATGCATGCGACAAATGCGAGATGAAATTTGTTGCAAAATCGACTTTGCTTAGGCACCATAAGACAGTCCATGAAGGTTGCAAAGATTATACATGCAACAACTGCGAGAAGAAATTTACACGCAATTCGAATTTGCTCTACCACCAAAGGACAGTACACGATGGTCGCAAAGATTTTGCATGTAATAAATGCGAAAAAAAATGTGGATCTAAATCAGATTTGATCAAGCATCAAAAAGCAGTACACGAAGGTCGCAAAGATTACGCATGTGACAAGTGCGAGAAAAAATTTACACAAAGATCGAGCATGCTCTACCACCAAAAGACAGTCCACGAAGATCGCAGAGATTACGCATGTGACAAATGCCAGAACAAGTTTGGACAAAAATCGCATTTGCTTACCCACCAAAGAAACGTCCATAAATGAGGAACCAAATAGAATTTGCTTAAGCGCCAAAAAACAGTTAACGAAGGTCGCAAAGATTTCACACTTGACATTTGAATAAAGAAATTTGGAAGTAAATTAGTTCTGTTGAGGCACCAAAAGACAGTCCATGAAGATCGCAACGATTATGCATGCGAAAAATTTGAGAAAAATTTGTGAGGAAATCTGATCAAATGATTATGCATGCGAGAAGAAATAATGATTAATAATTGTAAATATGTACTGATACTCATACATACGTTTTTCTAAAATTTCAATAAAACTTGTGTCGAAATGAGCGTGTCTCACCTAAAGTTTAAGTGCTATCAATTATCATTGTACCTTTATTCACTGACGTTGTAGTGTTTTCAAATTTCGCTATTAAACTTTGATTACACATAATTTTGACTTATTAATTAGTGATGCATCAATTTGATCTTTTTAATGTCTTTGATTGATATACGAGTGACTTAATATTAAAAAAAAATATTCCAACGACTATAACTTTGATTACCCGATTATCTTTGCGTTAAAAAAAGTACAGAAAAGTAAATTGGTTGATGCGTGCAGAATTCTCAGCATGAAACGCCTGTATGTCATGTTTAAATTTCAATGCGCATTGCGTGCACGAGCTTCAAAAAGAACAAGATAAAATCTAGAGCACTCTGATTTTGTATAATTTGCATCATTTTTTATTAAAGACGAAAGAGGAAATTGTTCTATGAATACAAGCTTAAGCTTCTATGAAAATGAGCTCAAGTAGTGTATATCTATCAATTTATCAAAAGCTCTGCATGTTTCAAACTACACTTATGTGAACTGCCTTTCATAAAAAAACAAGGTTTATCGAGGACAAGTGCAATTTTTTCCAAGACAACTTTGTTCAAGTTGATACGATGAAATTTCGGATATTTTTTCTATGCTTTCAATTAATCGGAACCATCAAAATAACATTTCAATGTTCGATGCACGATCGAAAAAAATTTCAGAACGATGAGTATAATCGAGATTTTGCTATGAGAATGGTACGCATTTTGTACAAACTGCATAAACTGTACTATAACCAAGTTATTTTTCAGAAATTTATTCTCGATAATTGTATACTTGAATCATACGAAGAGGAAAAATACATCATGATGTTTGGCAACTGGAGCAGCAGCGAAATATCTTTTTTAAGTGACAGTTATTCTTCATCATTCATTTTTGATACGACTGGATTTAAAAATTTACTATTTTCTACTCGTTATAGACGTTTGAAAACTGTTGCTAAAATCAATGAAACAGTTTTGGTAAGAAAAAATTACCCGGCCAGTATTGTCATCGTCGAAGAGACTTGGAACTTGGCTTTTTTATCATTTCTTGAAGCCTACCATGACTCGATCTTCTGGAACAACGGGGCAACTTTCATGGTTGTGAACAAAAATCCTGAAACCGACTGTCCTTCAGCTTATCCAGTGTTTAATTCGGCTTGGAGATACGAAATTTTAAACATTTTTTATCTATGTCTGACTTCGAATTACAGTTATATGCTTTATACTTATAACCCGTTCTCATCGATAGCTTCATCCTTCTGGAATATCGAAGCTGATTCCACGATCGATGCTGAAAATATTACATTATTTTCTCACGATATAACCGAATTATCGAACAATGATGGTTTGTTATACATCAATATTTCAATATTCAATTCGATACATTTTTTGAAAACTACGATGTCACTTCCATCTACAGATATCAATCATTCTGAAATCTGCTATTTCGACAAATTTCTCGATTTATCTCAGTACACCGTATCGTGCGGCGTTCAAGTTATAAACACGTCGAAATACTCGACGAGATCGTCGTCGTCGTATCGAAGGCTCTCCGACATCGACGAAAATAATTCCGGGCTAATGGGCATGGCGATCGAGCACCTAGGCGCCAACGACAGCATGATATTTTACCCTATAAGAAGCGTTCTGAACCCCGAAGGGCAGCTGCAAGGGCCGTTTCTCGATCTCGTCGAGGGCAAAGTCGACGTCGTCACCCCGACGGGCATCCTCGCCGATCACTGGAAGATGCAAACGGACTTCGTGCTGGGCCTGTACTTCCACGCGATCACTCGCAAATTCAAAGCCAGCGTCCTGAAGAAGTTCATCTCCGCCGTCGATCCGAACATCCTCGTCGACGTGATCGTGTCCTTCGCGATGTTCGTGCTGCTGGCCAGGTACATCCTGAAGCTGTCCTGGAACAATTCCTACTACGAGTTCGTGCGCATGTTCACGTCGTCCATGAGCCAGCCGTCCTTCGACCGGGTGCGTTACTCGTTCGAGAGGATACTCCTGTGCACCACCATACTGCTGACGTCGTACTCGAGCTCGTACTTCGTCGGTATATTCAGCGCCGTTAATACGGTCGACGATTTCGCGTCCACCGTCGACACCCTCGAGGACATCAACAACGACACGAGGTTGACGATCTTCATCTACGAGCCTCTGATAGCTCGAGTCTCGCCCGCCATCGAGCGGGAGTACTCGTCGTTTCAAATCCTGCAACGGTGCCTGGAGGAAAATCTGCGCGACCATTACGCGTGCTGCATCGGTGGCACGGTGCTGCTCGTCTATCGCGACGTACGCGAGTCCGACCGGCTTCACGTCTCGCGGCCGCTCTTCAGCATGCAGAGCGCCGTCTACGCCATAAGGCAGGATTGGTTCCTGAAGCCGAGGATCAATTACATTCTGACGCGCTTCCACGAGACCGGGATCACGATGAAGTTCAAGGACATGTCGCTGGCGCGTTTGTATCGTTACGAGCACAAGGCGGAAAAATCCAAGATGGAAGTGGCGGAGATGAATCTGATATTTTTTGTCGTATTCGGAGGTTACACGCTCGCGGTGTGTGTATTTATTTTGGAGAGAGTAACGCGAGTAATTGTATGATTGTGTACGAATTTTGTGTTTATTAAAATTCAATACCACTACCTTATCTATAGAATAAGTTTCACATCTTGAATAAATAAATAATCAACGAACGAGATGACACAGAGTACCTCGCATTGAAACATGCGTCTACGATGTCGATAAAAGGCCCGTAAAGTCGAATAAACGATCGATAATACGGTCTCGGTATACGTATAAACAGTCTATGCGCGACGAGATCCGCTCGACCTTCTCTCTCTCGGCTTTTATGTTTCCTGCGTGCGTATACGCCACCGCACACGCTGTGTATAAGCACGTCGATATAATCCATGATATAAAGTATACACACCCGTCGAGCAGCGAGACACACGATCGACGAGAAAGAGAGAGAAAAAGGCAGATCATTGGCACGTATATAATTATGCCAAACACAGGCGAGTGCGACACACAAAGAGAGAAAAATTGACTATAAGAGAAAGAGAGAAGAGAGAAAAAAAATTTTAATAAGAAGCCGAGAGAGAGAGAGGCTGTGACGAGCTACTACTACTACTACTACGGGGTGCAGTATATAGGTAGGCAAACGACGACGACGACTACTACTACGTCAGAGTGTATTATATGCGGTATTAGCAGTTGCGGTAGTTATACTGCCCCCGAGTGCTCTGGCCTATACCGTTTTATTGTATATCTATACGTGTGCGCGCACGAGCGAAAGAGAAAGAGAGAGAGAGAGAGAAAGAGAGAGAGAGAGAGAGTGGAGTTTCTACGCCAATTACGTTATCGACCTACAAATGCTTACTGCCGATGTCGCGCGCGCTCGCAGCCTCCTATATACATCCATGCGCTCTCTCTCTCTGTGCCACTGCTACTACTGCTGCAAGCTGCAAGCTGCTGGGCTCAACGCGCGTACATATTACGCCGTGTAGATGTGTCTCCGTGTGTATAAGTGCGAAAAGCCGATATCGCACAAACGACGCCTATATAACACGCATACACACGTACACACACGGTCATGGGTCTATGTGCGCCTGTGTAAGTGTGTGTGTGCTGCTATTTCCGTAATTGCATCGCATACTTTCGCGTTTACTTTTGCCCGAGGCTGCTGCTGCTGCTGATGCTGATCATGCTGCCTGTGAGCGCACGAGATATTATATACGCTCGCGCGCGCGCGTGTGTATTCGATCCTTGAAACGCAACGAGCTTAATATAAGCCATCTTATTTAAATATGTAACTGCGCGTCGTGTATTTACACGATGTATATCGATTTGACTCCGAAATGACGGACGTTGACACACTGATAAACGAGATGGGTGGGTAAAAAGTCAACTTCGGTTACTGTGAAATAATTAATTATTTTTCGGCGAGTGACTTTCGATGAGTCGAGCAGCAGCAGCACCAAGAGTATCCTGTTTATAGTGGGCAAGCGTGGCAATTTGCGCTGAAAATTACGAAGCCCGATAACGCGCGCCGAAGTTTAGAATTTCACTTCGACGTTTCAGGTTGTTGTTATTGTTGTTTTTTTTTCATACTTCTCCGTTATTTTGTTTGCCATATATCGATCGTTCGTCGATGACACGCAGTGACAGACAAAAATTGGGAAAAATAATTTTTAAGCTTTCGGTGGATGCTGTTGTCGAGCGTGTGTATACAACGATATGATATCCGCGTAAAACGAGATCGATGTCCTGCTCGCGAAGTGGTCATTATTACCTCCCCCCTCGTCGATATAAACTGCGATCGTACGCAAAAAAAAATATATAATAGTAACTATATACTTTTCACTCGGGCAATACCCAGGGAATGATGGATGAACGATTTGGGAGCTCGTTTGTTACGTAAAACAGACGCGCGCAAGCTGCACTTCTGCGGAGCAAACGCGCGCAATACGCAATTTTTACGATTATACGCGTGTCGTTCGAAAAAATATATATTTTCGATTATTTTACGTATATACGTACGCGCGACTCGGAACGGCGATAAGCAGATATTTTATAGCCGAAGAATCGATCTCGCGTATTACTGTATGATATATATCTTCTCTCTCGTCGTACGCGTCCTCTTCGTCTCTTCGGGGCGCGAGTTCGCGTCTTTTTTTATTTATCATCGCTCTCCCTCGCGCGCGTACCTATCTTATATCTCGAGCTTGATCGTCGCGAGTTCTCGAATTGATAAATAATGGCGTTGCACTGCTGCTGCTGCTCCTTTTACAGCTGCCAATCGATAATCCATACGAACGCGCGTCGCGCAATGCTTGGAACTTTTTTTTTTCATCGTTGCTTTCGCATTATTTTTCTCTTCTGGCTTATGTTACTTAGGAATAAGGTCGATCCGTCTAACAATTTAATTTCCCACTTAACTGCCTGGGTTAATTATATTTTCTTTTTCGTGTCATGCGCTTGTGATAAGCTCGTATGCGAGCAGATACAGTTTCCCCGAGGTGATGAAATCTTACTAAAGCCGCGGCTGTAACAAGTTCTCTCTCTCTCTCTATTTCTCTCACATGCGTGTGTGTGTATATATACGCTCACTGTGTGCACTTACACGGGCTTATCGGTTTCAAATACGCCGTGTAGAGATCCTTGAGAAAATATCAGCAGCGGCAGTAGAGCCGAGATGGCACGGGAGCACAAGCCTTACAGAGAGAGAGAGAGAGAGAGAGAGTCGTAGGTAGGGTAGGGTATCTTCGACAAATTCGCAAAGTACTATGTGCTATATATACACAGTGCGCTGCTGCTGCTGCTGGTAGTAGTACTACTACTTACTCCCTTCAGATCGTTTTGAGAGCTTTAGATGCGATTAGATTCGAGCTCGAAATGAGACTATCTACTGACACAGTTGCTGCAGCTGCAGATGCTTGTTGTATAGTCTGTGCGCGTGGGTACGTGTAAGTACGGCTGGAAAGGAGAAAAGAGAGAGAGAGAGAGAAATACAAGCGCAAGCTTGAGCTTGCATGCCAAAAGTTCGCTTCGCTGCGCTGCTGTGTATACACGTATGCATTGCACTCAGCACTCGATGACGACAGAGATACAGAGAGAGAGAGATAAAGAGAAATAGAGGTCCAAATGTGTAGACAACATTGATATCTTAGAGCTCCTTTATTTTGTACGCGTTGTTCTCTGCGTTGCGATCCATAAGCAATTTGGCTCTTTCAATTTTTCGTATCATATCTCGACGATGCGGGCAACAAGCAGCAAACGTAAAAAATGAGCGTGTTTGGATACTCGTTATCCCTTGACAACAGCTTTATGTAAACAATGGTGCGTTCTAAAAACGTGCTTCACATAAACAATTAGTTTTACTTTGCCTCTTGCAGATTTACACCCAAAGGTATTCGCCATCTAGTGGTGGAGGTTAGCATTAACGTTGCTCGAATGAGTAAATAAAAAATCAGTTTGAAAACATCAGTTTTCAATTCGATCATTTAAATTGGTTCATTTGCTTTATATTTGTGCAGTCGATCTAAAAAAGTATTTTTTGTAAGAAGTGCTTCGCGGACTATAGTTGCAAACGATATTTTTTAACTCTGCTTGCGAGAAAATTAGGGTTTTATGACGCTTCAAGGTTAAAAAAACCAGTTTTTTGCGCTCGCAGTGTTAAAAAAAATTAATCAATACTGATACACACGCACTTCTCGTACACACTCGGCAAGGCGAGTTATCTGCCCCATCCCCCCGTAATATTGGCTTATGTTCCGTCGAAATGTCACATAGTCAACGTCTCATCTTCCTCGTTCTCCGTCTGGCTGCACTGTGCGGGAACAAAGCCGAAAGTGTATCAGCTATCCTCGATACGAATTACGTAAGCTCGAGCGCGATTCATTAATTCACCGTCGATCTTATAGGACGTATCGATATTTCAATCGACTCGGGACGCGTTTGACTCGGCTCTTTTTCCTGATTTCTTTCTTCTGCTTGAGAGAGCCCCGACAAGCAGCTCGGAACTGCTGCTGCGTAATCATTACACTCTCTGTGTGTTGTTCTTACATGCACACACCTTTACCAGTCCTCTTTGTCGGCTCCGAGAAATGTGCTTTCTTCTACTTGTACACGTATGAATTCATCTTCTTCTTCTTCTTCTTACTTCTAGTTCTTCTTCTCCTGATTCTTTTCGGGCTCTACAACTTCTCGCACTCGTGCCTTCTCTCCCTCTGTCTATATATTTACCCATTTGCATTACAAAGAGAGAGAGAGAGAGAGAGAGAAAAAGGAGAGAAACTCATTTCGTTTGTTTGTGAGTGTATATCTTTTTTTTTTGCCGCGTCTTATATACACTGTATATATAAATATACGTATACACGTGTACAGCTACTATTGCTGCCAACGACCCTCTTTTTTTTTTGCACTCACCGAGTATTTTGACCCTTTTTTTTTCTGCGCTCGCTCGTCCGCGCGCTCTCTTTCACAAACTCTTAACGTGCGCCGCCCCCGCTCGAAGGCCTCCCTGTATCTATATGTATAGTCTCTCCCGCTCTTTCTCTCTCGAGACATTATAATCTTAGCTCGAGCTATGTGTCCGTCTGTGTCTGTGTGGATATAGACTACTTACTGGCACAGATTTTTGTTTCGCGTTGTTTCCTAGCCCTTTTTTTTGTGTATAGTTGCTTCTGCTTTGGCCGACGGTAAAGCTAATCCCGGGGATATATATGGCGAAAAAGTTTATTGAAAAGGACGCGGTACGGTATAGGGTATTGTCGTTTCGTGACGAACAGAGAGAAAAGGGATAATTTGTCAAGAAACGACGCGCACCGACATACACAATACACACGTATATATATATATAGGCAAAGCCCGAAACGATACCGATAAACATATAAAAGGATTTGGCTCTTTCCATTGCCCGCCCGAATGTTTCTCGGTCTCATGGTCGCGTTTGCCCTCTGCCGCGTACCAGTAAGGTATGTGTACGCGAGTATATTTGTATTTGCGGCAATAAAACTTCATTTCTCTCTCTCTCTCTCTCTCTCTCTCTCTCTCGCACTCATTCGTGCTCGGAGCTCTCTCGTATAGATGTGTAAGAGTCGAATAACGTCTGTTATTGCCTCGTATCCGAAGAAAGAGATCCTGGAAAACCTGAATTTAGATGTGCCTCGCGGTGATAAATCTCATTTTCTGCACCGGGAGGGAGGAATATTTGCCGTACGTCGATGTAGCATATATACTCTCTCTGTCTGCCAGAAAGAGAGTATAAGGCTCTCTAGCGATTAATTTACCCAGGCTTCTTCTTCTTCTTCTTCTTCTTCTTTTTTTCTTCTTCTTCTGATAGTTTTATACATAAATTTTCCGAAATTATACAGAACCTGTTAGGGGTTATACGTTGTACACATGCACAAAATCCGCGCATTTTCCAGTTAGTCTCGAGGAACGAGAAGCGTCGCTCCAGCGTTCCCCGCGTGTATAACTTAAGCTCAAAACCTTACGTTATATATACGCGCCGCACGCAGCTCGACTTTAAATGCCTCGAGTACGCGCGGCATATACTTAAGCGCAAAATGTGTTATATAGAAAACGTTAAGCGAAGTTTCAACGTTTATAACGAGTTGAAACGAGGTGCAGCGGTGGCAGCGGCAGCAGCAACCGAGGCAAACACAAAATAAAGTCGCGGCGTGATTGGATTGAGATGGCAACATTCCCGCCTCGACAATGTGCAGCTAATTCAATGAAATATCGATCTCTCTCTCGCTTGCTCGCTCGTCTATAGGGCGAGACTCGCTCTTTTTTTTCTTCTTACTACTTTTTTTCTTATGACTCCGCTTTTCGATCGGGTATTAAAGAGTGCACCTTTTAAAGCGATCATTTTTATACTTAAAAATAGCCTATGCATAAGAAGTATGCGCGCCGGGGAAATTAGCATTTAACTTACGGGCACCTTTTTTTTTATAAAAGAAAATTTTTACGATCGCGTCTAGTTCTGTATCTTATCATTATATATTATGATTTTTTTTTCTGCTTGCTCGCCCGCTTGCGCTTTTTTTTATGTACGAGAGCGAGACTGTAATGTCGTGACGCATTTCGTTTTCTTTTCTTTCCTTTTTTTTTAGTTCTTTTTTTTTTTTTTTAATGACGCTCGAGCGCCGCGAGTTATCGCTTTGAAATGCGAAATTATAAAACATTTCGAGCGTGACACGATAAAGAGCAAAAGATAAAAGTGAATTAATAATAATAACGATATATATATGCGCGACGCAAAGTTTTCACGAAGCAGCAGCTTTGTTTTATCAAAGTTCAATGAACCTGTGCGAGCGCGCCGCGCGCCTGACTCGAAAAACACCTTCGAGCTCCGCGTATATACGGACGCGACAGAAATTTCCCTGACCCCCCCACGGACGCCCCGCGCTGCCGTCGGTAAAATATTTTCCGGGGTTTTATGCGGAAAGTAAAATTCCACACGGTACATGCTGTATGCGATTTCTCGGAGGAGAGAAAACTCGTGAGAAATTCACGACGACTCAAGTTTAAGGAGGGTTACGCAGCTCTCCTACTTATATGTGTACGTACGTACGTACGTATACGTGTGTGTGTTCGTGTATTAGGTCGTGGCGCAAGTGTGTCTTTCTAATTAAAACTGACTTTTTTAGAGCGCAAAGCTCATTTTCGCGCGAGGCACCCAAGACTTAACCACGCGCTTCTTCTTCTTCTTCTATTTCTTCGTCTTCTTCTTCTTCGTCTACTTCTTCTCGGGCCGTGATGTATATATACCTTTGTTTTCACTTGCCATACAAAAGTCAGCTCGCGCGGGGCAAATTACATCAACGCACCTCCGACTACTCTGGAGGACGTCTTATTCGCGCGAGCCTCGGCGTGTCATTGTACTTTTGAAATTTGCCGTGTTATTTCACGTTGGAGACGGAACGGTGGTAAAAAATTTTGAAAAGCCATTCCCGATGTAATTCGTTTTTTTTTCTTCGTTCATTTTTAACGAAATATTTACCAATTACGAGGCGACTGCAGAAAATAGCTTTTAAAAATTATCGCGATAAAATTACTCTTACATAAATTTAGCGTTCGAAGAAAGCGACTTGCTGGCCTCTCGTATAATAGCCTCTCGCCGTCGTGCCAGAGTGCGAGAAGAGCAGCAGCAGCAGCAACTACGTACTTCTCGCTCGGCGCTCGGCTGCTGCTTCTTCTTCTTCTTCAGCTTTAAAAAAATGAAAGGAGCCTAGTCCGCTGCGCCGCTCGTCGTCCTTTTAATAAACAAGATAAAGAATAAAATTTCTCTCTTTCTACGCGAGAGCTCGTTGCGCTGCTTATTCGCCGCACGCCTTTTTATGCACACGCGCGACTAAACAAACAGCGCGCGCGCATTTTTTTTGTGCTCTCGACGCGCGTATATCACGGATGAAACCGCACGTAAAAAATTTCCGCGCGCGCTCGTGGCAGGCAGGCAAGCCGAGAGCGAGGGAACTATATGGAAGTCGCGGAGAAAAAACAACAACGGAAAACAAGATAAAAAAATGAAACTTAAAAATCAACGCTATAATTACAATATAACTGCAAAAAAGATTCGTAATGAAGTCTGACTGCGCGCGCGCCGCATAACGAAGCAGAGTGTGTATTTTTTTATTTTTTATTTTTTTTTCACATCGGTCTCGTTTCATAAATTAATTTTTTTCCTCGACTTACTCTTTCCATTTCGCGTTTCGGTCCTCGCAGTCGTGAGAGCTGAGCCTTGCGAAGCTCGCTCGCGCGCGGGCACACGTGTAGATCGAGTATATATGCATGTTACACATATAGCTATATCCCGTGTGTTTTTTTTCTCAACTCCTATCGTGAAATATATAGTTTTCTCGTTATTCAAGCTGTGTATGTGTGTGTTTGCGTGTCAGCTTGAGTTTACTTTGACCTGACCGTAATATTTAGTTCTCTCTCTCTCTCTCCTGCGCTTCTTCTTCTTCCTCCTCCTTCTCCTCTCCCTTCTGGTGAGCTTGCATAAATAAAACATGTACCGAGAGAGAGAGATAAGCTTATTTTAGTTTTTTCCTCTTTTGGACCCTAGAGTGGGCGAGCTGGAGCTGCTATGCGCGCGCGCGCTTGAGCTTGAGCTTGAGCCATGCTGCTCCACGATAGCCGCATGTTCGCAGCGAGGAATTTCTTATGAAAATTACCATGAGATGTCTTTTTAAAAAGCCGAGGGAAGTAAGTCGTCGTCGTCGTCGTCGTCGTCGTGATGCCTTTTTCAAGACCTCGCATATATATAATAATTTTTTTTTAAGTTGCAAAAAAGAAATAAAGCGCCCTTGGCATCGATCGATGGAAAATTCATGGTCCAACAATTTTCCCCCGAGTCAGGCGTGTAATATTTCGAGTTCGCCCGCACGTTGACTCTTAGCTGTCTCTCTCTCTCTCTCTCTCTCTCTCACTCTCTCCTCGTTTTTACGAATCTTAATTCGATCGCGCGTCACTTTTTAGCAGTTGAAATTCCTCGTATCATATGTACACGTATATTTCACTCATCGGACTGTGTCTGTGTCGTGCGTTATACTCCCGTATATCACTATATGCACGCCATACGAGGGAGGCTGCGGGGTGGAAACAGCTAGCTATAGAGAGCTATATATAAGCTAGCTGCGTACGTATGGTATATAGCTCGTGGATGTGGAAGAGAGAGCTGGAGGCTGCCTGTCGTTTTCGCATCGTCATCCGTGCAAGATTTCCCGGCCGTTAGAGAGCTCCTTCCTATATACTTGGCTGCTGCTGCCGCCGCCGCCGCCGTCGTCGAGCGCTAGGGAAATTTATGCATATTTACACGCCGAAATGAAGTCGCCGCGACATATTCAAAGAGACACGTTAAGCTTTCGTCGTCGTAGTCGTATATATAGCGCGTCGTGAGTCTCTGGCCTCGCTGCTAAAGAGAGAGAGAGAAACGTATGTTTGCTGCGGTGGCAGTGGAGCGCAGCTAGAGGAGGGACTTCTCCGCCTCGACGACTGTCCTCCTCCATATAATGTCGCACACAAGAGCTACTGCTGCTGCTGCTACTACCACTACCACTACTGCTGCTGCTGCTGCTGCTGCTGCCTGGTATAGTAGTGCGCACTCGAGTCATAATTAATGGTCTTACGTGCACCGGCATACGAATTTCGTGCGACGTATACGTATTATATAATGCAACTTTTTTCCGTTGTATAATTTCTTTTCTCTTTCCCTTTTTCTAATACGTATGTAAACACACGAGAGTGTAGGTGTGTGTGTGTGCAGAGCGAGTACGGGGCTCGCGAATGAAAAAAAAAGAAGATTTTTCATTATTACTTTTCAGGCCGCACGTGTGCACACACGCGCGTAATACGTACCGACGACACTCTCGCGAACGAGCCAAGCAACACAAATCCCTTCTGTGCCTTGAATATTCATTTGAACACACGCACACACACTGATATACGCGCAGCGAGCGAGAGGAGAGCAAAGTTAACTCTAATGGAAAAATAACGTTTATTCGGATTTGCGAGCGAACGCGGCGTGCAAGGTATCTATATAGGCGTCTCCTCGGCTCGTCGATATCGCGTATCGCGCACGAATATTTTGATTTCCGTGCGGCTGATGGATCTGTTGAAAGAGAAAGAGAGGGGGGGAAAGAGAAGAAAAAAGGAAAAAGAAAAACGAGGGAAAAGTTCTCAGGCGCTCCCGATCGCTATACGTATATATGCATGTATTATACTATACACGTGCTGTTGCTGCTACTGCTGCGCGTTTGTCGAAGATATAAATCTACGAGTAGTCGTAGCGCCGTCGCGTATATGCATACGGTTTCGAAACGTTGAAAGCCACCCCCACGCGCGTATATAGCAAATACGACAACGGCATCGATCGAGTGATTTCTTTTTTTTTGGTGGTGGTGGTGGTGGTTGGTGGTGGCGCCGTGTTGTGCTCTTTTTCTCCCTCGCTCGTTGAAATTTCACGCAAAAAAGATACGACCGGACGACGACGACGACGACGACGACGCAATACGCATGCACTCACCTGTATCCATGTGTATCGAGTAGTTGTCATCGATATAAAGCGGGAAATCGAGTGCTACTGCTACTGCTGCTGCTACAAAAGCTATGTATATACAGCGAAAGGCGGAAAAAGAGAGTGGATGGAAAATCTCGAGTCGTCGTCTTCCTCGTCGAGTACGCGAATAAGAATTGCCATCGCACACACACATACGCGCGCGTGGAAATGAGCTGCTACTATACGTGTCGTCGTATACAGTCGCTCACGTTGCGTCGCGCGTAAAATAAAATAAAATAAAGAAAAAAAAAATAAAACACCGTAAGATCCGATCTCGCTTCGTCGCGCCGCCATCCAAGTGGTATTGGTCAAGATGCGGTCGGACGCACTCGGCGTCGGTATATAGTCAGTCACGGGGGCGGCGGCAAACACTGCGCGCCAACGTGAGAGAGAGAGAGAGAGAACGAGGAAAAGTCTCGACTTCGCTACTGTACTGAGGGTGCAAACAGCGATAAAAGATACACACTGTATATAGCTGGAGCTGGGTCTCCTTGGCGCGCGCGCGGATAAGTGCGCGCGTTAAAATCGACAAAGCCGGAAAAGGGTTTAGAGAAGAGCTGAAAAAAGACCTTTGTCACCTCCTCGTCGACTTTGGTGAGAATAATAAAACGAATATATAACATTCCTCAGCGATGCAGCTATAACTGCGTGCGCTAGATATTTCTTCGCATCAAGCCTGCCACTTACTCTTTCTCTCTCTCTCTTTTTATTTTTCCTCTCGTCGTCGTGGAATTAAAGAAAGTTTCGAACGCTACACGTCGCTCTATATCGTATAATACGTTTGCCTGCCTACCTGCCACGCGCGTTCGCTCGCTCTCGCGCTCTTGTGAGATGGCAGTACTCATGTATCTCTATTTGTCAGACTGACAAATTACGCGATGAGTGTACACAAGCAATAGGAGGGGCAAAAAAAAAACAGGAGAGAGAGCCGAGGTGAGCGGAGGGTCTTCTTCTTCTTCTTCTTCTACTTCTTCGGTTGAAGGCAGAGAGGGAGAGAAGAAAAAAAAAGAAGGAGGAGGAGGAAGAAAGTTCAAGTGCTCGGTCGTGTTGCCGCTACTCGCGTGATCCCATATATAGCTTCTTGGGGATGGAGAGTTTGCTCTGGGTACGGGTACGCGCGCGCGCGCACCTCGCCGCGCCGGAGACGAGAGTTTTATGCATAATGCCTTTTTTATTTTCCACGCCACGGCAAAAGTTTGATGCCGCCGCTGCTGCTCCCGTGGGAAATATTTTGCCCGGAATTCGTTATACATCTATATGTACGCGGTACGAGAGCTCGTTGTTCTTGGACGAATTACGCACTTTGACAAGTTAATCAAGCGAAAAGAAAGACGTATAAGGTGTGCGCAGTGTATACACAAGGTGCGAGACAGAGGTCGAAGTTCTCGTCGAATAGCGCGTTACTTTTATATACGTTTTCCATTGAAATATAAAAATCATGAAAAAGTTGGGCACGTAACTCCGCGAATCTACGAAGTTTAAATTTTCAATTCATAAATGTCACTACGATTTTCGTGTATCGTTAATATTCGCGTTTAAAGTAACGCTAAATGCTTGAAATATAAAAAATTTGAACGCATCGATAACTATAACAAGCTTCGTGCGAGAATTACTTGTACGTAAGCTCTTTTTTCTAGGCACGCAGTAGTTCAAAGATTACCGCCAGATGGAGCATGCACGAATTTTTGTAAACTCAAAGAGAAAACGAGAAGTGTTGGTATTAAATCCAAGGAGTCACCTTTCTCTTTTACCGGTTAGATTTCGACACCACGTCATATCAACAATGATTATGATGAGAGTAAAAAAAAAGCATAAAAAGCTATCGAGATAAAACGAATCGTTATAAAGAGGCTGCTGGTCGGTCTTGTAGATATAGATGCTGCTGCTGCTGATGCTCCACTGCTACAGAAGCTCGTCGTTTCAAGCGATGGCTTTTGGTATTTAAAGAAGGATATAGGCATACTTTCTTCAGCGAGGGAAAATCGAAATTCTTCGAGGCCAAACGAGAGAGAGAGCAAGAGCGGGTCGCTATGGTAACTCGTTCACATACAGAGTACCTTTTTCTTTCTCCTTTTCCTCTCTCTCGCTCATCCCCCTTTGCTCGCGCGCAATTTTGCAGTCATGTAACGGTGGCCCCGATATTAAGATCATTGTGCGCGCGCCAATCGCAGAAGAATTTCCCATTGGATTTGCGAATAATAATAACGGAGAGAGGTGGAGGTGAATTTTCAACGGGGCGAACGATTTTTTGAATATTTCGCATATTGCAAAAAGGTGACAGCTGCGCTATGCCGTCGTCGTCGTATGCTGCATACACGATCGGAATGATATCGCACAAGTTGCAGCAGCAGCAGCATAGAAGGCCACTTCATTTATGATAAGCTCGCGTATATGCGTGTATACTGGGATGCGTTTATGAAGGAGGCGTATGTGCGCGCTTCGCTTAACCCCTATATGCCTGTATATTGCGTATACGCTGTTGCTTTTCTACTTTGATGATTTTTTCATAAAGCTCTGGGAGGAGAGGCTACAGCGCAAGAGAAAAAAAAATAGAACAAAAAGTATATATACATAAATATAAAATGAAGAAGAAAAATAAGAAAGGAGAAAGAGAGAAAAGGAGGCGAAGAAAGTATGGGAGCTAGACAAAGAGGACTTTTTTTTCGACATTGAGGCGCGCGAGCGAGCGTGCAAAAACCACACGGGGGCGCCGCCGCCGCCGCCGTTGAGTAAGTAGGCGAACTCGTCCCTAGTGGCATTATAATTTTAATTAAATTTTAAATTAAATCTCGCAATGGACACCGAGCATTTACCACCACCACTGCCACTGCCACTGCCACTATCCTCTCGCGAGGCAGCAGCGGCGGCGGTGGCGGCGCATTTTGTAGCTTTTTCGCTCAAGGATTAACGAGAAGAAGAGAGGGAGAGGATTTTCTGCCTGCTACCCAACTTCTAGGCAGCTTCTCTGCTCATACACACACACACACACATACATGTAGACACTGACACGCGCGCGCACAGCTATATATACTCTTTAAGTTCTCTCTCGCGGGAAGTTCTATGAATCATGAAAGTCTCTCCTTCCCTCATCCTCTTCGCGGCCAGAATAGATGGATGTTTGAAGCTCGCTAGTCAGGTTAATTTTACGCATTATTTCGACGTTTAACTTTTCGCTTGATTTATATAGTATATATCTAATAATATACGTACTACAGGAATAGTCGGCGAAACGCTTGATAAGCTGTCAAGGCTAGGGGTAAAATGAACTCGCGCGGGCTGTTTGTTTTCCCCACGCGTCACAACACTTACACACACGCACACAAAGTATAGTGCGGGATGAACAAACGTGGGATGATGCCTTTTGCACGAGCGATGTCTTTGTGTATACGCGCGTGCACAGCCGCACATTGGTCGCACTTGCACACACACACACACGTGAAAAAAAACGCGGGATATATATATCTGCTCGAAACGAGCGAGAAAGAACGAACACGTTTGTGCTCTCGCTCAAAATAACAAGCAGCAGCAGCGGCAGCATATAGGATTGAAAAATCAAGCGTAAACGAACGAACGAACGAACGCACAAAAAAAAACAACATTTCTTCGTTGTACACTGCGCGCAGAGCGGCAGACGTACAAAACCGCACACCATACCGGTTTATCGGGGGATATAGGAGGTGAGTGCGGGAGCAAACAGTGTTTATGTCCACGCCGCGGCTTTTCTTCCTATCTTTCGTGCCTTGCTGCTGCTGCTGCTGCTGATGCTGTATGTGTACGGAACGAACGCGTGTGTGTATGCAGCTGAACACGCCGCGAGAGCTGCAAAAATAGGATATCCGATAAATAAAGTTTTTCAACAAATTTAGCTTCTCTTATTCTCTCTCTCTTTGGAGCTATACACAAGCTCGAACTGCTGCGCGAGGAAAAAAACTTGCACCGAGCGCGCCGCGAGCGTACAATTTTTCTCTCGACTTCGTCGTCAATGCGCCTCTAATTTCTATATATATTCCGTGCGCTGAATCGGACGCTTATACAATACACATAACTCTTCTTCGCGAGCGCTTCAATCGTCAATTTATAAAATTATTATCTAACTTATATTCAACTTGACATTAAAATAATTCCATTTCGCGTTCACGAGTCTTCGCAGAAATATTGATAATTTGCTTTCGCAATTTTTCTGTCCGTCTGTCTCACTCTCTCACTTATATACGTAAAAACTGAGCGCAGGCAACTAGCCGGAGAGAGAAAAGAGATCTCTCCTCGTTGGGGATTCCGGTCTCGCGAGTTTTTATCCACTTTCTTACCTCCTCCTTCTCCCACTCTCGGCCCAGCCTCGGTTAAAAGGATTTATTTAGATTAACCGCGCGCGCGCGCGCGAACCCGAGAAAGTGACTAAGTTATTTTTCCTCGCCGTCTGAGAAGTCTAAAGCGCGCCTCGTATACGTATATATGAAAAAACTCGAGCTATCTATATATAACTTGTATACAAATGGAATGTGCCTTTGCGGACGATCGCCGATTCGTTTCTTCTTCTCTCGGAGCGAAGGCACTTTTACTCTCCGACCGAAATCGTTATTATTTAATTTACCAAATGCGCATCGTGGCCGGTGTAGAATCTTGATTACGGCTTGATTTATACGTACGCGTTATTATTATACGCGTAAGCGATTTCGCCGAACATCCCAACGCGAGCATAGAGATAGAGCATGGACGGACAAAAATCGTAAACTTTTTTTGCACCCACGAACCACCCAAAACTAATTGCGCTCGTACGAGCCAACGAAAATGAATAGAAATAAAAATGGAAGCATAAAAGAAACGAGGAGAAAACGGCTCGAATCCCAAAAGAGCGCTAAAAGTGTATATTTATAGCATATATTACGCAGTGTCTCGACGCAACTGCCTGCAACGTTGCGTCTCTAAATAAATGTTTATACGATATCATGAATAAAAAGGTGAAAAACGATGATGGATTTATGGACATCGTTACTGCGCTAACTCACGACGCTGTATATATTGACATCGACGCGCATCGAGCTCCAAGAGAGAGAGAGGAAGAGAAAGAAAGAGAGTCTCGAGAGTCTGGCGAAAAGCAGTAAAATAAAGAAGAGGTAAACGCGGGGGTCGAAGGGAGAGAGAAAAAAAAGTTTCAGCTCTCGAATATGCAGGCTGTCTTGTTCGCTTGGCTTGACGTATTATACGCTCCCCTTCTCTCTCCTCTCTATATACACTTTGTACCTCTTTTCTCTATGATTTAAGAGTGTCTGTATCACTCATAAAGTGTATATATAGATCTCGAAAGCTTGCGAACGAGAAAGAGAGAGAGAGAAAGGGAAAAAGAATCGTCGGACGAGATGGAGCAGTATAAGACGAAAAGAGGGAAGGAGTGAAGGGGGTTAGTAGAAAAAGGGTGAAATTTAATTACGCGCTCAGCTCTCGCGCGCAGGTGTCGATAGGCTATAAATAATTGGCCTTTCGAGTACGAGACAGTCTCTCGGTATTATTTTATTTTTATCATCTCTCTCTCCCTCTCTCTCTCTCTCTCTCTCTCTCTCACCTCGTTTTCTTTTTCTTCGCGCGCGTTTGCATCGGGTTGCGCGCGCAGGGCGTATACGTGTGTGCTGCTGCTGCTACTGCAGTGCTTTTTCGCTCTCTCTTTCTCTGTATCTTTATTTATTTTTTTTCTCTGCTTCTTCCGAGCAATATATTTTATACATCGCAGCCGTGTTTTCCATTCTTTTCTTCGATTGTCGCAAGCGTGCGCGCGCGCGCTTAGCTATACGTATACGGCTAATATATTACGAAATATTCGTTGCAGTGCTCGACCCGAAAATGAAAGAAAAAATAAAATAAAATGAAATAAATAAATTGAAGAACACAAAAGTATCATATTTATGGTCGCGAGACAATATTTGCGAGTCTGCTCACGATTAGAATTGAAATTGATATCAAGCTGAAATTATTACGCTCTCCAACGTGTGTATACTCTACACATACACCCGCACACACACACACACATTGCGAATGTGTATTTATATGAATACACGTGCGTTGAAGCTATTGCTGCGGCGCTCGTTACTTAAACTTTATAATACTACTCGTCGTCGTCGCGGCCAAAGACTACTGCTACCACCACCAACAGCCAAAGTACTGTGTATATACGAGGACGCGAGAGCGAGTATTGTACGTGATGTCGGGCGCATATATAGAAGGCGCGGAACGTGATTCGCAAGCTACAGCTGTGGAGCTGCAGTACAGCAGCAGCAGCCGCTTCGCGTCGTATCCGCTCTCTTCAACTTTCAACTGTTTTCCCAGCGCACATATGCGCGTACCTACGTATATATATCGTGCAAAGAGAGGGAGAGAGAACGATTTTAATATGTACCTGTTTTCGAACGACAAAACGACGTTAAAAAGTTTCATCCGCTCGAGCGAAATTTGTCTCAATAATATAAACTCCATTTGTGCGTGGCGCGAGCCGTTCGCTATGTGCAAAACGTGATGCGCGCGCGCGTGTCGACGCACGCAGAAACGAACAGAGTACGAACTGTCGGACTTTGGACGAACGGTATGATCGTGCTACAAAATACAATATCGAGGACCAGAAAATATAGATCGGTGAACAATATTTAGTTATAAACAAATATTGGTATATAAGGTATATGATGCCGTTTTATCAGCGTAAATGGGAGAAAAATAGATTTGACAAATGTAAGATTTGCACATGAGTAATTATTTCTCGTCCTAACTTTTTCTTCCTCGATTTTTATATTATAAATAATCCCGCATGTCAATTTGGAGGCCTGGTGAATTTTAAAAATGAAATAGCATCTAATTCTTTATGTCGATTCACGAACTCGAAATGAAAAATAAGTATTTTCAACTTTAATATATCTAAGATATTTTTTTCTCTACTCCTATGGTTGTGATGATCACTGTGAAAAAACTCTTAGAGGCGCTTTAAATTATTTTATACGACGATGTACCCAAGAATCGTCGATGAAAGCATTATTCAACACCAATTGGATTGAAAAGAAATACGAAAATGATACAGGATGGATTGGATGGTATTACTTGTGGCTTGTACATCATTAAGCATTTAGAAATGAAAATGATCAGATCACATTGAAACTATCGAATGCAAAAAACTGGAACCATCTAAAGGTACCTATAGGGACAAAAATATGAACTGTGTAGGAGTGTTTTGAATCGAATTTTGGCGATAAGCCCAGAAAGCCAATAACACAATGCTGTCATAGATCGGAGGAGTAAGCGATCATCGCGATTCAACCGACTTTGGAGTTGCAAAGAGGAAAAATATCGGTGGCAGTCGGTCGTTAAAAGGATGCTTGATTGATTTTCCGATTCCAATTGCTAAAAAATTACTTAGTAAGTCAGTCAATATAATGCAAAATTGTTTACATTGTGCAAAAGAGTGTAAGATAAAACATACAACCTGCCCACATTGTCAGCGCAAATGGCATACAACCGATGCTCTTATTACTCAGATATCGATACAGATAAAAAGTCTACGATAAATTCAGCATGAAAACGACTAAAAATTAAGACAGCACTTGTATGCAGTCGCTGCTATACGTTTGAAAATGGCTCTTACTTAAGTGCCATAGACCGTAATTACCATAGTGTCCATATTTCAAGTGTTCATTTTTCGCTTTGACTTTACTTAATGCTAAAACTTTGCCATTTTTCTATTGGGTTTCGTCAATTTCGGCCGAACGCCATCTAGCGGTCACTTGTGAACTTGATTCCTGTACAAGAAGCTAAAACTAGGATAACGGTAAAATTATTTTATCATTAAAAAACTTTGATAGTGAAAACAGTCGTGTCGGTCTCTCTAGCTGGAAAAGTGTGCGAGCGTTAAATACAATTTCTTAGTTGAAAAATACTCACGTTGAACGAGCTAATTTCATTCATGCGTCAACTTTTCTCAGTGACATCGAATTTTTATATCGCTAATAACGTCGCTGATCGTGATAGACGCGTGTCACGTATTAAACGCATATTCATTATTTTTTAATATATTTCCAAGACACGCATTTAGCATTTATCGTTTCAGGTTAACAAAATCGATCCTCTACAAAGTAGCTGCGCGGAGGGGATACTTGTTGCTTTCTTTTGCTCTCGCGTAAATGCAATTTCTCTCTCTTCCTCGCTCTCTGCTCCTTTATATTTTTAGAGTGCTTTCTTCATTCAGCTATTTTGACGCAACTCGTGTTTGTGCGTGGACGCATTAGAATATCAAAGTACGCCATGCAAGAAAAGCTGGACGATAAAAAAAAAATCTTAACTCCATGCTACGCAATAACATCTATTATAATTATAACAAAATGACTTAAGTGTTGTTCGCAAGTTTTGCGCTAAGCGCTTTATATACAAAAACAAGCCCAAATTGATAATGCAAGAAAATTTGAGACATTCCACACATTTCATTAATATAAATATAACAAAATACATTCTTTTTTATGTTTTCTCTGCAGAAGCAGGAGAAGCAGCAGCAGGTCAGAAGGCTGGATCACCTGCGTGGTATGTCGTCTGGTGCGAAGCGACTCGTACAGTCGCTTCGCGGGCGTAACGTCACTACCAGCAACAGCAGCAGCAACAACAACAATAACAACAACAGCGGCAGCAATCATCATCTCCATCAGCATCATCGCAGCGGCAGCGGCTCCTCGCACGACATCGGCGGCGGCGCCTCGGCGAGCACGAGCGCGACGCGCCTCTTCGATCGTTACGACAGCGGCCACGAGCTCGACGAGATATCCGTCATCGGTCGCTCGGGGCCCGACGATTACACGGCCGCCGCGACGACGCCCACGACCCCCTATCATCAACAGCAGCAGCAGCAGCAGCTGCATCATCATTATTCCAGCGGTGGCGCTGCGCCGATTTCACCCGCGGCTACTGTCATCGGTGGCGTCGGCGGCGGCGGTGGCGGCTCGAGCCTCGGCAGTGTTGGCCTCAACAAGCAGTATGACAGCCGCCAGACGCTCTACAGCATCGCCGGATCGATGCCCAACTCGCAGGCCAGCGGCGCCGCCGGCACCAACAGGCTCGTCACTCCTGCTGGTGAGTTTTCGCACCGGAGAGATATAATTCGTATAATAATGGATGTATATGATTCGAATAAGTTTCCGCTTCAACGATTATTTGTCCCTGACGAAATACAACAAAGAGATTCTATCTATTCTTGACTTATGAAAAAATTGATCACAACTCGAAGAGAAAATAACGAAATTTAAGGCGAAAATTGAAATTAAATTAAATATTTTCAGTATCTGATATCTTTGATCTGATATCAATGATTCATCAGCAGGCTCTTCTTTCACTCTGAAACAGATTTAATAAGATTAATTATTATGTTGAAATAATTTCATACTTTTATGCTTATAAAATAACCATTACCCAACAACTTATAGTTAAATATGCCGTTGGATTCCATGTTTCTCACTTAAAATGCCATAAACGATTAATCTTTCCGTATATAGTTGTGTTACACATCAAACTAAGTAACTTGAAAATAATAATATTCACAAATCGTGATATAAACAGAATAACGTTGAAAATTAACAAATAGGATTGGAGAAATTACATTTTACCTTGTGAATAATTTTACAACAAATACAAATTATAAATTTTCAATAACGATTTTACTGCTTTAAAAACGCACAAGTAAATCTATATCCAGCTATCTATTAGCTGTAAATATAACAATGAAAATATACAAAATGGATACGTAAAGCGTGTAAAGCTCGTCGTTGTCAAGTTGCGCGCAATGATCACGTGCCTCCGCGCGCGAGGCTATAATGCATAAGCTGCTTGCTGCTCTCTACGCGATGTATATGTGTGTGTGCGTGTATACAGCGAGAGCTCGAGATATTATACATAAGGTGCCGTCCATTATGCCAACTGCGCCATTAGAGAGCTCCGCAGCAGCACCTGACGCGCTGCACCCTCTAATTGTCAACTATTTATTTTCTCGAGAGAGAGGGAGAGAGGTACCAGATGTTACTGCCTTACATTCTGGCCACTGTTTACAGTGCTCGGCGGCTGTTGCGGGGTCATTAATTTTTCTGTCTCTCTTTCTCGTACTTACAGCCTAATACTACTCCGCTGTACGCGGCGCACATATATGTATCACGACCGCGTCTTTATATTTATTATATCTCGTATACGACACAGCGCAACAACATATTGGCCTCCGTGTTTACGAGTTCCGAGGCGGAGTTGGAAAGAAAAAAACAGGGGAGACACGTGTGTTTGTGTGTGCGGAGCTTTAGCTGCTGCTGCCAGTACGTCGCAGCGTTATTATACTTGCGAGAGCTTGCGAGAGATGCATCGCGGCGCTGCGCATGCATACTCGTGGCTAGTTTTCTTGAAAATACGAGCGTCGAGGCAGCGCCGCCCATCGGTACGGGATACACGAGACAGTCGCAGGGGGGATTTTTTAATCGTCGTAATTTATAGTTATTCTATATTCATTTATGGATTTATTCATTTCGTCCGTTGGGAATATATAAATTAGTTACGCGCGTCGGAGTTTTGCTCCGCTCGGCAGGCATCGGAGATCCTTCCTTTTTTTTTGGTGTGCGCGAAGCACAAAAAAAAGCGACTCGCATACCCGCCTGTACATTCGTAAACAAGCACGACGAGCTCGCGCGACAGAAGCAAAAAAGAAAAAAAGATAAAGAGGCAGGTATACGCGAGAGCGCAGCCATGGTCTTTTGCCGCAAGTATGCCGAGTACGCGAGGAAGGAATGTCGAAACTCGCTGCCCCTCCTTTGCATCGCGTGCATAATTTTGTTTGAAAAGACGACGACGGCTTTCCTCGGCCGGCTATTATATATATGCCATACTCGTAAACGTTGTAGGTTTTATGCGTAGGGCGTAAATATTTTTCTTTAAAGCCCGAATTTTTAATTTAAACACAAATTTTGTAAACCCACGCAGTTGAAAATATTTCCAATGATGTTTATGTAAAAGTGTAATAAAAATTTTTTTCTCAACTTTGTTCCCCTTGCCATCTTATTTGTACTGATAGAAATCTTTTTAAAACCATGCTGTACTTATACAATTATTTTAAATCTGCTACTTGCAGATACACTGGTACAAGTACTCGCCATCTAGCGGTAGAGGCTGGCTTCAATTATCATTGAGTTCTAATACATTTTTCGAGTAATTAACTCAAAAATACATCAATATTAAAGAAATAATTTTTTTTAAATATCGAAGGATAAACTTCACTCAAATTCATGCATTTCCCGACACAAAGATTTCACGAAAAAGTATCTCAAATAAAATTCGGTATCGGCTACATTAATTTTAATTTACAATTTAACGTTAACTATGGATTAAATTGTTTCCTGTTTTTTTAAGTTAACTATAGCGATATTTGGATATACTTGACGCAAGTCGTTGGCTGAACGAACCGTACGTCATAAAGTCAGAGAAGCTACGAGAGAAAGAAAAGAAGAAACCGACCAGTTTTTACATCGTATCATTATGCGAGGGAGAAAAAAAAATTAAAGAAGAAAAAAAATCGTACGTTTAATCAGCCCGCGGCAACTTCAAATTGTTTCGCCAGTACTCGCTCTGCGCAGTGCCAGCTAATTTTTTTCTTTCTCTCCCTCTTCGAGGAATGAGAAAACCGCGAGCAGAACCGCGTGTATAATGTACATGGAAAAAAAAGTAAAGAAAAAAGTGGATATACGTACGCACGTTTGACCATGCATCTGCCGTTGACGGGTTCGTTATTACCATTACATACGCGTGTACGTTTACGAATATGCGTGTCTGTGTGCTTACGACGTGCATGTATTGTTGATGCGTATGTTAGTGTACGTTCGCGTGCGTCTGGGAAAAAAACTTGCACATTTTCTTTTCGTTCATCAGACAGCGAGTTGGGATATTCATTTCTCTTTTCCGTCTGAGCTCTTTTCCAACATAACGTGCGTTCGTAAAAAAAACATACAAAAATCATAAACGCGTATTACACGCGTATGATAACCAATTTGCACAAGTATTTATAAAACTACAAAAAAAAATTACTATGTAATCGAATTTCATCATGTTTGATACGTCACTTTTTGAGCTCTAATATTTTAATCGCTATGGCTGCTTTTACAAATGATAAATATACTTTGCGCATATCTATACTTTCTCACGTACACACTCGTGTTCGTATATAAATATAATAATAAAAGTTTCCTCGGCCCGGAGTGTCGCCAATTAACGCCTGCTGAATCCCCAAACGGCTACAATAGACAAAAGAGATGGGGAGAGAAATCGAGAGAAAGAAGAGTAAGAGTAAAGGGAGCAGAAGAGAGAAACAGACAGAAAGGAGTAAAATTAAATTCGCTCGCTTTGACTGAACTTTTGTTTAAGTTGCCAACATATATACTCTATAGGCTTTCTCGCTCGCTCGAGGTCCACAAGTTGGTTCTTTCATTTACTTTATCGCGCGCGCCCAACCAACCCGACCCACCCCCCGCCTGCCGCACATACGTACACGGCTCGCTACGTTATACCTTTGGGGGATCTGATTGTTCTTCGTCGTAGTCTTTCTCTCTTTCTACTGCGACTTTTTAACCTCTTATAAAATTTGCCGTTGAAAATTTGCGCTAATTCTCGTCGGGTGATTATTATTTTTATTACAGTCATCGGGACGATGGGTAATCCGCATAATCTCGTCGCGAATGTGAAAAATTACCGAAATGACTTACGGTGCCATTTTCTTGCCCAGCATCTGAATCTGAATTAATTAATTCTCTTCGTAATGTGTTGTAGGTCGAGAGCCTTTCTCGTGTAAAAACTGCGATTAGCTCACTGGCCTCGTGTTTTATGTGTTTTACTTTTTCAGTGAAACAGACCCAATTTATATCAATCGAGGACTTATCTCGGAAAAATTTTTTCAGAGTGCAAAAGGAAAGATGAACACGAGTCGTGACGAAAAAACAAACGCATCTCTCGAGTACTCGCGCGAATATAGTATTACGGTCAACAATATTCTTAATTAAATTTACTGCCTCGCGCGCAAAACGAACACGCTACCGAGCGTGTTTCTTTCTGTCTTCATCTCGTTCATCCATATTTATCAGTGGGCAAGACGCGCAAAAGCTTTAAAAACAACTCCCGAAGTATGCAAAAAATGCAAAATAAAGAGAAGAGAGTCAGTGGCCAAAACATAAAAAAAAAAAAGATGAACACAAGCCAGAAACTGAAACAAAAGTACACGAACACTTTTGGCTCGTTCAAAATGTTCGAGGTCTTTCTCGCCCCTCTCCGAAGTGTACATATAAAGTATATCCTCTCACCTGCAGCAAAGGCTGAATCTCTAATCAACTGCCAGCTGCCAGGTAATTAAGACTTTTCTCTGTTTCTCTCCTTCGTTCTCTTCCTTCCTATAAATATATATAAGTCACGATTCAACGGTCTTCCTCTCCTCGTTTGGCCGTTGTCGAAATTAAGAATATCTTTAATTAAGTCTGATCGTGAATTGCTGCCGCTCTGGACGTATATATAAAGCAGCAACAGCAGCACGAGTTTCCCTCGGCGACGTTGCAAAAAGTCCAAAGTTGTTGTTTTTTTTGTCTCTATCGGCTATGCGTTCCGAAAGAGAGAGAGAGAGTTTCTCTTCTGGACATTGATCAATGGGTCGCGCGAACGAGCTGCATGTATACAATGTATGGGAATTTGTTACTTTTCTTTGTCTAACTTGAAAATGTATTTCGAAATTCGGGACGACCTTACCAGTCTTGAGCGGTGAAATAGATATTGATGCATTATTCAGAACGAAAAAGAAAATGCACGAAAAAATCTCATTTATTCATGTTGAATCTTCGAGAATCACAGGGGAAGGTTGAGTGTGTAATAATGCTATCAATTATGCCTCAATATTATTACGATTCAAACCTAATTTGCTTCGAAATGTAATCAACCGATCGATTTCATAAAGCTCATTAAAAATGATATCGATCGCTCCCAAACTATGTACCTTCGAGATTCGAGCGACGACTTGATTGTTTTTCCCACCCATACCAGCGGTGCGGACGATAGCTAATGTACCCATAAAATTTGCGTATTATTCATATATATATAGCTATATGGCCGCGTTCAGATGGTCGTACGTCACAAAGTAGTTGCCGCGGCGCGGATCTGCTGAGTTGACACTTGCGAATAGCCCCCGGGGACTAGTTGCGAAGCTATGTGTGTATGTGCGATTGCAGCTGGAAACAGATTTTCCCGACTCTCGGTTGGCGATAAATTATGACTCTCTTCTTGCTCTCTCTCTCTCTCTCTCTCTCTCTCTCTCTACTTCTCTTTCTCTCGCGTAATGTATAGACACACACACATATATTCGTGAAAAATTATAGCCCGTGGCCGTGTGCGAGTTACTGTTTTTATATGTATAATAAAAGCAATGCATCGTCCGCGTCCGGGTGTCGGCCGGGCGGTATCGAAAAATCTCGACGCGCAAAAGCAAATGCCGTGGCGCTTCGATTCAACGAAAATCTTCATGGAGATCGTCGAATAAATTAAATTTCATTAACCTCAGAAACGGGTTCGAGGGCGAAAACATTGTCCGAGACAGGTTTATTCGGTCCGTCCGTATCTGCTGTATTCCAAGTAACGTGATTTCGACCTTGACTCTAAGAACGCAAGACGAGTCTTGTGGCAGTGTTGACATACTCGTTGCTTGGGCTCAATGCGGTAGTTCATGCGTAAATTATTTATCTTAATAATTTACAATTTATAAATAAATAAATTGATTGACATAAATAAATTGATAAATAACTTATAATAAGATATTCAACTTATTTCATTGATAATTAGTTTTCTATAACGAGTTTTTCGGAAAAGAACTTGTCGCCATCTAGTGATGAACTCTAAGAGGGGACGTTTTAATAATAAAGTTTATGTAATATCATTAAAATAAATCTGAAAGGAATTAAAGATTTGAAATACCATTAGAAATCCAATTAGCAATCAAATTGACTTTAATATACTTAATGTTATATTGGATAACATATAAATATAATTATTTTTACTTTGTCACTTTTAGATCTACACGTAATGGTACTTGCCATCTAGTGGTGAAGGCTTAAAGTTTTATTATCGAATTTTAAAACTGGTATAAATTTTATGAAACAATTACTTTGTCGATTTCAGGTCATTTAAACTCTGCTATATATTTGTAACAGAAAAATTTTATATTTTATTAACAGAAATATTTTAAATGGTCATTTTTTGACATTAGACTATTATCAAACTTTCATGCTTTGTAAGTTATAATGAGAATGTAATTTTACAACACTCACGTAAAATATTACATGTTCGGTATTTCTTTAGAACAACTTTGTCCTGTGGAACAGGTGTGAAAAACGATCTTTTTACAATTTATTCGTTAAAAATCAAGAACTCACTGAGTTAAAAAGTGAATGAAATATGACACGACCCATAGCATTGCCGAATGCTTCCTCGCTCAAGAACACCTTATTGTCCAAGCATTTTGGTGTAAGAAATATTTTTTCCTCATTGAGTGATGTAATTTTTCGTCGCTGAATTAAGCTGAATTTTTAATTTCGTTATTTGAATTCGCAATATAAAAGTTCGTTAGATAAAGGTTCCACTGCAGATTTATTGTAGATAGACTACATAAATCTGGTGTAAGAGGGTGAAAAAATAGAGTACGAGCAAGAAAAAGAGAGAGAGAGCTAGTTAACGCCTCTCGAACTTTCCTGTTATTACTATCTCCAAAAACCTGTGCTAAGGGATAAAACGCCTCGAGGCTTTGCCTTATTCCAGCTCCGATCGTTCGCTCGATCGGAAGAATAACACCGATCGTATCTGTACGTACGGCTCAAAATGTGATTTGATTTTCGCTATTTCGCTGCAAGTAAGTTTCGCAATTATTTTTTTATCGCGCGTGCGCGTGGAGAGCTCTCTCGCCTACCTCGTGTTTTTGCAGTTCCGTTTTTCTCTCCTCCCCGAAAAGTCGTTTAACCATTAGTCAAATAACTTCATTACACGAGCTGCGATCGAACATATGTATGGGAAACAATGAATTACGGAAGTTTTTTTTATCCCTCGTGTAATTACACCGGTATATCGATCGACGAAAGGAATGTCATTGTCTCCTCTTTTCGAAAAGTGGCGGCGATAAATAAAGCGCGTTATATACCCTTTTGGCGCGGGCACGTGTGCACGGGTCGCCCTCACGGTGCACTTTCCGCGCGAGCGCGAGCTGAAAGCTCGTATATATATCGTGAGCTACATCTAGGTCCGCGCGCGCGCGACTCCCTTTTCTCCCCCTCCGCAAAGCTCGTGTGTGGCACCTAGTGGATTAAAAGTTACTTTTGTATTTTCAAGTTGTTTATGGCCGGCAATTAAAGTGAAGTATTTGCCGCTCCTTAAAGTACCCGTACTTCCTGCGCGGGTTATAGTGTCCTGCGCACGACACATTTAAGGCACACAAACACACACACACACACGAAATCGCACATCGTTCGAGACAGCTAGAGAGAAGGCTCGAACTGCGCTGTAACAACTTTACATCCCTTCGCGCGCTTTGATAAATAGATCGATTTAATTCACAAGCCTAAGTTGCTTCTACCGCTGCTTCTGTGTTGGTGTGTTTGTGTATGCGAGCGCGGAGTATTCATGGGCAATTTCTTCGATATAATCCCTGCACTTGCAAAAGCAGCTTCGCGTCTTTTTATTTATTATATGAGCGCCGCATATTTATTGCTCTTTACCTACAGCCACATCGCGCATAAAAGAAAACCACTGCTATTACATTGGCAAAGAGCTCCCTTCTAGAAATATGATTATTTTTATTTTCATGTATTTTAAAATGCTAATAGAATTAGACGTTGAAGTACTTGGATTTTTGATCATAAATTAAAGCTTCACTGGTCTTCTTTAGCAATAAATATCCAAATATTTCAAAAAATATTTTAACGTTGCAAAAAAGCTGAAAATTCTAAAATCTCAGATAAATAAAAAATGTGTATTTTTAAAAGTTCGACTAGGTTTATAATTGTAGAACAGATATTCAATTTATAGCGTTATTGCATGTATATTGTATTCCCGTTTATTATTTACGTTACTGCTTAGTCTACTTTCTTTCGAGTACACTTGACACTTTCAATGTATGAACGTCAATTCATTTTATTGCGTTTAATCTGGGTTTTCATTTGGTCAAAAACCAACTACATTAGGAGTTCAGTCTATCAAAAATTTACCAAAATGGAATTTTTAGATAGCGAGTATAACAAAATCGGTAAATATTTGAAAAAAATGTTTGAAATCCCATGGACTTTGACCAAATCAAAGTAAATTTGAAAACTTTCTGGGATTTGTCAAGTTTTCAATGTAACATTATTGTCAATTGCTATTCCTGTGGCATGAAAGGATTGATAAATATACATTGATGAACGCATAATACAGTTTTAATAATTTCTTTAAAATTGCGTATTATCTTTCGTTTCGCTGTACCGGCGCACGATGAAATAATGTTATCAATAAATGCCGAAACTTCTACTAAATATTTCTCTAAAAAACTCTACGGTGCCCTATAGAATATCAAGTTCAAAGTTTCCGTACAACCTTTTATCCAGTGAAATAATTGCACCGGGCTAACGTTCTTCGTCTTAAATTAAAACTGAACGGCACAAAAACCGATAAAACGTTACGCGTTATCAACATTAACGTCTTATTTTCAAGACACTACCGTGGACATAAATACCCACAATTCTGCATCATAAAATATAAAATGCGTTTAATTTTGCGCCACCGAGCAGCGAGTATAATATAAAACTCTCGCGCGCAGGTTTGATTAGAATTAATTGGCCTCGACGCAAGCGAGCAAGCAATAGTGCATCAACGGTCGCGGTATCGCGCATAATAATAACGCATTTTATGCGTATTATACACCTTTTATATACACTTTTCCAACGGCAGCTCTGCTTTACAACGAGACGACGTCGCCTTGGCGGATGATGATGGCCTGCACGACGTCGTCGTCGTCAATTTTTTTTTTGTATAGAGATGTACGTTCGCAAAGTTATTCATAGTCCTCCGACGCGGCGACGGCCGCGACTATGCCGTCTATGCCGCTGCTACTGTGCACCGGCATATAATACGGCGAAAGTGGTGTATTACCGGCAATTTTTCTCTTACGCGGCCTTCGTCTGCATTTATTGCGGATGAGGCCTTAATGAAAAAGTGCCTGTGCTGTATCGCCGCGCCATCCCCCGATGTCCTTTTTTTCTCTATTTTTTCGATGCAACAAGCTATATAACTAATGAAAAAGAGGCTGCGATATATTTAGTGGGTTAAAAATCGATTGTTCATATAAAAATGCACGTATACAAAAAAATAAGGTAGGACGGCTTTGCGCTGGATTTTTATACATTATATTTCCCAAGGAGCAGAGCTTGAAACTTTTTTCCTCCTGCTTTTATACACACACACACACACACACATTCGCACGCCGAAGGAGCGAAAAAGTATTTAAGTATCGCCGAAGCAAGTAAGAGAAAGCTGTTAAAAGAAGTGCCTCGCGCGCGCAAGCAAGAGCAGCAGGAAGGGAAAGGCTAACTTATTGCGTGTAATCCGTGCTCTGCCACCGAGACGTATGTCGCCTTGAGAATAAAGAATCACAAGCGCAGCAGTATCTTTCTTTCCTCTAGTGCTTCTGCTGCTGCTGCTGCTTCTATGTGTGTGTGTGTGTGTGTGTGCGTGTTTGCAACTTTTCGCATTCGCTCCGGATTAATCTCGAAAAGTAAGGAATTTTCCCTACTTCATCATCTCCTTCTTCTTCGTCTTAATATTTTTTTTTTTAGTCGCCGTCGTCGTCTTCTTCTTCTTGGTTGCCGCCGCTGCTGCTTCTTCGTTTTATTATATGAAATACGAAACGAGCGCGTAATTCATTTGAGCAGGAGGAGTATAAAATATTAAGTTATATATGTGTTAAAGTCCGGGAGAGAGAAACGTGCCGAGAGCGACGGTAAAGTATTAACGCCTAAGATGTTTTCTTCTTTACGGTTAATTTAGCACCCCGAGTCTCTCTCACTCTCACTCAGCCTGTGTGTATGTATGTGTGAACGCATCTTAGTCGGTACATATATATTTGCCTGGCATAAAGTATATACATAAATTGTAATTCATGAATTCAGCCGTCAAAGTTTGTTTAATGGAAATTTACATTCGTATACGATATACAGACAATATTTTCAGTTTCCATGCTGTACTGTGTATATGCACGTGTACGTTGTATACACTCGAGCTCTAAGCAGCCGAAAACCATTTCGTTTTCATTTTCATTTTCTCTCTCTTCTCTCTTCTCTCTCGCTCTGGTGTATCCATTATGCGATTTCCGCCGAAACGGGGGTATATACTATATACACGCGTTGATACGCCACAAAAGTTTTCGCTCGCTATGTACCCGGCCGGCGCACCAGAGAGAGTTGCAGTATTAATCAACGTTCGACGTTAAACAACGTTATCCACGCACACATTGCTCTTGATCAGATTTGCACGTAGCTATATATATAGTTCGGCTCTCGCGTGCTGAACCTGGCACGTAGCAGCAACAGCAGCAGTAGCAGTACTGGCGGTAACTCCATTGAAATTTTGCATTTTCTTTGATCTCTTATCGAGCTTCTCTACGTGTACACTCCTTCACTCTCTATGTCTTTTTTTTTCTCTCTTGGTATTATATACTCTTGTGCTTGCGAGGCTTGACAAGTGTGTGCATGCCTGCGCGGGCTTGTCTCATGTCGGGTTATACACTGTACACACTGTATATAATACCCGTAAGAAAGAAAAGCGTTTGTGAAAGTTGCAGGCAAGCATCAGCAGTCGAGTTGTCCCTGGGGAGAGAGAGAGAGAGAGAGAGAGAGAGTGCAAAAAAAAGCGAAAAAGCGAAAGAGAAGGAGCAGAGAGGAGGATGAAGGAGAGAAGAAATGCAGTTCATATGGATTGACGTACCTTATATACACACACACACACACACACATACGTACGTATATGCGAGCGCGTTTTACACTGATTTATGGAACTGTGCCAGCAACTGTGAAAGCCGTATTTATAAATCAACCCAAAAACGTTCGAGAAGGAGAAAGAAGTTACACACATATATATACGCGCGCGGCTGACTGTACGTTGAGATTGACTACTATTGAAGTCGCTAGTATATAGCACTTGTATATCCACGCGTATATAAACGAAGCCGTTGACAATACATACAACGTAAAATGCATACGGCTTCTATATACAGACGGGCGACAGGTTAATCTCACGCCTTTTTCATTTTCCCTCCTCCCTCCTTTTAATTTCCCGTTTTTGTTTCTTATCGTTTTCGTCATCTCGCACGAAACTCGTTTTCAAAATCAGTCACCGATATACACGCGCTCCGTATCGTACACAGCTGCGCTTATATATATAAGTAGGCCAAAATATGAGTGGTAATCAAACATGTTTGCGCGCTGGCACTCATCTGCAGTAGCCCTGCACCGCGCGTTATTTGTCGTGAAAGTTAAACTTTCCGCATGCTTCGGGGGGAGCGCATTTCCTGTCTATGTATATATGTGTACCGAGCTCACGCGCGTATATTATATCAAATGCGCGTACACAGTACACACACACACACCTCAAAAGTGGTGGTGGTGGTGGTGGTGGACGATCGATCCGCGCGTCCATGTATAAATTCATATCTGTGTGTAGATACATATACAGGGTAGCTGCTGGGCCAACTGGGCCAAAAGTTATTTGCCACGGCGCTCGGCGCTATATATACACTATATCGAAAATCGCTACGCGTATATATACTTTCTCTCTCTCTCCCTGCGCGCAACTTACACACACCTATATACTCGACCCATCGCACGCACGAATACGTGCCACGTACAGCAAGGGATGGATCCGATATTACAGCACGTATATACGTGTATATATATAGCGTAAAGGCCAGCCAGTGCGCATAGTAGGGGCCAGGCAGCAGCGCCGAGTATACATAACGTAATATAGGTATTTGCGAACGGAAGTTTAATTAACCATCGCCCTTAGGCCGAGGCGCTGGCAAATATTTGGTCGGGTCATTTACTCCCGGCGAGAGTCCCTTCGTCCTCTCTCCCGCTTCCTCTCCCGGCTGCTCTTGATCCAACTATATATGCATATATGTACGGTAACGTTACATGCGCGGCGCATACATAAATGCATGCATACACTGGAGAGAGAGAGAGAACGCGCGAATAAGCGTGAAAATTGCAGCACTTACATATTTATGCATTATCATGAACCGACGCCCTGAGCGCGTCGTTATAATGTAAGTGTACGTATTTACGAGCGAGCGAGAGAGAATTATAATTTCTTATATACGCGCGAGATGTGAAATATTACGAATGTTATATTATGAGCGTCCAGAGGGAGTAATCAAAGGGACACGACATATACTAGAAAGAGATATCGATTCTACATCTAAGCGTGTATATTACACACGCGATTACATTATAAACGATATGTACAATATACTTGAACGCGCGTCTATCTATTATGGAGTTCGTTTAATCCCGCATATAGCTCGCGCGTATCGTGCAGTTGGTTACAATTTCAGTCACGCCTATAGGACACGTAACGTACCACTACTACTATTACTGCGCGCGAATAATTGGGATATTTACTTGCGTTGTGCGCGCGCGCGGAGAAATGAGCAAATTCCGAATTCGTATATTACGTATTACGCCGCGTATATATGTGTGTAATAACGTGCAAAACGCGCAGGCTTAGCGAGAGAGAGAGAGATCGATTACGTATATGTATATACCCGCGTATACCACATGTATTATTTATACATTACGTTGGGTGAGCTATACGCATACACACGCGCGCGCACATATAGTCGGGCGCAGGTAAACATGAATTATCGTCGCTCGGCTTCTTGGAATACTAATAATCCAGATTCGCAATGTATAATACGTACGTGCTCTAATCAGTGCTCGCCTCCCTCTCGCACCCTTTCCCGTACTCTCTACGACCCGCGGCTCTAACGGGGCGAATTGAATAATTATACACTTCGAGCGTGGGTGTCGCGCCCGCAAAAAGTGTACGCGCACGACTGCGACTACTATACTAAACGGCGTATACCACGATAATAATAGTCAGGCAGGCCTACGACGGAACATATTCAAAAATTCATGATGCGCAAACTGATTATGATGGTATACATAGAGGTGCGCTTGGTATATAGCCGCTACACTTCGGTGAGAGGCGGGGAGGGGAGGGAGGAAAACAGCGTGGGAAATACTCTCGTCAAATTATTCCCCGAGTCCCGGCCGAGTAAAGGCACAGAGCGCAGCGTGCGAGATACGTATATAAAGAGAGAAAGAGAGAAAGAGACAGACACGGACAGATAGAAGAGAGAGAGAGAATCTCTACGTTTTATATCTATAGCTGCAGAGATAGAAATGCTAAATTCTCGCCGACACACACACACAGAGTTCGCGCGCGCTCCCGAGCTCTAGCGAGAAACGAGGCTGTTGCACTCGACTCAATTAAACGTGAATCGTTCCGCTTTCTCTCTATCTCCGCATCCACCTCGATTTTCCCTAGATCGAACGAAATCGATTAATTCCATGCGCATTACCGCACACACGTATACACACACACACACAGACACACTCACACACTTGTCGATGCGGCGCTTGGGCTTGGCGAACGTTGCGAACTAATAAAATCATCTCGAAATTGTTGTGTGTGTGTCTGTGCTGTATCTGCTGCTGCTGCTGCTGCTGCTGCCATTACGCACCACAGAGCTCGGGCACCGAGAGCATTTGCTGCGCTTTAATATTTTAATTCCTTTATATTCTAGAATCGAGTCGAGCCAGCTCCATAGCACGTATTCTACTAATATTACGTGCTGTACACACAGACACACGCACAAACACAAACTTGATGCGCGCGACCCGGCGGCCTTTGTGCAATATGGTAAAATGACCATCGCGAGCATTAGAGTGGCAGCAGCAGCAGCAGCATTGGCGGCGTCGGCCATTGTAAGAGTTTTCCTCCACCCCCCCCCTGCCGCACACCGTAACAGCTCGCGTTATATTCCGAACTGTTTAACCGTGAACGCTTTTAACGATGTTGAACTCGATGATTGCCGGTATTATATTTCGACGTGCGCGCGCTAACACACGCACAAAGCTCGCGAGCCCAGTTTGCATAATAATGTACCTGTGTGCGTGTGTGTGCCTGGGAAAGTACGGATCTGTATGTGCAAACGCGCACGTTGTTAAGGCATTGTTTTCGATAATAATAAAAAAGCAGAAAGAGCAAACAAACAATCGTGATGTGCGCGCAGGGAGAGAGAGACGGTATAATAATAATAATGGGAGAGATACAAATACAAAAAAAGAAAAATCGTTCGTTGTTATTATCCGCGCGTTTACGACCACGATGACGAGACGACAACGCCGCGATCCTCGTATATAGGACGTACTATATATATTATATTCGCGAGTGTATAACGATGTTCCGCGAGATCGGGCGCTCTGCGTTATTACAACGACGCCGAAGTCACATTACTCGCATTTTCAATCGATTTTCTCTCTCTCTCTCTCTTTCACTGCCGCGTCTTCAAAATATCAGCTCTCCATTATGTATGGATTTTATACAGACGGTTTACATTGTCCTCGTGCAAATTGTAAAGTTCGCTCTCTGCAAAAAAAAAACTGGATGGGCTTTTGCAGTTTATGAAAAATTATGAATTCGCGACGGCGAAAAATCAGCGTATCTCTCTCCTAGAGCGCCCGCCGAGTTCAATACGAATTCCGCTGTAAATATCACATACGTATTATGTACTCCCGGCATATACTCGGGATGGTCGTCGTCGTCGTCGTCGTTGTTATCTCGAGCTTGTATTGTACAAAAATCGCGCAAACACCGTGTGCGTATATTATACACGAGAGTACCGAGCAGCGGCAGCATCAGCAAAGGTAATAATAATAAAGATACGCGAAAACGACGACTGTATACGTGCGCTTTTATATACACAAATATATTATTTTGTACACGGCGCGCGGCGCACATTCTTATATAAGCGTGCGATTTTACGATCGCCTCGCGCGCGCTAATACCTCCGCAACGAGGGTAGTTTTCTCCCCTTGCTGCTCTTTGGCTGTGCTGTATGTAGCATTTGGGCCATTAAAATTCACTACTCACAAATTTCTGATATTTTTCCTTTGATTATGTATCGCGGGTATATTCGTTTATTATTCAAGATTGAATGTATGTACTAGTATATATTTACTATTTATTGTATCAAAGTTTCATCGAAATTTTGAAAAATTTGACAAAACATGGCTGAAGTTTTGAAAGATTATTAATCACGTTGAAAAACTTTGCAGCAACTTTTTCGCAAATTTTTTTTTGAAACTTTTGGATAAGTTTGCCTAACTGCTCTTATACGGTTCTCGTTACTTTGCCACTTGCAGATTTACAGATAAATTTACTCGCCATCTAGCGACGAAGGCGGGCGATATGATTAAATTTTCTTAAATTTTATGAGCAATTAACTAAAAAAAATCATCAACACATTTATTTTTAATAAAAACATTCTTTAAATAAAAGTAGTGTGCATGGTTGTATTCAATGAATTTTCGGCATAGTTTAGTTCTGTTAATGTAAAATTATCTCAAATAAAATGCAGTGTCGGTTTCTTCAATCTTAATGTCTGATTTTACATCAAATATGCATTAAATTTAAAGCTTTCCTCTTTAAATGGTGCAGATGAAGGCGAAACTTTTCACACATACACTCGCACTAACAAGAAAGAAAGAGACAGATAAGGTCGCACGCGCATTCAAGAATATATAACATCTACGCGCGCGCGTGTATGCACATCATCAGAGCAAATGAAAACGGTGAAAATTCGGTCTGCGCGCCGCCTCGGCGAGCTGGATCGGAGCAGTTCGTTAACATTTTATATCATACACACACACACATACATATAAACGCAGTTCGTCGTACAGTACGTATATTATAGCTGCTGCGCTGCTGTACGCGCGGTATATAGAGATATAAATATTTCGCGTTTATACCGGGAGGTGCGAGCGGGGTTATAGTGCGCAGCGCTGCGCGTTATATAACGGGCGCGGGGGCTGTTAATTGCAGCGCAATGGCAGCAGCGCCAAGTCGAGTTTCAGTGGAAAATCAAGTCTTATAATTCCGGCTCTCTCGCTCTGGCTTTCCTCGGCAGCGCCAAGATTTATTATATCTATACGTATGCGTACGCGCGCGAATTTCACGCGCCGTACTACTACTACTGCCTGCGCTAAATTGCGAGAAATAAAATCGACGCGCTAATTCGAGCGAGTCTTGTTTATTCTCGGGCGCGCGTCAAGGCACGGAGAGCCGGGAGACTATTGCGTTTGCGATAACTCATTGCCTCGGTGCGCGTCGGTGTTTCATTGCCCTCGATTTATTTTATTTTTTTTTCCATTTTTTTTCTTTGAAAAAAGCTCACTGGGAGAGAGAGCGATGGAATTTTCTTTTCCGCTACTCTGCAGCCGAGAGAGAGCCGAGCCCGAGCCCGAGCCAAGCTATCTAGATGCAGATCGGAGCTCATGGCCTATACCTCCACACGATTAGCCCCCCACAAGTATGAGAGAGAGAGAGAGAGAGAGGGTGGAGGAGAGGCCGCCGAGCTCTGGAAAATTGAAAAGTTAAAAGTTGAACGAGCGGGGTAACTTATACATACACTCGACAAGCTATATCGGGGGGTAGAAGCGAGAAAAGCTTTCGAGTTAAAAAAAAAAAAAAAACCGAGAGGGTCTTCGATTTCAAGCGATGGAGCTGGAAAAATTCAGTCTCTTTCCGAGCCCAGCTTCACCTCCGCTATACTATGATCGTGTGTGCGATATGCATCGTATAATACAGAGGCGAATATCATTGAATTGTTAACGAGCCGTATATTGTATTCTCTCGAAACGTATACAATACGGCTGCGCGCGAACTCGATATTTCGCATCTCTCGTTTAATGCGGAATAATGATAAATTTCCAACTCGCGCCTATACGAATCGTGAAAAATTCGATGATTGACCGAGAGAATAGTTGAGCTATTTTTTGTATGCGTATGTGTGTTTTTATACGGCATATATCGGTTTTTCGATCGGACATCGACCTTTTTTTATTATTTTTCGAAAACACTCGAAAACGTATATATAATCTTCATCGCGTATATAAACACGAGCGCAGACGGCAAAAACTTTTCCATTATTTTTTTCTCTTTTCACCCTGCCAAATGAACACTCTCCTGTATGAAGCAGTATGGGCACATAGGTGGGTATATATATGTCTGGAAACTGCGCAAACTGCTGCAGTGGCAAGTCGATAAGAAAAAGTGATCCTTAGCTTCATCGGCGCGCGCGCGGGAGCGCAAAAAGTGTCTACGGTATCTAACACGAGTCGCTTCTCTCTGCTCCTCCTGCGTGTTTTTTTTCTTCCTCTTTTTTCCACTTCTTTCCACCCATCTCTGTGTAGCTGCTCTCTTTTTCTCTCTCTGTCTGCGCGCGCGAAGCCCTCATAACTCGACGGACAGTGTACCAGCAGCAGCAGCAGTCTCGCTTCAGCGAAAAGTCAGCCTTTTCCAAGCCGTGTGGCGCTAATCTCTATCTCTATGCTCTCCGCTGGCTCCTTTTTATTTTTCTACCGGTTGTCTACGTAAACATTCCGTTTGTGTTCGCCTTTGGGTTAGTCGTGTACGTGTGTGTGTGTGTGTGTGTTTACTTACATATACTACTAATACTTGCTCAGGCGGGCTAAAAGATAATAATATAAAAACTCGGCGCGCTTCTCTTTTCTTTCTCCTCTTCTGTTTGCGATATCTCGTAAATAAATTGCGATGAACTTTTTCAACTGGAAAATAATCCGTATTCACTCGTTTTTCTTCGCGTATCGGTCTATTTGTGGATTCGATTGAAAATCCATAGCAGCTCCCTTCTGTACGCTACGTGTGTGTGTTTGCCGTCTAGATTATTGGGCTGTTATAGATGTCCGATAATCGGCTTATTAAATATTGCCCCCGACGACGACGTCGTCGTCGTGCATCGACTCGCTTTTTGTCTCTCTTTTATTCCCGCTGGTAATCGATCTCACCTTTCGAATTCGTTATCTTGAGCTTCTCCCTCTCTCCCTTTCAGACAAAGAAAAGGGAAGAAATAATTCATGTTTCACGAATGCACCCGAGCACGAACGATTGTGCAACGAACTAATGGCAAATTTTTCATTCAGCGAATGTTAAAAAAAAAAAAAAAAAGGGTGGAAAAAAATGTTCATATCGACAACGTCATTTCTCGCTCGCGCGGCTCGTCTTTCGGAGGAGCATCTGCTGCTCGTTGGTGGTGTGCCTCGACGAAACGGCAGTATAGTTCATCGGGGCGTGTAATTTGCTTATGCATTCGATAAAATACATTGATGACGTTGAGACGCCAGCAGCTCGGAGTTATCTCTTATACATTTTATATATATATAGCTATATAGATGCGCTCGGGGTACGAGGAATTTCTTTTCGCCTTCTAGAAATGATTCGCTCGGGCGACGATTATTTGCGCTTTGCGGCGTTCATAGCGGAATGAGAAAGACGCGGGTATATATATATTCTATATTATAGATAGCGCGGCGAAAATCGAAGAAGCTCGGCATAAAAAAAAAACCCCCCGAACGAGCTGAATCGAATATGAAATTTCGATAACGCTGGCGTGGCTTCTCTCTATTTTATGCTCATCTTATTTAAATCATTCGACCGTATTTTTTTTTCTGCTCCTCTTTTACTCCTTTTTTTTTTTTTTTTAATATTCACAATGGATGGCTTCGTTCGAGGTTATATTTATTATATATGTATATACGACGATGTGTATACGCTTGTGCGTGCGTGCGTATACGGATGGGTGTGTATATGCGCACTTGTACGCGTTTCGCTCGCATGTCATGTGCAGACTACTCTTTTACCCGAATCAAACCTAGTGCGCAAAAAATGAAAAAAAAAAGAAGAAACTCGAATCTGTAATAGAGAAAAAATATTACCCCCACGGTATACGTATGTAGGTCTGCGTGCAAAAACCAAAATTTCGCTCTTCGGATCGAACGTATGTGACGCGATCCCGCTCCTCCTCCTCCTGCCACTGCTGCCACGAATAAAAAAACGCACGCACGGAGATAGATCCAAACGAAACACGACGACTACTACTACTACTACTACCGTGGATTGAAACAAAACAAATTTTTTTTTAGCTATACCCGTTGAAGTGCTCGCTCGACTCGTTTCTTTTATTTTTTTCATTTTTTTTTTTTTTTTACAATCGCTCTATTTTGGCACATGCGGGTCGAGTGCAGCAGTCGCAGTAGCAGCAGTGGCAGTGGCATCAAGAATACGCACCGGGAAGTCTTGCAAAAAGCTAGAATATTCTAAAATTTATCGATCATTCCAATCACGTAGGCTCGTAAATCAAGCCTCTCGCAAATTTTGCTCTCGGCAGGCTAGGCTTGGCTGGGCGAGACGCGCGCACACGTAGCATTCACCTAAAAATCTCTTTCTTCCGTTTCTCCCTCGTGCTCTCTCTCTTTCTCTCTCTCTCTATTTTTTCCCCTTTTATTTCTGTTCAATCCAATTCTATATACATCACAATAACACCACCTACACACACACACACACGTATATACTCATATTATATATCCTCGAGAGATAAAGCACACGCGCACGGCAGTCGACGTTATTATATATATGGGATAGCTGCAGCAGAGCCCGGGCGGCGCGCGCGCGTATATAGATGAAACGGTTTGGCGCGCGCGCAAGACAAAATTAGCTTTGGAGCTATGGGAGAAAATTGAATCGTAAAAAGTTGATCCAATTACGCGTGGCGCGCGAGCTTTTGCCCTCTTCCGCGTCCCACGTAGCGCGCCCGGCTCCTACACTCCACTCCTTCTTCATCCTTCTTCTTCTTCTGCTCTTCTTCCTCTTATTCTTCCTCTGCAACCATCAATGCCGCGCGTCGCTCGCTCGCTCTCTCTATATACATATATATAATCTTGAAGAATGAAAGACAGCTCAACGAGGAGGCCGCTGGCTTCCTACACTATACCTATCCTATAACTGCGAGTTATATATCTATACGTATGTATTTTTAAAGGAGCGGAAAGCTTGTCTCGCGGGCGAGCGAGTCGAGTCGCGCGCGCGCCAAAGTTTTACTCGAGAACACAATCTAACTTATAATACGCGTTGTCGAGTGCACTGGAGGGAATACTGTACGAGGGAGAGGTGCACGTCGCTTGATCCTTTTTTGCGTGCGACGCACGAGTTGGTCTCGACCGTCTCTCGATTGCCAGTCGATGAGGTACAAATATTTTGGGAACAACGGATCGAGCTCGATCGAGAGCGAGACAGGAATATTAGTATGCAATCGTATATCGGAGAAAAACACGAGTTCCGGCAAAAAAGATCAGACTGACATCGGTCTTCTGCTGTTTTCCATCAAGCTTCGAGTACGCGCGTGGTCCGTATTAGCACAGGCCACATCTAGGCCGAAGTCGACCATCTTCAACGACCAACGACCGAAGATTCACTTCAAAAAAGTAGTACGAGTCAATGATCGATCGTACCTCTCCCGCGTATCGGTGAAAATTAGCCTAGTAATGCAGAGCCGAATATAGTCCATTATCGAGCATTACGCTGCGTCGCCACAGAGATAAAGATCTCATATACGTATACTGCAGAGTACTCGAAGATAAGCGCGTCATGGGAATATGAGCACGCGAACGCACGAATATAACGGGTTAATACGTGCCACACACTATAGATACACCACTCGTACACACTTGGCTCGTGCAGATACGAGCCGGAGAGAGCCGCGTGAATTATGAAACGCCAATTTAACAAAACGCGGGTGAGCCCAACTAGGTATGAAGCTAGCCCCCGACGCGGGAACTGTATAATAGTGCGCCAGTATCGGTGGCTGCATACGAGCTGGCGTCCATTATATAATATAGCTGCGAGCACAAGGAGCTGTCGTGGTCGACTTCTTTTTCTTTGACTCTCGCGCGTGCGTTACATTTTTTTTTTACTCCAACGGTGGCTATCATTAACCGGGTGACGCGGAGGTAATGAGTGAAATAGCTGAATCGACCGGTGAACAGCTGCCGCGCGTGTACGCGAGATTCAGGAACCAGGTGTATCGCACGATATATGCGCGGGCAATAATTCATGCATTGGGTCGTGTTCGGCGAGGGGACTTTGGTTGGCAGTGAAATTAGCCCAAACCGCAAGGCATAATTTATTACTGATCGTAACTGACGATAAAGTAACTCGAATAAAATAATGTTTGTTGTTTTTTCATTATTAGTTTGATGTTACGCGTATATAAATCAAGGACGTTTCCGTGGTATTTTGTTTATTTTAAAAAGTACTATGGAAACATCCTTCATTTACATATGTGTGACATTCGGCTAAAAATTTAAGAAAAGACACGAAATATTTATGTTAAAGTTATAATGCCCAAACTTGTGAATTTATTCAAGCCAATACTGATTAATAATGAATTTTTCTTTGTGGTTTGTAAAATTTTACTCACAACTTGCAGCGCTTCATTTCAATATTTTAGTATTTTTACAGATACCTTTCAAAAAATGCTTAATCGGAGTTAATTTCAATATCTATTATTTTTGCTTCATTAAAAATGTTTAAAAAATTGTTTGTCCGAAAATATCTTCCTAAAATCCCTGGATTAGAAAAATTAGATAAAAATTATGGAGCGAGTAAAATATTTCTCATCTTAACGTTCATGTGGCCGGGTCAAAATCGCCTTTTGCAATATCTGGGACGATTATTTATAACACTAAATTTTGCATTCACTATATTTTTACAGTTACATACCACTTTTCATGTAATTCGACCGCCGATTGACTGGGATTTAGCCATACAAAATTTATTCGAACTATCTTTTGTTCTAATGGAATTATCTTCTTACTACATATTTTTTTCTTTGGAGTGTGAGGTAATAGTTAAATGATTGCAAAGAAAAATAGTTTTATTCATTTTTCGTAAAAGTAGCATAAATATATTTTAGATTCACGATTTGGGTTCGAGGTCTGTCAGTTTTTGGAATAGTGTATTAGATTCTGACCAAAAACAGTTAATGTTAACCATAAGTCAATTTCATCGCAAAATAGCAATAATAGCCAGAGGTTTGATGATAAATGTCGAACTACGACAGTATTTGAGAAAGATTATATAAGCGAGCAAAACAAATGTTTCTTTGCAGTTATAGTCTTTACCTGCCTGATGGGATTCGCTATCTCTCCTGTATCCGTACCATACATAGTTAATTATATTTTTCCAAATAAGTATAATCTAACGCCTAAACTATGCACTTCTGCGGGTGCTTATTTCTTCGACGAGAATAAATATTTTTTCTATTATTTCTTGTACTCATTATTCTTGATGGCTCTGGCTGCTATGATTGGAATTGGTTATTGCTCTATAGCAACATTTTTCATTTCTAATACTCTTATTAGATTCAAATTGGTAGGGTATGTTTTTTGAAACTAAATAAGTAAACTGAAAAATATCATTAAAACGATTTATTTTTGTTTAGTTTTCGTTTGCGAAAATTATGTTCACTCGTAACAAGTGATAATTTTCAAAATACTAAATCAATGGATAAATTTATTTATGAGGAAGTTCAAAATTTACACCTGAGTCACTTGTCTGCTATAAAGTAATTTATCAAACGATTTCATTTAATGTTTAAAATCATATCTGTGTATTTAAACAATTTTTTAGGTATTTTGAGATAGGTGAACATGTATCCAGCAAGTTTCTGATGATTCTTTCTACTTACGCGTTAGTTGGTTTAAGTTTTACAGGGACTATGGTAAAATTATTTTCCAGTTTATTCAATAGAACTTAAAAAAATGTATCCAAATGAAATTTCAGATATTGTACTCTTTGAGTATGGAAAATTATTTCCTCTTATTCGAGATGATAATTTCATTTATTGCGGTCTTATTTTTAGCATTTATAAAAGCTCATTTTGGACAAATAGTTATCGATGCAAGCAATGATATATTTTATGACTGGTAAGTGTTAACAGCTTCAATTATGCAAAAACATTTAATCGTAACTGTGTTACACTAGAAATTAAACGTCAATATAAATGACAAACGTACTCAATCCCAGTATAAAAAATACGTTCGTTCATTTTTAGTACAGAATTCAAAATGACAAACTCAACCGGTCTCATAATAACGGTATTTTTCATGATCATGCTATCACAAACATTAGTATGGTGCATAAGCACACATATGAGAAAATTTTAAAAACGTGACCACTTTGTGTGGTTCGCAAACAATTGCACATCTCTGTAACTCTTATACATTGTTGAGCATGATATGAGAGTGAAAAACCATGTTGTGAAATCAAATTTAAATATGCTCAATTTTTTAGAAAAATGTTGAAAAAGTCAGTTAGTCATTAAGAGAATGGTGAGCGAAAATATCAAATTTCTAGTCCCGTTTTTATGAAACCACTACTGAATATTCCTTATAAGGCCCTGTAGGACCTTACAAGATATCAAAATCAATAAGTCTTTTCGAAAAATATTCAGCAGAATTAAGGAAAAACAAGATTGAAAATTTAATTTTTGGTTGAATTCGCTTGATACAATACTTTGCGTTGTTTTTAAATTTTTATTTCCATAGTACCTTGCTATTTTTAAAATTGCTATAGAAACGTCCTTCGTTTACACTTGTAACATTCGGCTGAAATTTTTCAAACGACACAAAATATTCTATTTTTTAATAAAATTTAAAAAACATGAATTTATGAATCTATACAGGCCAAAAGATATTATATTGTTTTTATTATGATTAAAAATGTATTGTACTTTGTGGTTTGGACAAAGTTTTCTCATGACTTGCCGCACTCTATAATATTTTAGTATTTCGACAGATAGTTACAAAAAATGCTGAATCGGAGTTAATTTTTGTTTTTCATTCTTTAATTTTAACGTATCTGCGATCATTGCTTTATTGAAAATGTTTGAAAAATTGTTCGTCATAAATTATCTTCCTGAAATTCCTGGTTTAGCAGAATTAGATAAATTTTACGGAGAAAGTAAAATATTTCTCGAATTAACGCTCATATGGCCGGGTCAAAATCGACTTTTGCAATATTTCGGAAGGTTATTTATAATGATAAATTTTGTATCAAGTATATTGTGTCAGTTACATACCACATTTCATGTAATTCGACCGCCAATTAACTGGGAATTCGCTATACAAAATTTATTTGAATTATCTTTCGTTTTGATGATAATATCTACTTACTACATACTTTTTTCCATGGAGCATGAGGTAATGGTTAAATAAACTTTGCAAAGAAAACTTTTTTCACAAAAGTAGTATGAATCAATTTTAGGTTCACGACTTCGCCTCCATGACTGTCGATTTTTGGAATAGTATATCAGATTCTGAACAATACGAATTCATACTAAACATAAGCCAATTTTATCGCAGAATAGCGATATTTATTAGAGGTTCGATAATAACATTTTTAATTACCGCACAGTTTGAAAGAAATTATAGCGGACAAAATATTTTTAAGAAACTATAAATTCAAGTTAACACTTTATATTAACGTTTTTTTCAGTTATAATCTTTACCAGCTTCATGGTATTTGCCATCTCTCCGGTATCTGTCCCATATGTAGTTAATTATGTATTTCCAAATAAGTATAATCTAACTCCTAAGCTGTGCTCCACTGCAGGTTATTTTTTCTTTGAGAAGAAATATTTTTTTTATTTATTCTCGTATTCCTTATTCTTCATGACCCAGGCAGCTATTATCGGAATTGCTCTTTGCTCTACAGCAACATTTTTCATATCTAATATTCTTATTAGATTCAATTTGTTGGGGTAAGTTTAATGAAACACATTGACTTGCCTGAAAAGCATATCCAGCGATTTTTTTTCAGTTTTCGTTTGCGAAAATTAAGTTTGCTCGTAGAAAAGGATAATTTCCATAATACAAAATCAGTAAACAAATTTATTTTTGATGAAGTTCAGAGTATACATCAGAGCCACTTGTCTGCTATTGAGTAATGTATCATACTATGTCATCAAATATTTTAAATCGTATCACTTTATTTATAAAAATGTTTAGATTCTTTAAAAAGAGCGAACACATAGGCCGCAATGTACTCATGATTCTGTCCACTTATGTTTTGGTTGGCTTGAGTTTTACAGGCACGATGGTAAAATTATTTTTTAGTTCTTTCGATTGAATTTAAAAAAATTTATTCAAGTGAATTTCCAGATACTGTACTCATTGAGTATAAAAAATTATTTCCTCGTATTGGAGATGATAATTTCCTCCATTGCAATAATATTTTTAGCATTTCTAATCGCTCATTTTGGGCAAATAGTAGTCAATGCGAGCAGTGATATGTTTTATGATTGGTAAGTTTTAAAAAACAATCACGCCCGAAATCGTTCATACAAAGTCATTCTTTCTTTATGTCTTTCCAATGATCATACTCACACACAGATTGCTATGCACACTCACTTTTTTGACTCTATGAAAATGTCTTTTTTCATGTGATGAGTTTTATTTTAAGAAACTGCGGGTACCTAAGAGATATTATATCATCATTTGAGAGGTCTTTATTAATTTTTCACTATTAATTTGTGTATTATTATTGCAGTTACTCATGTGGTTGGTACAATTTCCCTTTAAACACTAAGCCATACATAATAATGATGATGATTCGGGCACTCAGTCCTTGTGAATTAAGCTCAGGTCCATCTACGGTCCTTAAATTGAATTATGAAAATTTTAGTAAAGTAAGTGGAAAATCGATTGCATATCTAGTTCTTAAAATTAGGATTAATTTAAATTTACCCTGTTTTTATCAAGATTGTCAACACTGCAGTATCTTATATGACTGTCATGGCTTCTCTTATATAAATATTATTATATCAACCAATCAATTAATAAGTTTTATTTCGAAATATAGCAATCAATTTATATTAAAACGAAAATGCAAATGAATACTTTCTCAAATTTTTGTCTTATTCAAACACTTCAAACTTCTTTATCCTGATGGAAATGCTCAACATTAATAATTGACTTATGACAAAAAAAAAGAATTTAAAATTATCATTATTTTAATTAATTGACTTATTGTTTGATATTTTTCTATTCTTATAATTTTAAAAATTTGAAAATCATTTTTAAGGACTTGAAAATGCCAATTCAATCGTTTTAAAGAGTCTAAACCACTTTGAAACTCCACCACTAGATGGCGAGTACCTCATTGTGTAATTCTGAAAGTGGCAAAGTCAACATATTCGTGTAAATTGAGCTGTGTCGAGGACGTCATCTACTTCTTCTTGGTAATCGATTCTATGTGTGTGTAGTATACATTAATTCACGCCATACCGCGCGGATCAATCGGTACGTGCATAATACGAGCCGGGGGGATTATACATTTTTCCCTGCACATCGCAAAAGAAAAACACAGAGAGAGAATGGATGAAGCTAGTCTCACATGTACACGCGAACTTACACACACACACATATAAAGTGTACGTACGTGTATTCACCTATTTTATTTTCCACGCAGACATACAGATAAGCGGCTGCTGCGACGAGAAAGAGAGAGGAGAGGAGTGAAAACGGCTGGAATGGACTGTAAAAATAGAGCCGCGCGCGATACGACGCCGGAGCTCGAGATGGATGTGTGCATAAAGCAGAGCGGCATACATTATGCACGGCTTTTAGTAGCATGTATAGCGGTATATAGTGGTGTAGCAGTGGCAGAGTAAGCTAGGATTTTCTCCATTTTTAATCAGGCCTATATCGCGCGACACAGATATAGGTGATTATTATCGCATGTTGTCATGGTATCTCGATGATTTGCGTGAGCTTGCCCTGGCATATTTCTATACGTAAGCGCGCAGCCGTTATCTTTGTTGTGCGAGTCGCATGAGTTGTTGCTGCATTTTTTTTCCTTTGTCTTTCGAATATCTCCCTACATCTACAGAAATCTATATTCATTGCGGAAAAAAATCCACAGGGTATTAAAACGCGCGAGCGCGCAATTGGCCCCGCATGCAAGTTCGAAGCTCCGGGTAAATTATTGAAAATGCCCGGGCAGAGTCGTAATGGATGGGTTTTGCCCCTTTCATTCATTATTCCATAGCTCTGTGTCTGTGTCTGTGTGTTTGCGTAAGTAGATTTGCAGCCTCAATGCCCTTTCATAAATAATAATCGCTGCGGGTATTATACATCGTGCGATTAAAATGTGTTCTCCCAGTGTTGGTTGACCAACAAAAAATGAAAAAAAAAAGAGAGAAAGCGCATCACTCGCTCGGTCTTACGAACCGAATTTTCCTTTTTCCGCGAGAGATCGTCAATTTTCGGAGGGAAAAAAGCCACTCGTTCATTCAACGATAGCCGTCGCTTGAATTATTTGCATATGTGCTCTGTACCAATACCCCGGGGTGGACACATAACGAGATTATTTAGGAGCTGGACGACGAGGTACCGATATATATGTATATATTTCTCCGGACATCTACCTATCAGGCCAAAGAGGAAGGGATAATAAAATGAAAACAGAACTCGAAACTTTTTCAAAGAGAAAACTTTCTTGTATTTTATTTTCACTCGAACCGATGAAAGATTCACTTTGGCCCCGGACCGAAAGCTCCGATGTTAGTCCGCGCACAGCAGCAGCATCGGCATCGGCAACTGGAATATAAATTTATACCAAACGAGAGAGAGAGAGAGAGAGAGATTATAAATATTCAAAACTTGTTTCGTTTATACAGTCGCGCGTACTGTCCCCGCGTTTACGGGCGCACACGGCGCACACAGCAGTCGAATCATTTGAATCGTAAAAGAAAATGTCGAATCGCGTCGATTTTCCGAGCAAGTATAGGAAATAAAACGTAGAAAACGGCGCATCAGTCAAAAAATAAAAACGTCGAAGTCCTCGAAAACACAGCGAAACACATAGTAAGAGATGTAGAGATGCGAAAAGAGAGAGAGAGAAAAAAAGCTCGACTTGCATATCCGTGAAAGACGTGTTGGCACGCGCGCGTACACAGCACAGCACAGCAGTGAGAGAGCATATTCTCTCTCGCTCTCCTTCATGCACCTGCAGTATAAAGTAAAAGCTCGCGCGCGCGCGCCCCTTCTTGCATATACAAGATAGTTATGGGTAACTTCATGCCGGGCTCTTTCTTACTTGCCTTAGAGCTTACCGTTCCAAATTTCATGTTTCTCGTCGTCTTCGGATAGTAGTAGTAGTAGTAGCTCTCGTTGCCTCGCAAGTACACACTCCGCACGCAAACATACATAAATACATACACACACACACAGCAGCAGCAACAGGACTCGGAGGCAAAAACTTGCCATTGTTTCTCTCTCTCTTGCCTATGCGCGCGTAGCTAGAGCTTCTTCAACTCGCATCGCCGAGCTATACACAGCAGCTCTCGCTAAAGGCACAGCTACGACTACTACTACATACACGCGTAATACCATTTTCTATGGTATATGTATGTACACGAGTTGTTGCTGCTCGCTCGCTAGCTCGTCGAGTCACCGCGAGGCTTACTTCAGCCTCGCTCCCCGAAAGCTCGACTTATTGTATTAAATAATATAACGAGTGTTTATCGTGTATACAGCTTATATGATATATATATAGAGCGTTTAGGCGTTGTGGCGCGAGCGCGCGAACGTTTCATCGACTGATTAATAGACTCGACGCCGGCTTCGCAGTCGTAGTCGTTGTCGTCTAACTGCGAATGTGTATTTAGCGAATTTGACGGATGACACGAGGCTTAAACCGAGGGTAATCGAGCTAGGGGATGGGTGGAGGAGGAGGGGGATAATAGTTTCAATTTAGATCCCTTAAATAGAAGCCTAACAATCGAGCTTACTCGCACGACTCGAAGTGCACGTTGTAGTACGATATAGGCACGTGGATTAATAGCTGCTCGCGTACACTCAAGTTCGTGTAAAATTTTGAATTTATAACACGAAAACACGCGTTTGTGCCTCGATCTCGTACACATCGATTTATGCACGCTAGCTGCATTAAGTGCACACACGCGCGCTTATCTCGTCGAGGCAAACGATTCTTAATGCTACATATATTAACATTACGTACACGTGTGTGCGAGTGTGTTTATATATGTACGGTCTTGCGGATAAGGATCCGTTGGTTTCGGGGCGCTCGCTATCCTGCACGGCAGCGCGCAACGACGGACGAGATAGGTAAATTGAGCCTCTGACCAGCTAGAAGTTTGCTCTTAGTGTGTGTGTGTATCGTATATAGAGCGGAGGCGCTTTTGCCATGCGAGTGGAGAGAAACACTATTAGTACACACGTACGAGCTTGCAAGCGCGCGCCGAGGCAAGGCTGTGCACAGGTATAAACACACACACACACGTATACCTCGAAGCTGTCCAATCCCATATATTTGACTAACGAGTTAACACCGTGAAATACCAAGAGAGACGGCTGCTGTTGCAAACGCGCCTAGGGAGGAGGAGGAGGAGGTAGAGGTAGAGGCAGTAACGTACTGCTGCTTGCCGAGATAGCCTCATGCATGCATCGGATCTATATATGGCTTGGCTGGATGCTGCTGCTGCTGCTGCTGCTGTGTATGCTTATGTATACACACGTGAGAGCGCAGCAACCTCTATATACGTCTGAATGTATTTGTGTGTATACGCGCGCGTGTGTGAGTAAAGCTCGTCGCTTTTGCTCGTCGTATAGTCGTCGTCGTCGTCGTCGTCGTTGTCTGTGCGCCGAGCGACTGGTACACACGAGAACGACCTTTGCCCTCTCTCTCTCTGTGTAATGCCCTGTTAGTCGAGACTCGATGCGAGCGACTAGTAGTCGTATATAGCGCAGAAGCCAAGCTGCAGTCAGTTTGGCTTTTTCCGAGTTGTAGCGCGCAAGCTCGCATATATTTACGCTTGTGTTATTTACGCACTGTTGATCTTTGAAAAAAAAAATCGAAAAAACAAAAAAAATGGCAGGTACTATTTCGACGGAAACAAGTTTTTTATACTTGCTCTCGAACTTCGAGAGTCGTTCTTACTTTTTCCGTTGTTTTTCGTTTATTTTTTCTTCAATTATAAATGCGCTGCACTGCGAGCGCAACAAGAAGAGAGCTTGCAAGCTCGTACGCACACACCCACACATAGTTCTAGAAAATATGCACCAAAGCTCTCTCTCTCGCGTCCTCGACAAAATCTGCCTCGTGCACACACCCGCGTACGTACGCACATAGTATACGTATATAATACGGTGGCTCGCTCCAAGTCTGAAGGAGCTTTTCCGCGGGCGCAGCTTTCCCCACGTATACACTGAGAAAAAAAAATCATTGAAACAATGAAAATTTCATTGATTCAACGAAATCATTTAATTAAATACAATCTATGAAATAATTTCATCGAAACAATATTTTTTTTTTATTGCATGAATGAAATTATTTTGTTTGAGTTATTAAATTATTAATCTATTGAATCAAATCAATCAATAAGATTAATTAAATATACATAGAAGTGATAAAATATTTCATCAAATATATTTTTTATTTATTTCACTTTAATAAATAGTTTTATTATTTCAATGAAATATTGTTTGAAAATAATGAAATATTATATAAAACTAATATTTCAGTTATTGATATCAACAAATGGTGTCTTAGGTTTAATCAAATATATTATAAAATAAATAAAATATTACATGAAATTGATGATTCAGTTGTTCAATCAATGAAATATTTCATTCAAATAAGGGAAAATTTGTCAAAACTAATGTGTAAATATGAAAAATTATTCATTTGTTCGATATATCATACTAAGGGTGAGTCCGAGTATACTGATGGCATTGCATGTGTTAATTAACTCCTGTACCTGTAATTAAACATTGCTTATACAGAATTTAAATATATTCATTACATATTTTTTGAAATTATAAGTTTTTTGCCTACCTACATCTAGAAACAATGTTACATTACATTCATTTACAAACGCACGCACGCAACTCATACTTATATACGCTCAAATACATTGGGGATAAAAGATGAGAGCTTTCTTATATAGCAATCAAAAATTTGTTCAGCCACTTGCGAGTTTTGAAATGCGCCATCTAGGAAGTCGGGTGAACTATAAAAAATAAATCGTTTCATTGATGCAACAAAATATCTAATTATTATAAAAAAATATTTCATTATATCAATAAATTAAAAATAATTTAATTGAAATAGTAAATAATTTAGGTTGATTAAATGAAGCGTTCAAAAAGTGCATTTTGGTACGTGATTTATTAAAAAAAATTATACTTTTGTAGTTATCAACTTACATTGGGATACTTTTAATTACCATATAGGTATACATCTTTGAGAATTACTTATAAAATGATCTATTGTCGGTTTATAATTGGAAAGGTTTTCTCTTTCAACAAAACAATAAGAGTTAGTTAACAACTGCACTTCGTAAGCCGATAAATGTTCATTATGATAAGTAATTTTTAATTCTTCACATATGAATGAAACTCGGTTTTCCTTACTTACTAAGATATGACAAATTTTTCCTAACACAGCTGGTACACAATCAGTTGTACCACTATTCATATAAATTACTGATTGTTTTTTGTACAAAGTACCATTCACTCTTACCCATGTAACTACTGAAGGATCAGCGTTGAGCCAATCTATGGGCACTTTTTTTTTGAACTTTGAGAAGTCTAATAAATTCTTGATTGAACTAACTTCTTGTGAACCTACTTCCAATCTCGACTCAAACCCTCGATTAATCAATAGCCTATAAGAGAGCTGCAATTGATGTTTTACAGATAAACTTAATTCAGGATTTACCCTTGAGGTCATTGAATTCGCTACTTCTTTAAAAAATTTGTGTTTGCCTTCAAAACGAATGGTAGAGAATTGATTCAATGGTCCAAAAAGTTTCATTAATCGAGGGTAGTGAGTTAAGATATGATACTTAGGTTTTAAATCTTCTTTAAAATAAGTTATAAACATAGTGTGATGCTCGTGAATAGCATTTTGTAATCTTTCAATAATCGAGTCATTCACGACAGAACCTGTGACAAGACTAACAATTTCCTTAAGAAGTAAAAAATACTCCCATACTGGGTCGTTTTTTTTGACTAAATTACCAACGAGTATACCAAAATAATTGATCAAAAATGACATCTCTGATGCTGAGAGTATTAAATATTTTTTAGATACACAATCATTAGGTAATTTAGTCATTACATTCATATCATCCATACATTTTTTACTTAAATTAGCTAAACGTTCATTTACTTTTTCAAGTGTAAAATAATTTTTTTGTATCAAATGATGCAAAATATGTCCCATGTCGTAGCGGCATATGCCCTCGTAAAGATCGTGTGTTAAGTCCACACAACTATTTTTTGTCACATGAAAATAAGGTATTTGGTTGAAAATACATTCTTCTTCAACACCGTGAGTTAAGTTTTCAGCCGCCAACTTATAATTATCAACGTCTCGCAGTAACTGAGAATCTTCTCTAGTTAAAAATTTACGCTGATTAATATCAGCCGTACAAATACGACAACAATTCATAGATAAAAATGATTTCGAAAATCCCAATATGGAATTTGCTCCTAAATTGTCGCTCACGACTTGAAAAACTACAAAGTTAACTTTAATAGAATTAATGATTAAACCGTCCTTCACTAATTTTTTTAATTTATCTACACAGCANGTAATAGTCGACTGTACATAGACTAATGGTTTTACTTGTGCAATTTAATGCAATTAAATAATGCACATTACTTGAAGTAATTGTACAATTCAAACTACCTAATATTAATGTATATTTTAAGACACCTCAAAATCATTGAATATCTCATAATAATATCTCATAATAAAATATTCAAATTATTAGATGCTCTGCGAGTCAGGTATTGGTCATGAAGCATGGCTTGGAAGTAAATTATGAAAAATCTGAGCAGCACTAAACCTTTATAATACATAAGACGGTTATATAAACATTAAAAACTAATTAAAGTATTGCTGAGTAGGCTATGAATCTCAGCAATACTTTAATTAGTTTTTAATGTTTATATAACCGTCTTATGTATTATAAAGGTTTAGTGCTGCTCAGATTTTTCATAATTTACTTCCAAGCCATGCTTCATGACCAATACCTGACTCGCAGAGCATCTAATAATTTGAATATTTTATTATGAGATATTATTATGAGATATTCAATGATTTTGAGGTGTCTTAAAATATACATTAATATTAGGTAGTTTGAATTGTACAATTACTTCAAGTAATGTGCATTATTTAATTGCATTAAATTGCACAAGTAAAACCATTAGTCTATGTACAGTCGACTATTACGAAGAAGTCGACAGAATGTTAACGAAGTATCTTTGCCATTCGTACCTCTCCTCTGTAGTTACCAAGTCTCAATGTGGTATGACACAATCTTATACTGCTATTATTACATTAAACTCAAAGTACAGAATGATAAAATATTGAAAAAATATGATGTATGAAAAATATGATGTATTGAATGTCTTTATTTAATACACATAACCTGAAATAATTAAATGATGAAAAGTACCTGAAATCATTGCATATTGTATGAAACCTGATAATATTGAACATCTCACAATAATTAACCTCAAACCCAACGAATATGCAAATTACTTAGGTACTGTGCGAGTCAGGTATTGGTCACCCAGTATTGAAATTTACTCAATACTCCGTAACTTTGAGTTTAATGAACTAACAGTAGATAAATATGTACTTAAGAAAGTAATACTTACTTTTAAAAGTATCGATATACTCTTGGAGGTCCCACTGCTTAAGCCAGTCTTGTACTTTTTCATCCATGATGATTTTACCGGCCGTTAGACAATGCGCAGATTTCGATTAGCAATAGGTCACTGGATATTCGAAACCGACAACACAGATTAAATTTTTGCCGGCTTTCCTCTCTCTATCACTGGTATGTGCAAGGTGAAACTCAAAACTAAACACTGTGATTGGAGCAGGGAGCTACTCCGCATTCGGAGGGTAGATCGCAACGAACTGCATTTGAAATTCTTGAAAAATCGAATGTTGTAGCGTTCGATAATGGCGGGCTTTAGCGAGTACAAAATAACATTTCGGAGCATTATAAAGGCGCGGGCTTTAGCGAGTACAAGTAACATTTTAAAAATAAAATTTGATGATAGTAATATATAGAAAACGATCATTCATTTTATCTGTTGAAATAATATAACAGTATCTGCTTCTATCATCTAAAATCTGTACGTAGTAATGGAATTTTAAAATTTTTTTTTTTTTTTTTTTTTTTTTTTTTTTTTTTTTTTTTTTTTTTTTTTTTTTTTTTTTTTTTTTTTTTTTTTTTTTTTTTTTTTTTTTTTTTTTTTTTTTTTTTTTTTTTTTTTTTTTTTTTTTTTTTTTTTTTTTTTTTTTTTTTTTTTTTTTTTTTTTTTTTTTTTTTTTTTTTTTTTTTTTTTTTTTTTTTTTTTTTTTTTTTTTTTTTTTTTTTTTTTTTTTTTTTTTTTTTTTTTTTTTTTTTTTTTTTTTTTTTTTTTTTTTTTTTTTTTTTTTTTTTTTTTTTTTTTTTTTTTTTTTTTTATTTAAAATCTGTCACGAGAAGACAATAATTAAATATTTTTACAGTATAAAGGGTAACATCTTGTTAATTAATAAGTGAAATAACATGTGTGGCTTTTAGATCCAGTGATAAAAAGCTCTCAGAAATCAGCATTTAAGCTCGTTTAGTGTTTTTGTCCGAAGCTAGACAAGATAATAAGAGAAATAAACAACATTTAATGAGTGTTTAATCTCTTTAATCTTGAGTTTTGTGTTTGTTCGTTAGCTAGACGCGCTGCTAGAACATTTGGATGGGTTTTGAGCCGGTTTTTATGCTTGTCCTTGAAAATTTGTATTTCTTCCTTGACGAGAGGGATATGCAGGTCATTTCTTATTGTTTCATTGGTCACAAACCATGGAGCGTTGACTATGCATCGCAGCGTCTTCGATTGGAACCTCTCGATCATGTCCACAGTAGATCTACAGGCTGAACCCCACAACTGAATACCATAGGTCCATATAGGCTTCAGTAAGGTCTTGTAGAGTAGTAATTTATTGTCGAGAGCCAAGGCCGAGTTTCTGCCTAGCATCCAGTACATCTTTTTAAGTTTTAAGCCGAGCTGCTTTCTTTTTGTCCAAACATGTGAGCTCCAGGTCAGCCGTCGATCCAGGTGAATGCCAAGATATTTGACTGTATGTGTCTGTGGTATTGGCTGTCCTCTAAGGTATACTCTTGGACAGGTATCCTTACGGAGAGTGAAAGTTATGTGCTCCGACTTTTTCTCGTTTATAGAGATGCGCCAGTTTCGGGACCAGGTGTCGATTTTAGTGAGGTGTCTCTGTAAAACTACCGAGGCGGTGACTGGATTTTTATCAGTACTGAGCAGAGCAGTATCGTCTGCATACGTGGCCGTTAGAACATTCCTAGAGAGTGGTATATCGGCTGTATATAGTAAATATAAGGTTGGCCCGAGAACACTTCCCTGGGGCACTCCAGCATGTATATCTTTGAGACTGGTTGTCGTATTGTTTATTTTGACTTGAAAAGTCCGGTTTGTGAGGTAGGACTTTAATATCTCATAATGGGAAACTGGGAAGTTCTTTCTAATTTTGAAAAGCAGACCATAGTGCCATACCTTATCAAAAGCCTGGGCGATATCAAGAAAAGCTGCGGAGCAGTAGCATTTGTTTTCGAAAGCTTTTCTTACTTCTGAGACTATCCTACTCACTTGTTCGATGGCAGAGTGTCGTGCACGAAAGCCAAATTGGTGATCCGGAATTAGATTTTTGTCCACTATTATTGGTTCAAGTCTACTTAATAAGAGAATTTCACATATTTTCGAGCAGACTGGCAATAAGCTGATCGGGCGATAGGACGATAGTTGCTCTGGTGGTTTTCCAGGTTTGCCTATAAGTATTACTTGAGCAACCTTCCATTGAGAGGGAAAATGTTTTAATCTAAAGCAGGCGTTTATTACGATGCACAAGAACCTTATTGCTTTTGGTGGTAACCTTTTGATGGTAATTCCGCTTATTCCGTCGTAGCCAGGGGCTTTTCGACTTTTCAGGCTCTTGATAACCTGAAGGACTTCGTTTACATTTACATTTTTTATTTGCGCCTCGTTTTGGTTGAATTCCTGATCAAACAGCAAGGCTCTTTCTTCGTCTTCCGTTATTTGTCTGGGAGGTGTGCTAAAAACTTCGCTAAAATGTTGAGCAAAAGCTTCTACCTTTTCCTCTTCGCTTCTTGCCCACCCGTTAGTTAATCTGATTGGGGTTATAAAATTTTTTGGACGTTTTATGTACTTTGTTGCTTTCCAAAGAGAGAATTCGGTGGCCTCCGATGGTGTAAGATTTTGCAGATAATTTTGGATTTTGTTGTATTTGTCTTGCTGCAGGAGAAGTTTTAGCTCTTTAATTGACTTGTTTAGAAGTGATTTGTCAGCGTGACTGCGCAAGTTTTGCCACTTTTTCCTGAGCTTGCGTTTTTCTTTGATTTTGTTTAATATAGCTTCGGGGAGGTTGATATTTTTCAAATTTTTGTTTGGATTCGGAGGTGGAGTAGCGAGAGAAACTGCTTCATGAATCATGATGTTAAGAGACTCAATTGCCATTTCTATTTCTTCCGGTGTTTTCAGAGAGACATTGCACTTGAGATTTTGGCTGATGTAGTTGCTGTAAAGTGACCAATTTGTTTTATTGTTTCCTAGAAAAATTGGTTTCTCGTTCATTGGAATGTTATTGTTGAGAGTTATTAAAACAGGTGAATGATCAGATGAGAGGTCGAGGCACGAGTGAGTTGTGCAGTGATTTGAGTTGATGCCTTTGGTGACAGCGAAGTCGATTAAGTCTGGACGTTTGGCCAAGTCCGTGGGCCAGTATGTTGGTTCTCCTGTTGATAACGTTTGTAAGTTGTTTTTTCTGATTGATTCATACAGCTGTCTTCCGCGGGGGGTAGGAGTTTGAGAGCGTGAGCCCCACCAGGGGTGCTTTGCGTTGTAGTCGCCACCCGCTAGAAAGCGATGGCCTAATTTTTTGAAAAAAGAGGTAAATTTTTCCTCGTCAATTGAGTGCCCGGGAGGGCAATATATAGCTGAGAAGGTGATAGGCCCGCTGGTGTCCACTATTGTGACGCTTGTTGCTTGCAGGTAATCATCAGTGTTTTTTTCGATTTCGTAATGTCTTATGTCATCTTTTATTATGAGTGCTGTGCCACCGTGGGCTCTTCCGCTCGGGTGTTGTGTGTCGTATATCCTGTAGTTTTTAACGTTGAGATACGTTTTAAGAGTGAAGTGGGTTTCCGATATAAGCATGATATCGACATTATTTGTTAGCAAGAAAGTTTTCAGTTCATCGCTACGCTGGCTCAAGCCGTTAGCGTTCCATATAGCTATCTTGATTACGCTTTTGTAAGCCATTTATAATTTGCTTATTACCGCAGTCAAAAGTTTTAACATAGTGTCAATGCTTGACATGAGTTTAGCGAGCATATTTTCTAGCCTGCTTATAATTGATGAGTTAATTTCTTCTTGGTTTTCGTTATTTGTGTTTATATTTACCGTTTCAGGTTTGTTTTGATAGTCAGTATGAGATGAGCTGACTGGCCTAGTTAGTGCCGAAGCATAAGACATTTCTTCGTTTACTACAATTCTATTTGAAGCATGTGATTTTTTACCACTATTATCTTCGAGATTTTTATTGCGAGGCGCAGGGAAAAGCTTCTGTAGGAGTTGCTTTCGAACAATACAGCCTTTGTAGCTAGCCGGGTGATTTCCTTGACAATTTGCGCAGATAACTGTTTTGATTTTGCCTTTAATCGGGCAGTCGCTAGTAGCGTGCTCGGCGGCACATTTGACACAGATAGCACGTTTGCTGCAATATTTTCGTGTATGGCCGAACTCCTGGCAGTTCATACACTGTGGAACATCCCTTTTCTTTCGTGGAGTTTCGAAACTGATTATGGTGTTTAATAGCTTCTTAATTTTAAAGATATCTTTGTTATTTGGAAGAACTTTGATTTCAACAAAGAATAGGGGAAGTGGAATTTTAGTAACGGCTTGCCTGACGTTGGATATGTTTATTACTGCATGACCGTGCGATTCAATTTCACTTTTTAGATCTTCTATATTCACTGAGGGATGCATATTGCGCAATACCGCTTTGTAGCCTCTATCTTGTTTACATTGGTACGTGTGATATTCTGTCTTCTCATTTTTCAACATTTTTATTACATTAGAATATATTTCATGAGTGGAAGCAAGTACTTTCACCTGGTTGTTGCTGAGAATTTTTAGGGAGTACTCGCCGGACGCGATTTCCTCAAGCTTCGTATTTAGCGGGCCGATATCAATTACATGATACACGAAAATTGGTGGTGGCTTGGGTACTATTAGTTGAGCAGGTTCTTTTATTTCGGTAGCATTTTCAGTCTCCACATCATTGAGTGTTTCAAGTGGGGAAAATTTGTTTTTTGTAGCAGTTGGGTTTAGCCAATAGTTTTCCAGTGATAATTGTCTTCTTTTGGAGACGTTTTTAGAAGAGCCGGGACTGTTTTTGTCGATTATTCTTTTTCTTTTCGTACTGGTTACAGTGGACCAGTTCACTGAGTTGCTATCAGACATTTCCGGTTTACTGAGGGACTCGCCTCGACCGGCCGCCATTTAGGCGGAGGCTTTACTGTATACGCGCTATTGAATTGCGCAGGGAAAGCTGCACTAGGTGTAAGAAAAAGTCTACAATATAGGCAAGTACTTTTATTTTGACTGTTGACACAGAGGAATCGGTTTACAAGAGCGGGGACAGAACGTAAACACGTGTGTACTGTTCAAGAGCTCAACGAGGAATTTTAAAATAAAGGTTGAAATATTTTACCAATATGGTGTCGCGAGCGACGAAAACAAAATATTCTGACTCGAGGATATTGACTCATGATCATAGATCATGTTCATTCTGAAAAGTTATTATTGATTTGGTGACACTTACAAATTAATTCTGTTACAATTCGCAAGGGAAATTCAATAATTTATTATATCACATATTTATTTTATTAAAGCAACAATTTGGATTTTATGAGTTCGAATAAATATTTCATTGATTTTATGATATTCATTATAAACATTGTATTTCATTGAAATTATGAAATATAACGTTATTGGGACAAGATATTTTTTTGGTTCAATGAAATATTTCATTAGAATATTTCAGAATTTCAATGAAATTAATATTATTCATTTAATAGTATCATTTGATCGAAAGAATCAAATATTTTGTTAATAGAACTAAATATTTTGTTCATTGTTCTTCCAACGAAATATTGAATTGTTTTTACATAAATTTCATTGCTTCAATTGATCATATTCATCAAACTAATAGTGTATTAAATATTAAATTAAATTTCATTAAATCAATGAAATTTTTTTCTCAGTGTATATACCGTACGTATATACGAGCGAAAGTTTCGAGCCGCGCACCCGCGTACGTATATATACAGGTATCGCATGGCGGGAGAAGCGCAGCGCAAAATGAGAATAGATTTTAACGACGATACGTACCACGTATATATGGTACCGAGCTTTCTACCTATGTCTACACACACGGCAGCGGTTTATGCAGTACACATTATATTTACCGAGAATATAACGCGCCGCTAGTCGGTGGTAGTAGTAGTAGTTGTTGTTGTTGTTGTCGTTGACGTCGCCGCGCGTCAAGCTCCGCGCACGTATATATACTAGCGGTGTACTACGACTACTACTACGACTACTGTTGCTGTTGTTGACGCAGATGAGATTAGCCGGTGACGCGTTTTTGTCGTACACTACTCTGTAGCGCAGTGCAGTACTCGCCTGGTCCCTTTCACTCTGGATGTTTACTCGCACCAGCTCTACGTGTGTGTGTATACGCGCGGAGTTACACGCTATATAACTGTGCGGTACACACGTTATATATATACATGTGTGTGTATGGGACGGTCGAGCTCGAGAAGTGTCGCGCATGTATACGTGCGGTAGTACACGTACACACACACTATGGTAGATACATACGCGTATGTATATGTATAGGAGCTGGTACTGCAGTGCAGCACTTGGTGGTCGCAGCCGAGCGCCGCGATGTTTATTCGTCTTGCGGTCGGAAATGCATTAGCGCCGGAAGCCGGTGCTCTCTCGTCACTATACAAATATATAGATGTGTGTATGTGCGCACACATACACATGCATGCATGCCTAGTCAAAAGTGACAGACTGAGCGAGCGAGTGAATGAGGTAGAGAGAGAGAGAGAGAGAGATTTCGTGCAAAAGTGCGTTGCATGCATACGTACGTACATACATGAGCTGCGCGTGGAGCGTCGAGTTGGCCGCACGTAGTAACGTAACGCGCGGAAATGTTGTCCGCGAGAGCTCTCTCAAATTTAAAAAAAAAACTGTTTTTTTTTTCACTTTTCGTATTCAACTCTCTCTCTCGCGCTCGCGCGTGCTCGTGTAAGCACTGTAGCGATACAAAATAAGTGCGGAAACGCGCGCTCGTAGAGGTTTTTTTTTTCAACTTTTTATTTATTTCATTTTAGCTTTATTTTTTATTTTTCGTTGCGCGCGATTTAAACCACCCACAGGTAGATAGAGATCGAGAGAGAGAGATCGAGAGCAGCTCTGCGGGGGAAAGAGAGTTTTCAATCTACGTAATTACGGTTTCGGTACGTGGAGGCCACTATAATATGTATGGGGGCAGTAGTTTATCTTCAAAAAAAAGTGGGAGAGCTTGCGAGCTTTTACGTATGCGTGCGCGGACGAGCGAGAGAGAGAGGAAAAAAAAAAGATCAACAAAAGTCAGGGGGAGCTTGAATAGTCTATGAGCGGATGGTATTAGGGTTTACATGCCAGCCCGCCTGCATAACTCTACAAACGCGCGGAGGTCAGTGCCCAGCTTCTGTTGTTGCAGCTGTATACAGATATATACCCGCGCATGTGTTAGCCTAGCAAAGCCTTGTATATATATACGAGCGAAACATTTTCGAAAGTCTTGGTATACACACGCAAGCAACCTCATCGTCAAAGGGTGCGTCGAGGAGGAACCCGTAAAAGTTTCTTCTTATCTCTTATTCGCATGAATGTTTAACTTAAGATCACGGGACACGCTACGGCCTCCGAGTTAGCTGCTTTGAGCGCATGCTAGAGCCTGTGTCGTAGCTTTTCTCCTCCTCCTCCTCCTCCTACTTCAACCTCTTTAGCGAAATTCGAGAAAAGAAGTCTTATACGACCGTATACTTATAGGATAATCTAAAGAAACGTTTCCTCGACGGATTCATTATGTGCGATATAGCTGCTCCTGCTGCTGCTGCAACTTTCGATCCGCTACTATATCGAAGGAATTTCGTTTGCGGGTCGCGAGCTTGTGGACCATTACTGCGCGCGACGTATTATTATACCTGGCAAAGAGGAGGAAGACGAGCGCGAGTAATTCGAAAGCCAATAAATTCATCCACCTATATATCCGGGGCACCGGGCCATATATAGCCACCGCCAACCGAACGAGCTATATTATGCGAATTCTTGGGTAGACACACACAAACAGTAGCGGCAATCCCCGTCGAAAGAGAGTGTCTCAACTATTCTTCCAATAATGTCCGACGCGTCGATATTTGTTTCAAAGTACGATGGCAATTCGTGCGCGGCGACAGCACGACCGATTAGCGAGCCGTCGCATATAGCTAAAAGTCATCCTCGTTGTCTTCTTCTTCTTCCTCCTTCTCCTCCTCGTCGTCGTCTTCTTCTTCTTCTTGTGACACCGCTGAGAGCAGGAAATATACGCGCGACGGAGTTTACCCTCTGTCAACTTGCTTTCTCTTCGCTGCTACTTTGTGTTGTTCGCCTCGGAGTGCAGACCTTCCTCCTCCTCCTCCTCCTCACACGTACTCCTGGTAAAAGCCACGAAATACGATCTTACCTTTACCTTTGGCTTCGAACGGGTATGTGTCTGTTTGTGTGCATGTATACGCTACGAGAGCGATTAGGCGCGCAGCGGTGCAAGACGGCAGAGCGGCGTTGCGGTAACCGTTGCGGTTGTACTTATTACACACGGCGCACAGGTATACATCCTGTCTTTCGATGCACTACGTGTGCACTATTATGACGCTGCAGCCGTTAAATGCGCCGGTGTTTAGAGGGATCGATCTTTGGCGCGGGGTCACCAATTTGGGTTATCGGCGCGACGATAGCAGAGGGACGGTAAGCTGGGGTTTAGTCCACACGGGCCGTTATAGGGATGGCGTCAAAAGTGCACCATGCCAGAAGCGATGTTCAAGAACCCGAATATCCCCTCTACTGATTATATAACTGACTATATAATAAAGATCTGACGTTGTGTACATTACACGACGCCGGTACTAATGACAATGACGTCAAGGAAAAGCACTTTTAACTTCTCGCGTTTCGTTCGTCTATCTCTCTCTTCTTCTCTCTCTTTTCATTCTGCTCGCCTTACACAATTTATTTAGACTAAAAACAATACCAGAGCCACCGAATCATGAAGACAAGCCCAAGGATTCGTGGAAAACCCGTTTTTGTGTTTGTAATTTTGTGCGTTTTTTTTTATCGTCGACCTTCTTTCATTCTAATTTTCCATTTAGCAGCTGCTGAAAAAATTAAAGCAGTAAAGGAAAACTTAGATGCAGAAAATTAAAAATTCTTTTTCTTCTTTGTTCCCTCTCTTTTCGTTTTTTTTTATAACCATCCCCATCTCGAGCTGCTGAGTCAAATGAAATTATTACCTCGCTTGTGCGCTTAGCACTTATCCCTATATCTACGCACGCGTGCGTGGCGGAAAAATTTCAAAATGGTTATCGTCGCGCCATGCGAAGCGAACGCAGGCAAAGTATATATATAAGGGATAGAGAGCGAGAAAGAGACCGAGGATGGAAAAAAGCTTATACTGCAATGTATTTGAAAAAAAAAAGAACGCGTAGACACTCGGCGCGTACGTGTATATGCGCTGTTCCTCGCTCGCGTCTCGCAATTTTTCCTCGTTATCTCGAGTTTCGTTTGTGCGCGCGCGGGATCGATCGATCGATGCATATAAGTATCGCACGCGCCAATATCCACGCCATTACAATAAACGATCGTTATCTTTCGTTTCCCTGCAGCTTCGCTGTGGAGTGGGGGTACAGGGGGAGAAGAGATGCTTTCGCAACGCTGTGCTCTCTAGAGGTAGAGAGAAAAAAAACAAAAAGATAGAGTAAGAGCGAAATTTCATTCATCAGAGAGAGAGAGAGAGAGAGAGAGAGAGAGAGAGAGAGAGAGAGAGAGAGACAGGGCTAGGGAGATAGAACTAGCTCCGATAATCGAATGATCGAGCGACGTGAGAGTCGCCGTATATACACGTTGACGAGTAATCGCGTTTGCATATACCACCCACACACACGTGTAAAGTACATGCATCAAGATATACTTTGCCCAAAAGCTTAAAGCTTCCATGCTCTATAAATATTGCACACCCGTACATGGCTCGAGGCTTGTCGCTGCCGCTGCATCGAGCCTTATCGCGCTTATATGCGTTATACAGTGTAATGTCGACGACGCGAGAGAGAGACAGAGAGAAAGACATAAGAGGGTACACATATAGCAAGTATATGTACAAAGCTCAATGCGGTATTACGTATCTGCAGATTCTACGCACATGGCATGGAAAATCGATCGGATAAATATATACGTATCTCACATACGCAACCGCGGCGAATATTCACTATATACAGGTCCACATAGGATTTGTATGGTACTGCGAAGATATCTAGATTATGCTGATGATATGTTTCTTGTATGTTCATGAGGGTTAGAAATAGGGAATACGCATGGAAAATCTATGTTCGAAAAGCAAAAAAGTATCTTTTGCTTTTTTTTTTACTTCTTCACCGCTACGATGACGATGATTTTAATTATTTCAATTATTCGAATGTCCATTTCATTGATCCATTGCCGAGCTTCATTTTATGGAAACGTCGCGCGCATACGCGAAATCGCCGAGCGCGTAAACGGTTTGTAAATGAGTGCGGAGTCCGGGGCTAATTATTTTAATTGGAAGAAAATGACCGATCGTGTGTTGCAATTTCAAAGGACTGCAGAGTGGAACGTTTCATGGAAATGTCGCTCGTAGAGAACCTCATTTTTTTTTATTTGTATGATATTTCATTGGGTTTTATTTAAATGAGAGTGCGGTTAATGAGCGCGGGATGATTTTTTTCATTCGTCGCGCGTCGTCTAAATCGAGCACGTGAATTTGGAATGTTACTTTTGTGAAAACACCAATCAAAATAAACTTTTTTTTCTCAAAGTTTGAACGAATTGCTACGATGCATCAACCGAGATTTCTTTATTTCAAATTAGCTCGTTGAATTGAAAATGTTTTCTCAATTTTCGTTTTGAAACGTTTCGTTTCAAAACGATTCATTGTAGAATTCGTAAATTAAATTTTATACAAAACCTCGCTTTTACTTATACTATTATATTTACTTTGCCACTTGCACATTTTACAAAAAAGAATACTCGCCATCTAGTGGCGAAGGCTGGTTTTAATTATGATTACATTTTTTTAGTCATGTTTCAATGCACTTGACGCTAAAAATAAGTCCGTATCAAACCAAGTTGAATGAAGTTCAAGAGTGTAACGTCAATGCACGTGCCTCTAGTCCACGATATCGATCGAAAGCGTAATATTTAGACACTTTGCCTGACTATTTTGCCGATACCAAATTATAACGCGCAGGTGTGTGTGCGAGCGAGTACGCGCGTGCGGCGTCAGTCCGCCCCGTTGTCCGCACAGTAGTGCGCGGCGCATATTATATCATCTCCACGAGCTGAAAATTATCCGTCGATCCTGCGGTCGAACTCGCCGGTCATGCGTCGCGTCAAAATATTACACGTATTATATATTCCCGTACGAGCCGCGTACACACGCCTATATATACAGACTCTCGCGTTACGCGCTCGTTACGCGCCTTAATTAATGAGCGATCAAAATTACTTTTTGCCTCGCGATATCGCGCGCGTAAATTAATGTAACGTATCGATGTACGTGCCGCACGGCCTTTAATTGTAACTCTTCGGTTATGCGATCGCGCGTCGATTTTCGCTTCTGCATCCCTCCCACCTCGACGCGCTTCGTTATTTAACGAAATCGGGTATATTTTACATCGGGGATAAAATCGAGTTTCGTGCGAACGTTTAATTGTAATACGTATTTGTGGCAATTGGAGCGATCGCGCGTGTGGATTTTATCCGCTTAAAAAGAAATTAACTCGGAATTACATTTTTTCTTTCTACGCGTCGAAATTCCGGCACTTCTGCCGCGCTTGTATATTATCAAAAATCGATAACGCTTTACATTTACGAATTCGGAGTTATCGCTCGGGCAACATGATCGACGTATACACCGATGCAATATTTAGCATGTTATATCGAAGCAGGAAATAAGCCCCAGGGAGTGTGTTGCGCTCGTTGCGCGCGCCCCGGCGCATATATATACCTATATATCGTACATGGACTTTCCAGGTGCGGGGTGTTTCTTTTCACTTCTCAGTCATTCCCAGGTGACCGGTATGCACACCCACACGCTAACTCAAATACACACACACAGATAAGCACACACGTGTTATATTGTTGCACACGAGGATGTGCCACGGATGGATGATGGCCTAACGAGAATTCTGGTTAACTCCGAGCGGCTAATGAGCAGCTGTACGTCCGAGTCTATATACACTCGCGCGCGAGCTTGATGAATTAAGCCTCGATGCGAAATAGTTGAAATTAACTCGCGTTGCGGCTATATACTGTTAATGGTGTGGCGCGCGCCTCTGTGTAGATGTATAACGTACACAAACGCCCGAGACTATATACGGAATCAAAATAGTTTGAGAAATCGTTGCTGAACTATCGTTCAATTGTTATTATACAGTTTGGAGTATAGTAATTCTCTCGAATGCCCTATAGCGTTGCAACGGAGTCTGTCATAGTAATTTTCGATACAAGTGCCATAAGTAACACTTTTTGGCACGGCGTAGTTTAGGGCCCGAGCGCAGCGAGGGTCCTAATAGCTGGGCCGAAAAGTGTCCCCTATGGCCCGAGTATCGAACAACGTTTTATAGTACTGTGCAAAGTTCACATTTATGCCCCCTTTTCCGATGCATAAGTCGCACTTTCTGGTAGCGCGAAGTGAGGTTAGCGCACGAGCGTATGCGAGTGTGATGCGAACGCAGCGGTGCCAGAATGTGCGACTTATGCCACCGAAAAGCGTGCCATAGATGTGAACTTATGCCACGCAGTGCTATAAAATATTTTTCAGACTTGAATTTACCTTATGAAAAAATTCTGAAAAAAAAGAGTCGATAGAGGTTAAATAATTATCATTTCCAACTGAACGATAATTAAACGAGAATATCAGGCACTCTACAAACTTTCTAACTTATTGTAGTAGCTGCAGTGGTTTGAATTTATTTAGTGTTTGAATGAATTTATTTACTGTTAATTTTCAGACGTTCGTTAACACAATTTTATGAAGTGCATTGATTGAGATGAAAACTAGTAAATTATGTTTTTTTGGAATACATATTGACATTATTGGCGATGTTCATTTATTGTTTCGATAACAATATTGTATTTTTCCACCGAATAAGTTCGAAAAAAATTGTTGTACAAAATAATAAAGTTGCTGGGTTAATTATTTCCCAAAAATTCGCGCTGAAAATGTACCCGGGCATTTTTTCTCCATTCTATCCCAAATAAAATGCCATTTTCTCTCGTTCATCCCGCGTATTATTCTTTTTTTTTGTCACCAGCAGTGATACGGTCAAAGAGCTCTCCGGGAGCTAAAATAAACTATAACTTTTGTTTCGTGCTTTGTAATTTTTTACGTTTGCTCTTTTTCCACCACTCTCTCACCCTCTCTCTCTCTCTATCTCTCTAGTTTAAATCTAGGCTTTTTACGCGCGTATCAGAATCAGCTAAATTGCCGTCGAGAGGAGAGAGAGAGGGAGCGAACTCTGGTAGCTTCAGATTTTCCCCACAAATAAAAAAAGAAAAAAGATAGTGCGCAAAAATGTTCCTCTGCATTCGCATTTATATATAAATTCTCGTTGAACTCTCTTTCATTCAAATGTGCATCTCGATTTACTTACGAGTGCGCGCGCGCGCGAGCGGCAATTTTTTATTTTTCCGTTGCGCTACTAATTCGTACACATTTTAAAAAGCAGTCGAGGAATCGAAGTCGTATACGAAAAACTTGTTAAACTGTAAACTTTTCGCGAATCGCATTAACAATTCGTTCGCTCACACACACAGTGCCTGTCTGCCTGTCTGCCTGCCTGCTGCTACGCGCATAGTTTGCGAGAGAACGAAAAGAGTTAATTGTGTAGAAAAGTAAAAAAGAGATATCGAGGCATTTGGACGAGTGGAGAAAAACAGCAGCAACAGCAGCAGAAGCAGCAGCAGCAACGCAAGCGAATCGATCGTTAAGAAGCTCGAGACTTGGCAAAGTGGCGCATGGCAAAAAACTTAAACTCGTCTGTTAAGCCTTTTTTTGCTCGCGCGCGTCGGGGGCTTCTTCTTTCTTTCTTTCTTTCTCTCTTGCTTTCTTCTTCAACAGCTTCTTTCACTCACCCCCCCCCCCACAAAGGCGATTCATTAGAAAAATGTATATGCATTATAATACAAGACTTGCTGGAGAGTCTAAAAAACGAGCTCTCTCACAAAGCAGCGGGCGCGCGGTAGATTATATTTTTTTTTCTACCCCGGCGCCTATACGCCGTGTATACACTTAGACTCGAACGTCATCAACAGGGGAAATCTCGCGTACAGAGAGCGATACATACAGCATATAGAAAAAATAAAATATAAAAATAAAATAGAAACAAGACTCTCTAAGCGCGATTCGAATGAAAAAGCACACATCTCTCTTTCTCGTGGAGTAAAAGAAAGAAAAGCTCTCCGCGCCGAAACAAGCCAGTGTGTGTGCAGTGCAGTCGCGCGCAAGCACATGCTGCTGCACACGCGGGGAAGAGGCTCTCTGTGCTTGCTTGCTTGCGCTCGCGCGTATCGTATGCAAAGTAGTACTTGATATTCGAAGCTCGCACCTGCTGCTGCTGCAGTGCAAGGAGGAGGCACTTATATACGTTATATACGGCATCGAAATCAAAGCGCCCAAACACGACTCCGGGCGCGCGCGAGCACGACGACGTCATTATTTTTGTCCTCGATTCCGGTGTATGCGTATATACGAAGGCGCACGTATCTATATGTACGAGTTATAGTACTACGATACGTGTGTGTGTGTGTGTGTCGGCAAGTGTCGCAATCGCGGATGTGCGGATGTGTGTCCCACAACTGATTATACAATATCCATCGACGTTCGACGCAACGACTCGACTTTGCTGTGTGTGTATGTGTGCGTGTGTGTTTACGTATCCGACGAACAAACGTCAACGCGCTTATACGGAGAGAGACGTTGGAGATCTGGACGTACATACACACACACGAACTCGCGCTTCTCAATCAACGAGATACACTGCAGCAACAGCGGCAACACTTGTATGTCGGCTGCGATACACACACACGCGAACGCTACTACGCGACGATCGTAACATCCGCAAGGGAATACTACACACAGACACGAGTGTACCGAGATTCGATTCCTACGTACGTATGTATGTATGTATGCTGTGCTATAGATGTGCTTCGATGCACGTATAAGTGGAGAGAGAGACAGCTATGTACGTGCTTTATCCCTCTATTTAATCGGGGAATTACACGCGCGCGCGTTTAAACGAGAGATATATACAGAGAGCGAGAGAGATAATGAATGTAATTTTTTCGGCAAATGTAAAATCGTCCGTTTGTGTGTTTCGATCCGGAGGGGATAAATATACAAACGATGTATAGAAAAGAGAGAAAGAAGGGAAAGATCAGAGGTGTAAAAAATAAAATAAAATAAAAATAAAAATAAATAAGAAGAAACGAGCCCAAGGACATTACAGCTTTAAGTGCAAACGGTCTCCGGGGGTGAATACGTACACACACACACATACAGACACACACGTGCATCGATGCGATAGAGCTCAGGTTATACTACTGCTGAGCGCGCGAGGGGATACGTACTATCCTTATATATACCTATGCTGCTGCACTCGCTCTCACTCTCTCACCAGAGCTTGAGCCAGGGTGCACAACGTCGTTGTATATGTATATAATGTACATCGCGGGGAAGTTTCGTCGTGGGAGATGATTTTAGCGGTAGTGGTAGTAGACCGACAGTGGAAAAATCTCAGCTTTTCTCGGCGCACATATACAGCGCAGCACAACCCAGCTCGTGTTCCCTCGTGTAGGCACACATATCTCCCGAAGATTTTCGCAGCAACAGCAGCTTCTTCTCTCCGCAGCTCTCTCTCTCTCTCTTATATCCTGCTTTATATACCGTGGGAGGTAAAAAGGCTTCGATCGTAATTTCTCCTTTACGCCAGGAAGGATCGGTAACCTGTTTTTTCTTCTACTTTTTTGTCGTCGTTATTATTAATATTATTATTATTATAACCGCTGCGGCCGAAGATCATCGGCGCATTTTGTAAAAAGTTTAAAGAGAGAGAGAAAAATGATACCGAATGGAAACGAAGACAATCGTGTGGTTTTAAACTGCATCAGCGAGTAGTACAGCTGTAGCGACAGCAGCAGCAGCATCAGCAGGTACCAACACAGCAGTGCCGCTTCTCCAGCGAAATAAGTGCAAGCGGATTTAAACCTTCTTGCTCTCTCTCTCGTACCTCTTTTTTTTCTGCTTTCGCCTTTATATTTCTCTCTCTCTTTCTCGTTTCTCTTTCGTGCTTATACTTCCTCTCCCTCTCTCGATGCTGCTGCTGCTGCGCAATGTACTGCCTCTCTCCGATATACGTGTCTCCGCCGAGAGTGAGGGAATTTTCCGTATTAAGGAGCTTTCTCGATTGTTGAAACAAGCGCTCGAGAAGCTCGCAATGCGCACTAGGCCGCCTTCTTTTTCCGGTTAGCTGCAAATCATCTATTATGTACATGCGTGTGGCGCGCTATAAGCGCCGAGAGTCACGAAGTTGATTATCACTGGGATATACGGAGTGTGTACGTACGAGTCACTTGTATTACGTGTGTAGACTCGTATTGGAGCGCGGCGAGGATAAAAAAATTACGAAGCTAGCTGAACGATCGTCATTTGACTTCACTTATTTGTGCTTTTTGCTGCTTCGTCAGCTGTTTTTCCTTACGATTAATACAACGTATACAATCGTGAAGTGTACAGCGCATAAGTACACGCGCAGCCTCGATGTATCATACCCGCGGGCCAATGAACCGAACAAGTTGACATTTATTCTCTCGATATATATATTTTTTTCTCATTCACGTACCATTGGAACGTCGCCAACGTCCGAGGATTGTTATCCCTTTTTCTCGAGGGGGGCCATCGATTTCGCTCATACATACATGCGCACGAATGTGTATCGGGTACATCGCGACTCGAGCGCGGGACACTTTTGGTACTCGTATACGTATACACGACAGACACATTGCGCTATACGAGAGAGAGAGATGCACGATATACTGCCCGTGTATACACTGAATTGGTTTCGGCGCGGCAACGACTTTATACACAGTACTCTCTCTATATGTCCCCGTGATACTACAGCAGGTCGCGGTAGTCTTGCCGCGCGGTGCAGCATCGACAACGGAAATGACTCTAGAAATCTACCTCCCTTCCCTTCCCCCCGCCGTTCGAATATACTGTGTGTGCGTATCGTTATCCGTACCGATCTCGGGTATGTTTTGCTGTATTTATGTCCGTACACGCGTGTCTGTCTGTGTCTGCAGCGCGTGTAACCGTGCGTGCGTGAAAAAGCAAAATTGATCGTTTGTGTGTATACGTGCACGCGTCTCTCTTTTTGGAGAATTGTGTATATCGGTGTGGAATCATAAAAACTGTGCTACGCACGACAAACGATATTTTTCTGCTTGATTCATCTTCCTATACATGCTCTCGTCCGCGTACACGATTCGCGTAGGTTTATATATTTTTTTTTCGTCGTTCGCTGCAAATCTTTCGCAGGAGGAGCTTTATCGTGAGGAAAAATGTGATCCTGCAACGCTTTGCTCGAAAAAAAGTGTAAACAGCGAGAGCTAGCTAGATCGAGTCTAATTTTAAAATTATTTATTTTCATAATTTTTGTGAGTGGTAATCTCAAATCGTAAATTTTCAATTACTCAGCTACGTTATCGATCGAATCAAAGTTTTTCCATTAATAATTCTGGCAAACTAATATTTTCCCACTTTTATCTATAATTATATTAAATGAATTAAAAAGTTTCTAATAGAATGATACAATATTTTATTGTTAATACGGTGGTTGCGTAAAGTTGTAAATGTTGATTATTTTACGTTTGGAATTAAGTTGCGAGCTGTCACATGCGAGGCTGGCGGAGTAAACATAAACATTGTCACCCGAGGAGCCACGCACGTATACATTCATATAGTTAGCTTGTCGATCGCAGATGTCGCATCCTAAACTCCCAAGCGGTTACATGCCTCTTTGAATGGCATATAAGAAAAATAACTTCCAGTCAGAATTGGGTCTTCACCAATTTGCTCCATTCATAACGAGCTAATAGATAGCTCATCGTTGTAAGATATTTTCAGGCTTTCTCCGAAGCTCGCGGGTCCCGGACAATACACGCAAACTCAGGCAAACACGCACGAGCGTCATGCGCCATTCAACGAATAATAAATACGCGGCCATAAATCCTCGCGGCGCGTTAGGACACGATCGCCCACGCGCGCAGCTATCCTATACGTGTATAATGGCGATTCGAAAACACGCACTAGTGCGTGTACATGTAGGTGAAAATCGTTGCGCATCGTAATTCGTGCGGCGATGAATCGCGCGAGCTGAAATTTCGAAGGATTACCTCCGAGCGTTATAAATATATGGCGTGTACGCACGTGCGTGAGCATATTTCCGTGTGTATAGCCCGATCGAAAATAAATATGCACGACTCCAGCCTGAGCTGCATATAAATACATGTGTGTGTGCAGCATCAAGAGCATCAAGTTTAATGCCGTTCGTTATATCGCACGACGATGTATGGAATGAGAGATTTCGCGATCGATATATATCGAGCTAACGCGACAAATGGAATTTGTTCTTCTTTTCCGTAAGCGCGGCGCCAAGGGAATTACGTCAAAAGTCGCGTTTCATTGTTTTGTCGCACGATCTTCGACTTACCTTACACCAAACCGAAACTTTACGAGAAACAATTTTCTTTCTCGGCGACGACGACGACGACGACGCCTTCGTAAAGGGATGGCGAGCGCAATTTATCAAGAGGGATTCGAACTATCATAACTGGAGCCGCGTATTTCAATGTGTGCGTATATAGGCATTGGAATCGCGACGAGCGGCAGGGGACACGAGTGTGAAATATGTATTCAAACTTTTGCTCGGGCCGCGGTAAACAATCGACGCGCGAGGATTTATTATCAAATAGCCGGAAAAGCAAAGACGCGGGAAAGTTTTGCTAATTTTCAGCATTGATTTTGTACACTGTTTAAAAAAAACCGTAAATTTAAAGTAGAATCAGTTAATCGTTAAAAGATGTATGAAAATTCAATCATCTCTAATGCCAGCCTCTACCAATAGATGGCGGGTACCCTTTATCTATAAATCTACAAGTGGCAAAGTGCAAGTGATTGTATATAAGTCAATACACGCGCTTGTTTTAAAGCAGAAATAAAAAATGGCCCAGCCTTTACATTATTAGTAACGTATACGTGTATATTTCTCTAACAGTATAATAAACGTTAAATAGGTCTTTAAACCACGCTTAAACCAAACCAAACGTTACAAGCGAATGAAAAAAAAAACATTCCAATCGTGCGCAGGGGTATCAATAACGCACGCTGTGATATACACGTGGCTGCTGCTGCCACTGCAGCGTTCTTTTGTCGTTGCTATATACATATCCAGTCAGAGCTGAAAGTTCGCTTCGTCGAATGCATAAAAGAAAAAAAAAACAACGACAACGAGGTACGATTCGTACACGGCCTCGGTCTATCCAGAGATAGACCGCGAGAGAGAGGAAGTAGACAAAATGAAGCAAAATAAAGCAAAAATCACCGATGAACAAGAGCGTAGGGAAGCAATGGTGTTATTCAGCTTGAAGTAGTTCAAACTCTGTATAGACGTCACATATATATCATCATCGTCGTGTCATCAATGGCCCCGCGCGCTCGACAAAGCAAGCCCCCCCCCCCGAGATAAAGCGGCTCGTGACTTGTGAAAACAAAACAACGACGACAACAACAACAAAAAGCGTCGACGTGTATCGCATTGGATTTTTCGCCCCTCGTTGATCACGTGGATCGGTCGGCCTGCGGGAAAGGATGCCTCTGCCCTCGAAAAAAAAAACAAACCATCATACAGCCATTACGGGCACCGCATGTATATATACACGTTGTACGGAAATGATCAAGGAAGTGGTATTTATACGATATTGCGTTACGAGTAATTAGCTCTAATGGACGCAATGGTCGTCCAGCTACTTTTAATCTCGCAACGTCGTGGTATTACCTCCTCCCTTTTTTTATCTTCTCTTTGCTGTAATGACATTAAAACTTTTGAAAATAACGAAATAAAGAGAAAGACAAAAAAGATCGAAATAATAATTCAATCCTCTTCCTCTTTGTGCGCTTGCAGGCATCGTGACAGCGGGCGGCAGCATCGTGACGTCGGGCGAGCTGCGCGAGCGACATCGCCAGACGACGGCGACGCGCAGCGGCAGCTGCGCCAGCGGACGTCTGATCGACGACGACCTCGACGACCTCGACGAGACCCGCAGCGGCGGCGGTGTATTCTCCTCGCGCCAGAGCTTCATCGATCTCGTCAGCAGCAAGATCATCTCCAACACTCGCACGCCCACGCACTTTTACCATCATCAGCCCCAGCTGCAGGGCGGCGTCGGCGAGCAGCAGTACTTCAGTACGTCGCGCGACTCACTGCACCATCAGCAGGCCTACGTGAATCGGGGCGCGAGCGAGCTCGACCTCAGCAGTCGCGGCGGCGGCGGCAAGGACAAGGCGGCCCGCCAGCTCGGCATCAAGGACTCGCGTGTGGCCGCGGCGTCTTCTAAGGCCGCTGCGGCGGCGGCCCGCTCGAATTTCAAGCTGGCCAACTGCAACACCGGCATGCAGACCAACAACTGCGTGCTGAACTCGAGCGGCGCGATGATGAACACGGCGACGACGACGACCACGATGACGACGATACCGTCGCGCGAGATGACCCCGTCGCATCTGTCCGTCACGCCGTCGTCCATCAATCATCTGGTGGGCAACAGCGCCTGCAACGGCACCGAGACGTGAGTAATAATAATAATAATAATATCAAATAATCGCATGCGATCTCGCACTTTTTTCGTCTATTATATATAATCTGCCCACACGCAAAGAGTAGTAAAGTATCGGTCTCCTCTACGTCCAAGTCGTTGTTACAGCCGCTACTCGTATCAGCAGCAGCAGCAGCAGCGCGGCAGCCGCGGCTATCCGGGCCAGTCGGGCCAGCGGGGCTTTCGCACGGGCGCGCCCAACTGGTCGTTCGTGTTCGACCCGGCGGGCCGGCTGTGCTACTACTGGTCCATGGTCGTGTCGCTGGCCTTCCTCTACAACTTCTGGGTCATCATCTACCGGTTCGCCTTTCAAGAGATCAACGGTGCGTATATAGTAAACACGACACGACGACTGAAGTGCAAGTAATCTATTAAACCATGCTTGACTTATACAGTCATTTATACTTTGCCACTTGCAGATTTACAGATATAAGGCACTCGCCATCTAGTGGTGGAAGTTGGCATTAAATATGATTAAATCTTTTTATTTATTTTTTGGTACATTAAATAATGTGATAAACTGAATTACTGTTAAAACATCAGTAATAAATCAATATATTCAAATTTCAGTATAAAATCATTTGCATTAAAAATAATGTTTGTAATTGCATATTCATAAATTATTTGCGCAGTGTGTTAAAAAAAAAATAAATCAATACTCACTCATAAATTTTTGACGAATATTGCATGTAAAAATATCTTAAATAAAATTCAGTTATGATTACTTCAATTATAATGTCAGATTTTACATTAATTCTACGTTGAAATTAAAGGTTTGTTCAGACACGGCAAATGCAATTAATAATATTCAAATTTTCTCTTCGACAGGCGAAACGATAGTCGTGTGGTTCTGCCTGGACTACCTGTCGGACTTTCTCTACGTGGCCGACATAGTCTTTCACTTTCGCACGGGCTACCTCGAGGACGGCGTGCTGCAGACGGACGCGACCAAGCTCAGCCAGCACTACATGAACAGCACGACCTTTTACATTGACTGCTTGTGCCTGCTGCCGCTCGACTTTTTGTACTTATCGATAGGATTTAACAGTATACTCAGGAGCTTTAGACTCGTTAAGATTTACCGGTACGCTCGATAAATAACACGAGCTTCGCGCAATGTCGATGATAACGATAATAATTACGGAATCTTTTTCGTACAGATTTTGGGCGTTCATGGACAGGACCGAGCGACACACGAATTATCCGAATCTGTTTCGCTCGACCTCGCTGATCCATTACTTACTGGTGATCTTTCACTGGAACGGGTGCCTCTATCACATTATTTATAAGAATAACGGTTTCGGGAGCAAGGACTGGGTGTTCGCCGACTCCGAGACGGCCGACGTCGTCAAGCAGTACCTGCAGAGCTACTACTGGTGCACGCTGGCCCTGACGACCATCGGCGATCTGCCCAGGTAAAACAACGCGACGAAGAACCGATTTTTTCATCGTTCGTTCTTCCATCGAATGTCTGAATATTTTTTTTTTGTTTCGTTCGCAGGCCGAGGACTAAGGGCGAGTATCTGTTCGTGATAGCGCAGCTGCTGTTCGGCCTGCTGCTGTTCGCCACTGTGCTCGGCCACGTGGCCAATATCGTCACGTCGGTGAGCGCTGCCAGAAAGGAGTTTCAGGGTGAGTCACGCATGTCTTTAATTTTACGCGTGATATATTATAGATTTTTTATTCATCGATGAACCGATCCATTAGCGACACTCGCACACACGCGGCTACATTGACCCATAAATTTCATCGAAATTTCGCATAATATCCCTCGAGTTATTATTGTAAGCCGCGCGCGCGCGAAAAATACGACCGCTCGAATGCCATTACTCTTGGCGAAAGCTGCGTTCGCGCATACATCCATAAGTATATTAAGAGCATGGATATACGCGTGCTCTATATTTGTAAAAGCGATTTCGGAAAATCGTAACTTTTTCCTGGATAAATTGCCCCTCCCTCGTCGGATTTAGATATTCGCGCGTGCCATGCGTTATAAGTGGAATATATAAACGACGATATAACGTACTGTACCCGTATATATAGCAGCAGTAGTTGTGCCGTACGTGCAAATGTGCGCGAATTTTCGCGTACCATACGCATGCGGAACTCGGGCACACACACATAATATACGCGAATGTGCGTACACATACGGAAGAGATTTAATAAAATGTCAGCGACACCGAGAGAGAGCTTCGGTGACGCGCGCGTAGGTGTGTGCGTATATACGTGCGTGCGCGAGTGTAACGCTCCTCGCGCAACTATAGAGGGAGACGGAGTGAGTTAATTAGCTCGAACAAACTAGTTTACGCCGGGCCATGGCGAGCCGTTAATTATGCCGAGTGGCGCGGCAGCGGTGGTGGTGGCCAATGGTCGTACTCGTCGTCGTTGCCGCTGCTGCAAGCTCCGCATACATACGTGTATATTTATGCATATGCGTGTGGATGTTTACACGTACGTGTATTAGGCGACTGGTGGTACTGTGGACACATCGCGCGCAACGAGAATAGAGGTACTACCGAGGCACACACGTGTGTTATATGTTTTATGCGTGTATGAACGTGCGAGAATTTGCGAATTTGTCGATTACGCCGATCGAGTTATTTCATATATAGGAACGGGTGCTGGAACGAGCGTATAGAGCGTATATCTACTCGAGGGAAGAGCGATCGAAAATAATTTTATACTGTATGCTATGATTTTTTTTTAAATCTGCGTCTTATTTATCGATTGTGCATCGCTCGTGCAGTAATCGCCCAGTAGCATCTTGAAGTGACGACTCGATTCGCCTCCGCCATACGTATATTTGACCTCTTATAATGTCCTCGCGAGATTTAGAAATAATTATGGATTTCGGAAGTCGATTAAAAGGATTTCCCAACGTTATATTTGATGATGAGTACTTGGTAAAAAGTGAAAGGATGAATGGGGTTTTTGAAAAATCGATTTTATACAAAAGTTTATTCAAAAGTTTATTCGGAATTATGGAAAAAAATGTTTCACAGTTTTCACCAAGTTAACATTGGTTTAAATACTCTAAAGATACAAAATGTTTATGTCGAACGACTGCATTCGGGGACTGTATTTATGTGAACACTGAGATAGCTTTTTTGTCTAAGTGAACTGTGACAAATGTCACATTGGAAAGGTTTTTTTGCGATGATGAACTAAATTTGTATGCCTTTTGAGATGACATTTTAGTCCAAATGACTTGTGACAAATATTACATTCAAAAGGTTTGATACGATCGTGTACCAATTTTATGTGTTTGCCGAGGTCATCCTTGCGAACATATGATTTGTGACAAATATCACACTCGAAGGTTTTGCTAAGAATATGTACATGCTTAACGTGAGTTTTTAAAGTTGCCTCGTGTCCAAATGCTTTGTGGCAAATCTCACACTCGAAGGGCTTAAAAAGAGTGTGAACTGAATTTATGTGTCTATTCATGTCTCGCTTGCTGGAAAATGACCTGCGACAAACCTCACATTCGAATGGTTTGCGGCGATCATGTACTACATTAACGTGAGTTTTAAGATGTGATTTTCGTCCAAATTCTTTATGGCAAATCTCACACTCGAATGGCTTAAAAAGAGTGTGAACTGAATTTATGTGTCTATTCATGTCTCGCTTGCTGGAAAATGACCTGCGACAAACCTCACATTCGAATGGTTTGCGGCGATCATGTACTACATTAACGTGAGTTTTAAGATGTGATTTTCGTCCAAATTCTTTATGACAAATCTCACATTCAAAGGGTTTGCTACGATTATGTGCGACATCAATGTGATCTTTAAGGCTACCTTTGTATCTGAATGATTTATGACACATCTCACACTCGAAGGATTTGTTTCGAATGTGTATTGTATTTATGTGAACATTGAGATGGCCTTTCTGTCCAAATTCTTTATGGCAAATCTCACATTCGAAGGGTTTGCTGCGATCATGTTCTCTATTTATATGAGTTTTGAGGTTAGATCTTTGTCCAAATGATTTATGACAAATCTCACATTCGAAGGATTTAATACGATCATGTACTATGTTTTTGTGTTTATTGAGATTACTTTTTTGTCCAAATGATTTGTGACAAATGTCACATTCAAAGGATTTAATACGAACATGTACTGTATTAACGTGAGTATTGAGGTTATATCTTTGTCCAAATGATTTATGACAAATCTCACATTCGAAGGATTTAATACGATCATGTACTCCATTTATATGAGTTTTGAGGTATTTTTTATGTCCAAATGATTTTTGACAAATGTCACATTCAAAGGATTTGCTCCGATTATGTACTGTCACTGTATGCCTTTGGAGATGATCCTTGGATCTAAATAAGCTATGGCAAATTTGACACTCGAAGGGTATACAGCGATCATGTACTGTATTTACGTGAGTATTGAGGTGACTTTTCTGGTCAAATGCTTTCGAACAAATATAACATTTATATGGTCTAATTCTTTCAAGTATCGTATTCGTATGTTTTTTCACACTTGCTTTTGTCGTATACGTTTCTTGACACATTATTGACGCATATAATGCTTTTTCTTCAACCATTTTCTCGAACTTTTTTTGTTTCTCATACGCGACAAGTTTCAAACGTGAGTTCACATTAAATTCACAATTATTGTAGTAATCGAATCCTTTTCTTATCAAAACTATAAGACTTTTTTCAATCATGAAATTGTTTGGATTGGCGCTTTCTTTTTTCACAATAAGTTGATCACTTTGACACTCAGATTTGCAGATGATTGTTGATAGGGGCGTCGATTCAGTTTTTACATCTTTGAACTCGATATCTATGAATATTTGTTCATCTAACCTCTGATGTAACACCTCAGCCTCATTCTCGAGTTTCACCTAAAATTGAAATTGAGGGCTTATATTTAATGGTAAATCAACAAAACATTTAAATTATTGAACTCACCGATAATTCATGAATCGGAAATGTTTCGAAGTCTTCGACCTTGCAGGAATTAACCGAATCGAAAACACAATTTTCATCCGCATTCGTCCAAGTATCTCTCGGCTCTTCCTTCACCCTGAAGAGTAATAAAGAGATAGTTTAGATAATCAAAACACAAAAATATAACAAACACAATTATACCTAACTACGTCTCTGTTGCTTTCCATCGCTTCCTCGATAGTTTTGCATCCACAGTGATCCACGGTAAATTTTCAAGATGCAAACTGAGAAATATTCGAGGTTATGTGCCACGAGTAGACAACGCCCAACACTGTATTTTCAAGAAACTTGAACTCTTTTGAGGAAATAATTCGTAAACACTCACTCGTGAATTTAGTCCTTCGCTACCAGCGTCTGAACTCGCTACTCAAATTAATTAACGAGGTGATTCGGCGTCTGCGATAGATATCTGGAGAAAATTTCACTCCCCCGTCGAATTCTTCTATACGTGGTTTTCGCGCACGTGTGTCGTTCTGCTTATAGCACGAGATGTAAACACAGCTAAGTAGGAATTCTGCATGCGATTGCCCGTATTATACTACTGCTATTATTATTGCTGCTTACTTATCTCACTCGAATTTCGCCTATATATTACTCGTAGAATCGCTCACATATATTCATATATAATGCAAAATGCGTTAATCGGCCGCGCTACCCTGGCACGCCGACGCACCGTCGCTTTACTCCATCAACAAATTTAATTTACCAAACTAAAACCGTAGTAAGCCTGCAGAGGCTTATGGTATAATATCGTGAATATCCCACGTGATACTCTCTCTCTCTCTCTTTCCCTCTTTACGCTCGAAGATGATGAATAATTTCATTTTCAATTAGCCTCGGCGTGCGCGCGCGTTGACACTATACACAGCCGGCTGCTGCTGCGCTATGTGGTATCCGCGCCTATTTCTGCGGGCACAAATTAGCATCGTACTGTGCTATACGGTACTGCACGACTTTCGCACTCGTATATAATAATTTAATCCTTCGCTCTCTCGCGCGAGCTTACGGAAGTGCTCGCTACGGTACGCCGTACGCGTTATATACATAGGTTTTTTCCCTTTTTCCTCGAGAAAATCTTCCTCGGCGACGATCTCCGACGATCGCGAGCCATTTCATTTTCGGGTGTAAGCGAAAGTCGCGCTGCTGCTGCTGCTGCTACTGTACGTGGGCTTACGTACATAATTCCTCGGGCTCAGTGAAGCAGGCGGCCACCACCACCACCACCACCACCACGAGCCGAATCATAGCGATTAATGCTTCATTTACTCGGCTCGCCGTATACCCACCCCCGTACTGCAATTTTAAGCTCCCTCTCTCTCTCTCTCTCTCTGCCTTATAGCCTCGGCATATTCTCACTGTGCGCAGGGCTTCGAGCCGTATAATTTATAATAAATCCCGAGAGGTTTCTGCGTTCTGCCGCTTCTATATATATCGGTCGTGCGGCAGGAGAAAAAAATGTTTCGAGGTTTTTATGTACGAACAGGCCGCAGTAATTATCGACTCTCGATGCGTGATTCGAACGGAGTGAGCTTCTGCGGTGTGTTCCACGTATTTATTATAAAAATGAGAAAATAATTGCGCTCGTGAAGCACATTCGTAGTCTCTATTTTTCCTCGATAATATATAAAGTCGAAAAATGTTAAACGTCTCTCTCGGCATTCATCCGCGCGCGAAGATAAAGTCGTATGCATACACGCGGAGCACAGAGCCAGGCCGCGACGAAGTTCAACGAACGAAGAAAAAAAAAGACGAAGAAGAATCTGTCGCTGGATTCTAGAACGTCCTCTTTTGCTCCTCCTTCCGCGTCTTTATGTATTCTTCCTTTTTCTCTCTCTCTCTCGCGGTGACTCCGAACCGCGTATAAGTATATAGTACGTCATTCTGCGCCAAACTTTCGCGGTTCTTGTTTTTTGTTCCGCGGTGCTGTTCAGCTCTACGGCCAAAAGGCTTCGAAACTCGCTCGCGTGCACGACGACGACGACGAGCAACGAGCACGTTGTTCACTTCTAACGACTTGCAGCTCGCTCGCCGCTAGTTTATGTATCGTTATTATGTTTTTTTTTCCTCGTTGAATTACTCGATGAAGATTTCTTCTTTGAAGAGCAGACCCAAGACACGGTTGAAGACATTAAAGTTTATTTATATTTATTATGGGGGGTGGCAGGTACCCCCCGGTAAAAATTGAAAAGAGCAGCAGATTTAAAAGTTTATGTGCTGCGTGCGCGGCTGCTCTTTCTCGTATATACGCGGCAACGGATAACTTTGGCTAAATGCCCGGAATAACGACATTATGAAAAGCTGACAAACTTTCTACTCGTTTAAAAGGGTCATTACCATCGACGAATGGGGGAAAAAAACAGGAATCGAGTATGGATTTTCTTTTTTCACCGTAATTGGTGCGTTAACTTACACATTATATATACGCGTAGGTACATAAAGGGAACTTTACTGAAAGCCATTTAAAAAAATGTTTTTTTTTATATATTAAAACTCACAGGAATCGTACACGCGTCCACTTCTTATTCTATATCTTTGAAAGTGCGCGAACTGTGCGAACGTATACGCGTGCGTGTATAAAATATAAAGCTCGGGCAAAAGCTGCCATATACTACATACATATACCAGCTAGACTCGGAGCAGCTTGTACAAAGGAAGCGGTGTACGGTGCGCCCGCGCGCTTGTACGATAATTAAACCATTGTTGAGATTTTATGAAATTTCTTCGCTCGGATGCAGAGCTAATCGACATAACTCTCTCTTTCTCTTCTCCCTCCCCTCACGCTCGCGCGCACGCGTGATGTGCTTTAATTACTAGTCAAGCCCGGACTCGCGTCGGCTCTTTGTTTTTTTTTTTTCGTATCTACGAATGAAAAGAAGAAAGAAATTGCACAAAGAGCAGCGCGCGGGAGCGCGTGCACTAAAAAATAGTAGGAACAAAAAGAGAGAGAGAGAGAGAAATGGAGGGATTTTCCCCGCGCCCGAGTGCAAAAGATCATTACCGGGGTTTATTTTTGATAATAATCAGCATGATACCGAACAGTTAGCGCGGAAAAGTGAAGACGTGGAAATAAACGTGGAGATGCCACTATGGCCAAATGAATACAAAAAATAAAAAATAAAAGGCTTTCATATTTGGGGTACGGAGGTAAGGAGGGAGAAAAAGAGATAAAGAGAGTGAGCTTAAGCAGCGCACAATAACAGAAGAAGAAAAGAAATAAGTAGAAGAAAAAGACAATCTTCTCGCGGAGGTGTATTTATGTAAGGACGAAAATTTTTTCTTGGCTGTGTTTCGGGATTCGGCACAATGGCCGGCAAAGGGAGCAAAACTAGCCTTTCGCGTGATTGCTCCATACATATAATATCGTCCAGCTTACTTTCTTGCATTCTTCGTTTCGTTCCATTCAATGTATTTGTGTATACCTGCGTGCCTGCAATTTCACCGCGCTACTTTGGTCGAGAAAACAAACACGCTCAACGTCGATTACGTTAATATTATTTTTACGTACACAGCGCACATACACGTAAACCACATGTACACTACACCTGTTTGTTCTCAAATTTGCGCGCTTGCGGGGTTGCGGAGCGCGGCTGCCGTTGCTCATGCCGCTGCGTTGGAAATCGAGAGAGGTGTATAGTGGTCTTTTTTTTCTCTCCTGCAGCTCCGCTGAAAAAAAAAAGAATGTAATTACGTTTATTGGAACGCACGGGGTGGTGGTGGTGGTGGTGCAGTGGCGAATGCTTCAACTATATATGTATACGGCGAGCACAAAAGCACTCCGCAAAAGCGAGCTGCAAATTCTTGGGGCAAGGCTGGGAAATTTTCCACCACGCTCGATCGTGCGAGCGCTTGTATATATATCTGTGTGTGTGTGCAACGCATTCGACGTGCTTTAAGCGCATTGCACGGTGCGCTCGGGGCTAGGTGTTCTTGCTGAAACAAAAAAAAAACGAAAAATAAATAACGCTGAAAAAAATGTTAATTTGACTGCTACGAAAAAGGACCTAACGACTCGTGGCAGACGGTTGTCATTGTTGTTGTTATTATTATCATTATAATCGTTCTCGCACGAAATATACGGCAAAGATACGCGGGCTGGCTTTTATGTACTCGACCGATCGCTATGCGTAGCAGCACAAAAGCTCTGCTGCTGCTGCTGCTCTACTGCCCTTTCTCTCTCGCCTGGAATCCAGGCAAAAAAGTAACAGCTTTTGACGCGCAAATATTCCGCACGCGTGAGCTCGTATGTGTCGGTGGTAGTGATGGTAGTAGTTGTTGTACCTTTTTACCCATTTGACCTCGATGTATATAGCGCCTATAGCTGGCTCCAACGCACGTGGCTGCAGCCGCTATGGTTGTCGTTCGAGATACTTATCGTCATACCGCGTGAATGGCACGCGTATGCATGTGTACGTGGAACGGCGCTAGAGGAACAATAATTAGTTCTTGCTGGGTATTATTTATGAAAAGCTCCGGGCCATCTCGTTAAAGAGGCAAAAGCGTATAGTATACGTACAACATATTATAAAGCAGCCGAACGCATCGGGACAAATAAAAACGCGCCTCGATTTACGCACGGTCACGCGTGTACTTAATTTTTTTCCCCGTTTATTCGTATGTGAAAAAATAAAAATAAAAACAATGCGAATTCGACCCCGATTTATTCGAGCGACTCTTTTTATTTTTTGTTTGTATTCGAAAATCTGCAGTCGAGCGGAGATTTCTGAAGTTATCGTTGCGATATATACGAACGAGCGTTTATATATTGCTCGACAAGCCTCATGAAGCATTACGTATATATATACGATCGCGTCGTCGACGTAGTCGTCGTCGTTCGGTCATCCATCGTTGCGACCCCCGTATATATATTTATAACGCATATCCACACAGACGCATACACACAACTGCTTCGAACTTGGTCCACCAGCGTGACCGGCATATACACGCAGCCCCGACCTTTTGACAAATGATATATATCAACGCTCGCGCCCGCGTCCATCAAGTAATTGTTCGTTTATACTTGTAAGCTCGTCTGTGTATACAGCGCGATCAATTGTGCGAACGGTCTCGGATTCTCGCTAGCGTGTGCGTGTGGGTGCGAAGCGCATCGATCTCGGCTGAAGCAACCCAGAGCAAGCTCCAGGCCACGAGTTGTGTGAATCGCCGAGGCTTACTTTATTTATTTATTTATTTTTTTTCCGCAATGACAAACGACGCTCGACGTTCCGGGGGCTGTCGTTTCTCTGCGGAGGGGTTTTTTGTTAGTTTACACTTGCACACCCGATTATCGTTGATTATTATCGTCGTTATGTACACGTATAATACATAACGCACGATCGTTCCGCTTCGTGTATATATACACACACGAGTCGAAATGAGAAAATTTTTATCGGCATCCCTCGCGGGGGAAGGGAGCAAAATCACGAACGAGAGCAGCAAAAATAATAACGATAGAGGCACAAAATGTACACGAAACGCCCGAAAATACCGCATCGGAGGTGTTCGTGTGTGTAGGGCTGAGAGCACCCAGAGAGAAGAGATTTTAGCGTCGTTCCATGCACGTATAGTGCATTAGCCGCACCTGCCGCCCGTTTCTTTCGTTTCTATCTCCCGTTTTTTCTTCGGTATAGACACGATCCGCTCCGCAGACGTGCTCGCACACACGTACGCGCGTACGCTATACTGCACATAAACAAAAGGCAAATACTATACTGGTGGAAAAGTCGGAGTGGTATCGCATCGAGGGCTTGTTATATAATACTTATATACGAGACTTCGGACGTATAAGGCCGAGGCGTAATGCAGTATTATTAATTAACGAATACCCGGGGATAAGGGCGAGGTACGCGTACATCGGCGAGATCAATTTTCAACACTTTTCTTCTGTACATCATTCGATGTGAACTTTGAGCCGGAAGTTCATCGTGTAAACTTGTCTGCGCTTCGAATGAAAGGAGGTTTGGTGTACGTTCATGCAGATAATGTAGTCGTGTGCCTGGTTACGTTGGCGGAGCCAATTACTTTTTAGTAAAAATGCTCAATCTTCATAATGGCTTAAAAACATGATCATTACTTAGCATGTTTTTGGTGATTTTTCTTTTAAAATTATATAATAAATTTAAAACACTCATTGAATGACTTGTAAATTACAATTTAATTCGTTTAACAAATTTAGACCAGTTTTCAATCGCTTTGAATAAGATAGTGCCAGTTGTGAAATTCATCACTAGATGGCGAGTACCTTTATGTTGGTAAATCTGCAAGTGGCAAAGTCAAAATAATTGTATAAGTGAATAAGAATGAAACATAGCTTTGTCCTACTTGTTATTGGATATTTGAATTCCGTTTCGTGTAGATGGTACAAGATAATTTTTACAAAAATATTTACAGAAATGTAAAAATTTTTAGTTCTGTTAATAAAACTCTGTCTAAAACAGAAAGTTAAGGTTACAATAAAGGTTTTGATCGCCTTTTATTGTACAAAAGAATTTTTTGATGGACAAAAATTAGTCCTTAAAATGATGAGCATTTTTGCGAAGCTCAATCATCTCTAAATATATGCTATATTTATATAAAAATATTGATTTTTCAAATTTCTAGATTCAATTCCTCTAGGCTGTTTTCTTGTTTCTTGCTAGTTAACAACATTTTCTTCGCGTAAGAACACGCCCGAGTCCACTCCATTCTAGATATAATTCAAATAAATGCCCTCCCAAAATACACGGATATGATAATAATTATAATTATGCGTCTCGAGGCGCATCGACCCACTTCTACACGGCGATGCTTGCACAACCGAGACGAGCCGCAAACGCAAATTCGACTTTCAAGTTATAACTCTTCGGGCGATGTTCGAGTTTACGTTATAAACATTTCTCGTTTATGTATATACGTATCTCCGCCCCCAGCTTCAGAGATCTTTCCATCTCTCTGCAGAAGTTTAATGCGCTCTCGTGCAGCTGCACACGCACAAACTCGAATGAATTCAATTGCGCGATATCGCGTGCGTTATTATATCACGGTGTATATGCGATATAAATTATTACTCGTTGAAAAATTCGTGAGTTGATTTTTGTTCCAAGAGTATATAATATAATATTCTCGCTACACGATGGATATACGTATGAAAAAAACGAGTGCGCGAGCGAGATAAATGTTTTTCTTTCCGATGCGCGCACAGGAGTATGAATTTTTTTATGTACACGATAAACACGTGCGTACGTGTGCGCGTATATTAAATTGCTGCAATGCCTATATTGTACGGTATATATAATAATATAACATGCGCAGTACTGTGCGTGGGTTATATACCGTATATTGTTATCGTAAGGATAACAATTACGAGAAAAAGTCTCGTTAGGTAGTGGTGATTCAGTGAACTGCGATGGTGCGATGATGAGGAATCGTGAATCCGACGTGCAGTGGAAGCTTCTGAGATTGGACTTGATGAAGTCGTGACAGGTAATGGCGAACGGGAGTCAGCTGGGGTGATCTCGTTCGTGCCTTTGTAGGTGTCTTAGGTCTGAGAGTTTGACCGTCTGGTAGAAGTGGCTTTTGATCGCTACCTACTGTAGATCGTTCAAGCTCTCAGGTATCTCTCCTTTTTAGCCGTCTGTTTGAATAGTAAGCAATGAACTTACTTATTCAGGTAGAGTGGCTAACCCGTTTCTCAATCAATGAAAATCAGGTATTTGTGTTCAACCCATTCTGCCAAATTTTCAATCGAAGGTATCAAATCATTAATTATAGGTTAACCTGTAAAAGAAACTCAAATATTGGCTTCTGCACCTCTTGACAATTATAATTAATATGTTCCAAACCCAAAAATGTTCATTTTTTGTATTTATTCGATAATAAGCATTTTCAGCCCCCGTTCATTTATGGGTTACAAGTTTTTGCAAGTTCGCCACCTAGTGGCTTGTTTACATATTATATAAAAAATAAACAAAGAGTGTGCGCTGCTGTTATAACAGCGCAGCATACAACAATATACAGCAAATATAGTTGGCAATATCGACGAAATGGCCTCGCGATCGCAGCTGCCTTTATGTATACTCGCGGGGGCGTATATACAATACGAGAACGTTTTCCGCGTTTTCGTGTGCACTCGAACACACAGACAGACAGACAGACAGACACGCAGTGCTGTATATATGTGCATTAAGCGCGGGAAATTACCCCATCGCGCGTATTATAGCGACTACTCTCGCGCGGGTCAGTGTGGCATATAAATAGAACGAGAGAGCAAAAGAGAGAGAGAGAGAAGGACAGAATTGTGAAGTGGTAATACCGCTCGGTACGCGAGTCCTTTGCGGAAGGATATCGGACTTGGTGGCACCATAAGTGCGAGAGTATATTACGTATAAGCTGAATTGGATAAGGTCGTGTGGAGAGCATTAGAAGCAGACCAATTTTGGATCTCTTTCTTTTCTTTTTTTAATCTGCGATATGCCTGCGAAATTTTGTAATATGTCGAAAAACAATAACAACCGGATGTTCTTCTTACAAGCTATATGATTTTGATTTATTCCAAAATTGTATCGAGCGATGCCGTAGTAATGTCGTCGTACACGTTATATATATTACAAACGTTTTCGTTAAGCAAGAGAAAGATTGCTCCTGGCAGGTTGACTTTCCAAGCTTTCTCTCTGCATCTCTCTCCCTTTCAAGGCAGTAGGCAGGCAGGCAGGCTGAGGCTCAAGAAGAAGATTTTGTGGATAAACTATGTACAACGTATATCTATACAAGTGCTATGTATATTCTCCCTCTGCCTTGGACGTTATTTAGGTAGTTTCTCGCCCCCCCCCCCCTCCCTCTCTCCTTGCCGCTTCTATCTTCCTATAACTTTGGCTCAGCATTACGAGAATACTTGGAATATATATATCCAACGAAAGAGAAGTGCGGAGAGGGGGTCGAAGAGAAGTAGAGGTCTTGAGGTCGGCGAACTATTACCCCTCGCGCGTAATACAGGATTAACAAAATGAGATTAAACACCGGTTATGTGTATGTGTATGTGTACGTATATATATTTTCTAGATATATATATAAACGCGAAGCTGCTACGGTGCACAGCGCATACTGCTCCGTAGCGAACGAAATCTCGATTGTTAGAAGTGGCAAAAGTTTTCGGGGATATGATAATTTCTCGGGGAAAAGTTTTTGCCTCTGTATCGCCGCGCGCGCGCGAGCGCCGTCGCCGTTATACGCGATTTTCCAACGGGGGGAAATTATCTGCGCGCGTATGTATGAAACACATATAATATAATCGGATAAGCGCCGCGCGTGCAGTTTCGTATATTGTCTCCGATATTCTTTGTGAAATTGAATGGCCCGTAAAAAAATTTAAATAACAATCTCGATCGAGCGAGATTAGATTTTTTCAGTTTTATACATTTTTTGCGTGCGTGGGAGCGACTATTCAGATTTTTTTAACTTTAGAAAATTTTAACAATTTGCAACTAAAACTGTTTTGTAAACTTTTTTCTAAAGTCACTTGGGGTTTATGTAGGAATTTTTTCAGATTCCAGCAAGAATCGTGAATATAGGAAAGTAGACATTAATTCCAGGTTTGTGGAAAGAAATTTTTTAAAGGGCCCAAAATTTCAAAAAATGTTTGCGTAACTTCTAGTACGACAAACAACGATAGTCTAGTCAAAAATGTCGCTGAACGATTTTTTTTGACAAAGAATCCTTGGTAGAAATTCTTAACGTCAATAATGATTTAAAGATCCAAAAAAAAAAAAAAAAATCATTTAAAATTTTTTAAACGTATAAACATTGATTGGCTTCTTTTGCAACTTTTTTGTTACATTTATGTTAAAATTATTCATATCAGCCACTTCTTAATAACCGAAAATGACAATGCGACTGTTTCTAGTATTTGTATCACTTTAATACGATAACAAGACTTCAAGCTTCCACCACTAGATGGCGAGTACCTTTATACCTGTAAATCTGCAAGTAGCAAAGTTAAAATAAGTATATAAGTAGTAGCTCTTTTTCGATATTAAGAGGAAATTACTAGTTTCTAACTAAACTATCTACCAAAATGTTGAGCACTTTTACCAGAATAAAAGTATATAATCTAAGCCTCAATAATAGGCTCGAGATCGGACCTCGAGACAGAGAATTTCGCTTAATCATCGACCAAATTCCGCTATCGAGCTTCATTACTGGCGCATTTCCCACGAGGATGCGCCGCGGTTGCGTGCAGTTTTCAAAAATGTCCGATCGCATTTCGCACGCTCGCTCTCGAGCTCTCCATTATAGCTGAGCGCGCGCGCGATCGCCCAGTGAAAATATCGAGCTATGGTCAGACGCGCGCACGCAGCCGCCGTGCGGCTAATTTTCAGTAGTATAGCTCGGGCTAATGATAATCGATGCCTGTAGGGGTGTATTTTCATCGTGGCTTCGATCGTGGCGTATCCAAGTATCATCGTTATCCATCACGATCGCTTGGCTATGTAAAAAGAAAGCCTTTCTTTTCGTGTACTTCGCTCGCAAGTAGTTCTCTTACTCTGCGCGTACGCATACGTGTATATGTAAATCACGCACACACACACACACACACACATACACTCACAAACGGCGTTGTCCCTTTATTCGAGCGTGAATAATACGTGCCAACCGCAGTGCTCTCTCCTTGCACGAGTATGCGTGTGTACCTATATGTATGCTTGCTCACGCGAGATCGAATTGCTCGGTTGAGCCGCAGTAGACGAAGTGCCGCTGCTCAGGTTCAGCACGAACTCTGCTGCACATACCAACACATACACACCCATAGCACGACAGCTGAGATCGGGGAGGGCTTAGGTTATAGCCATTTGTACTTGCGCTCGCGCACTGCTTTCGTCATGCGCGCAAAGCTGACAACAGCCAGAAAGGTAAAAGGTCTATTACCTGCATATACGCGCGTGCGTGTATACATGTAACGATGCCGTTGTAAAACACTGGCGCAGTTGCGAGCAATATATATAATACGCAATAATGCTCGCGCCTCATTTTTCAAACGATCGCACTCTTACGCGCCCGATAATTGACTCTAGAGATTGGAAAATATGCGCGCGCGCGCGTAATCTCCCACGCGTCCCCGTGCGAAGCGTAAAATGTGATTGAAATCGATATGCACGCACGAGCGTGCTCATACTCTCTCTTTCGCTCTTTTGAATAACACAAAAAATAAGAGGAAAAAAAATGGACAACCAAATTGTCTCCAACGCGTTAATTAATCGAATTTTTTCCATCCGTTTCGTGTCTCCTATCGAGCTTGCGCGCGAGCGTTTGTTTATCTAAAACAGGGCCCACTCGAGTGTAAAGCGCACTCGAATCGCGCTTCGAAGAGTCTTATAAGCTGCAAGGGGTCGGAAGAGAAGAGAAGAGAAGAGAGTAAAAAAAAAAAGGGAGGAAGAAGTAAATCAAGAAGATAACGAGTAATCAATCGCTGAAGCACACCGTACTCTATCTCTACTTCTCCGAGCTATTAACGAAATCAATACAAAGTGCCGCAGCTGCTTCTGTGTGTACAGAAAAAAAAAATATCTATAGATATATAGCATCGAGCGATAATATTTAAAAGTCAAACAAGCACTCCGCTGCTGCTGCGAGTGTGCACTGCACCGAGAGAAAGAGAAACTTAATCTGCACACTGCAGTGCACACTACTACTGCGCTATATATATGTAGAAGCGTACAAAAAAGGCAGAGCAGCAGCGGCGGCGCACAGCACTAGAACTAGCTTCAGCAGCAGCAGCAGCAGCACTAGCAGCATCTCTGAGAGAGCGAGAGAGAGAGAGAGCTCAAAGAGACGCTAATATATGTGTGTATAATGGGGTTTTCAGCGCTATATGCACGTATATATATAGGCTAAAGACAGCCTCTTAATTATAACTTATCAGCCGAGTAAGTGCGTGTAGTCGACATCGTCGTCGTCGTCGTCGTCGTCGTCGTTTACACGAAGTGGAATTCAATTAATGCTGCGAATTCTCCGTTACACGCGGTTAAGCTGTGTTTTCAACGTATACATAAGTATTAAAATATACAGAGACTCGGTGTAATTTTCCCCGATTGTCTTTTTAGTTCTTTTATTTTTGACGCTTTGAAATTGAATTAATTTTCGTGCGCTTGACTCTTTTCACTTCTGACAGCTGGTCTTAGCTCTGACTTCTGTACGCAGTTGTTCATCGATTTTAAAAATGCGTTATGGCAAACGCATCGTAACAAAATTTATCCTAATAAAAGGTGTCATATTTGATTATGAGCTTTTCGATCTCACCAATAGATGGAGTACTGCAAACTCGCAAGTGGTCAAAATTTCGAACTAGTATATGAATGCAACACAAAAATCACAAAATCATGAACAAGCGTTTGGTCGTTTTTGGCTGATCGACTTTACTATCGTAGTTAGTTCTGTATACAAACTAAAAACTCTTGTCGATCAAATATCGTCAAGCTGTGTGTGACGGTCAATTACACGTCAAATATTGCAAACAATATACCTTCAAATAAGGACAGAGGCACATTAACCTTAAGATAAGTAAACGAATGTAAAAAAATAACTTTAACGATCTCAACTCGATTGAAAAGCTCTTATAAAAATTCAATAAAAAAAAAATAAATAAAATGGAAAAGCTCCAACACGGATTTGTACTGGTTTCTGTAGGATACTAAATTAATCTAATTGAGTTGCAGTATTTTACGATGCTATATAGTTGTAAGTAATTGTTATAAGTTTATGTCAGAGTTCGCTAATGAATCTTCAATAAGTATAAGTATTAATTTTTCTGTACCCACCATTACCTAGAAATGTTTTTTTATTACGACATTTCATTGGTACTCGTTAGATTTTTTTACAACATTTTTTATCGGTAATGTCCTTAATTCGAAAATATAAGAATTTTATTACATAAATGTAGCAGCTGAATCTGTACATGGCCTTAAAGACTCTCTTTCTTTCTTTCTCTCTCGAGCAACTCGGCTCAACTGCCGCTGTATACCTCTGTATTATTATACACTGCGACACTTGTTGTATGCGTATTTTTTAATAAAAGCACGGAAAACGGAAATTTGAAATTCGAAGCGTCATTTGAATATTGATTCTTACGGCGTTGCGCGCGGGTGTACGCGTTATATTTTATACGTACACAGATATACATCCGAGCCGCATGAATGAAACATAAAATCATGATTGCAGACTCAATCAGAGATGCAGATATAATATTATACATCCGCGCGCCGTGTGTATCGTACCACCTATATACATTTACTCCTCCGCTCGCAGTCTTTAAAGGTGATCGGAACACGAGCGCGCGTATATTATATAATAATACCGAGAGCGCGAGTCTGACACGCTGCAGTGAGAGAAAAAAAAGCGAAAGGCCAATTTGTATTTATAAACACGGATATATAGATGGATAGACGCGGGCGAGGCAACACCAGCACACAGCCCGCGTGCGAAATATTCGTGCGTGCGTGAGCTGCTGCGTGTACATATACATGCATAAACTGCACCTCGAAATTCAATTTCTTGCCTCTCTGTCAACTCTCTCTCGCGAGTGCAGCGCGACACTGCATCGCCAATAACAACAACAAAAACAAACGGTTTTTCTCGTGTATTTATTCGAAATTCGTCGTTGCGAGAGAGAGAGAGAGAAAAAAAAATATACATACTCGACACTGCAGAGCCTACTCGTTGCTTTCGAAATAAAATAATAAAAAAATACGACAAATCGACGGATAATCAATAAGCAGAGCCGTAAGTTTTTCTTCGATCAGTGCGACATTTAAATTCCTAACGCCGAGTCGTTAACCTCGAAATCTGCAGGGGCTTATAGTTTTGTTTATTAAAAAAGTTATAATAGTCGATACGCGCGCGTGCAAGCTCGTAGTGGTTGTGTGGGTGTGTGTGTGTGTGTGTCTGCTGTACTTTTTTTGTGCTTGGAAAGAAAAACTCTACTCCCTCCCTCTCTGCGTACGAGCGCAGCTTGAAAAGTCACCCGAAGATTGGCCGTCCGCCAACGAACGAACGTTATAATTAACAATTTTTTTGTCGCCACTAACGCGCGCGTCCACGTTCAGAAATAGGAAAAAAAAGGCAGGAGAAAAGGAGGAGGACGAGGAAGAGTTAGAGAGAAAGAAGCTCCCTTCTTCTCCCCCAGCCGTGAGACGTGGAATTTACAACGTCGAGAAAATCATGGATAAGAGGCGATAATTCTTGTATGTATGAGCACGCGTCGCAGTAAGAAGTGAGCAGCGAAATTTATGAGCTAGCCGGGCGCAGTAAAAAAAACGGAGGGTTATTTTTTTTTTTTTTTTTATTATACTCAACCCTTTGACTTATCGCGCTCGCGAGCGTAAATAAAATCGCGGACGTTGGCTCTGGATGAAATTAACGAGAAAAAAAGAGATAGAGAGAGAGAGAGGGGAAATTAATTTTTAGCATCGATCAAAGGGCAGAATATAATATAAAATAAATAGGAGGCCATTATTCGCTGAACAAAATTAAATTATAAATGTCTCACTTTCGCTTCGCTATTACAGGCGTATAAAAGGTGCACGTAGCAAAATAATGAAATTCCAGCCGTACACGTGTCGTACGTAAAAGCGAGAGAGAGGAGACGAAGGAAAAAGGACAAATTGGTGCTCGCGCGCGCGAAGAACAGTGTAATGATTCTCGTGTAATACCAAGGAAACAGACGGACACATCAGAGACGAGCAACGGGCAACAGCAACTCGCGTCTGCAAATTCACCGCCGCATCGATCATCGGGCGAAATTTTATTCTCGCCGGATAGAACCAATACGCCATATAAATCGGATCCCTCGTCTGAATTTCTCTCTCTCACTCTTTCTTTAACACTCGTTTTCACGATTTTACTCGCAAACTCAGACCTCCCCCCCGCGCAGAGTGTGGCCAGCGATAAACGCGCGCGCACGGATTATACGACATTCGAGCCACAGTTGGATAGAATATAAGCATCGTTGTCGCGGTGAAATAGCCCAATCAAAGCAGCGGTAGCAGCGAGAAACCGGGAGAGAAGAGTAAAAAAAAAAAATGCCCTGCAAAGGATGTACGGCCGAGGACAACTGCAGAAAGGACGCTATCAAGCGCATAGAGGCACGATTCAAAGGTTCGTCGTCGTCGTCGTCCTCTTTATGTATTTATTATTATATATGTCACGCGGCACAGCCTCATCTTTCTCGTCTTTCTCTTTCCTCGTCATTGCCGATAACGATATAGCCCCGCAGCCGCCGCATCGTAGCGGTTGTAAAAAAAAAAAAAGAGTCGGTATACGAGCTCCGGAGCTCGCTGGTTAGAGGATGAGGAGGAGGGATCTAAAACTTTTTATGCATTATTTATCTTAATGTATACGATTCGAAGCTCCGTGCGAGCGAACGCAAGGCTATATACGTATATCACGAGGAGTAATGATCTCTTGTATTATAAGATCGCGCAGGACGACGAAAGTTTTTGGAGTGAGAGAGAGAGAGAGGGAGCGATCTTTTCAACGCAAAAGTTGAATAATTCAAATCTCTCTCTCTCGCTTTCTGCGCTTTAATGGATATGTGATATTTATACACACGGGCATATCGATGCAGCCGCGAACATCGATACGTCGATCATCCCGACTCTGGTGGAAACTTACTGTAACAACGCGGGCAGCGGCAACGGCGGTGGCTGCTGCGCGAACAAACAACAGCAACAACGAGGAGCAACAACAGCAGCAGCAGCAACAATGAATGCGCAGCCTGCCACTGCTCCCGGGCAATTAGCCGCCGTTTCGAGCGCGATCGATAGCACCGCCAGCACCAGCAGCGGCGGCAAAGACAGCAGCTCGCCAGCCGCCAGAAACGCCAGTGAGTTTTTCCATCAAGCCCGCCCGACAACAATAACAACAGCGGCGGTATAGAAAAGCCTATATGTACGCGCGGAGAGCTCTGATAAATACGAGGAGAGACGTGTATATGTGTGTGTGTGGATATTTTTCGGGTGCGCGGATGACTCCCGAGAAGAGAGACAGAGAGAGATACAGAGCAAAGCGTTTTATTCAAAATGCGACAGTGATGGATAACGAATTTTATTTTCGTCCATTCGTGCTCCATACCCCATTGTATACGCGACATATTGTTCTGTATATTTGTGTTCGTGCGCGTGTACGCGTTATTGATGGATGCGCTCGACTTGCTATTCGCGATTCCCCGGTAGGTAAAGAGGAATCGGCAACTTATTTCACGATATAATGCTTTATTATACGTCTGTTGCTCTCGAAACAGCGTCTATTTTTCCGCCTATCTCTTATCGTCTCATTTCTGTGCTAGAGTTTTGCACGTGAGCCTTGACGCGATCGATCGCCCTCCCACGCGCAAATTAGAAATCTCGCGTACATTGTACGCGCGCATAATGTATAAAATAAAATACCATCTCGCGCGAGCAGTGACAAATGTATATGCCCCCCGCGCGTACAGTCGAAACTTGAAACTTTTCCGGGCCGAGTGAAATAATAAAGTTCGTATGATACAGCGCTGTATACCATTACCCCCCCCCCCCCCCCNTCCCCCCCCCCCCCCGTAGCAGTAGTAGAGTCGTAAAAACATTTCCATTTTCTTGCCCGCGACTAACGCGGGCGGTTATGTACGTACGACGTTTGTGAGCTGCTTCCGCGATGTATCTCTCTATCTCTCTCTCTACTCTACTCTACTCTGCGGCACGTATTTGTATCCACACAAACACACGTACAATAATATACGTGTATAATTCGCTCGGTCTCGCCCGACTAAAAGCCTTTTACCAACTTTTCGTTATATATTTTTCTTGTCCCTGCTGTATCGCATGCAAAACACACACACACACACGCGACTGTGCAGTCACGGGCGGCAAGCAGAATCTCGGCGTGGGCGGCGCAGGAAAAAGCAGCCTCGACAGTGGAGGCAGCGGTGGTGGCTGCTGCTGGCTCGTGAATCGACGCTGCAAGCCCAAAAGACCGTGGCGTCCACCGGCGGCCAACGAGGGCGAGAGAAAAGAAAGTAAGCCGGCCGATAGAGAATTAAAATAGGAAAAAAGTCCATCGGGATATTTTTTTTTCTCTCCATTTTTCAATCGATAAAAAGCAAACGAACGAACGAATAACGATAATAAGGATGAACGTATACGTATTATTTTTCTCCTTCCTCCTCGATTCCATGCGTGAAAAGGAGTCGACGATGCTTTATTTACTCTGCAAGCTATCATCGGGGTCCTTTTGTTGTACGGCGCCATAGTCTACGCTCTCAGCAGTCCGCCTACCGTTGATGTTTCGGCTTACCCCCGAGTCTAACGAAGAGTTACGATGACGTTGTTGGCTGCTGCAGTGTGCTGCGCCGCTTCTCTCTCTCTATAGCTCTGAAAGAGCCTCGAGAGTACAAAAGAGCTCGGAGCTGACGCGCTCACGTGGATAACGCACTTCGAAGGCTTATTTATATCAATTTGTTGCTACGTGCGTGTGTGTGAAAAGAGGCATAATAAAATGGAGAAAAAAAAAATCGAGTACAACGATTGTTTAATGCTCTCTGAACTTTTTACTCTTGCTATCTACAGCTACACTGTGTCCGTAAAAATATAGCGCTGAGAATCCCGAGGAATCGACGGCTGCCGCGGAGGCGGAGGAGTAGCGGAGAAGGAAAAAAAAGCCACCCTACGTTCGACTTGGATCGGATTACGGGGCGCAACGAAACGCTTCGACTATATATATATGTACGCGAGGAAAAGAGAGAGAGAAGAAGAGCCTGAGAAAAGAAAACGGATCTACTTGAGAAAATAGCCCAATCGTGAAAAGGAGCGCGAGCTTGCGCCATAGTTGCCCGGCTAGCTGCTGTACTGTACCGCTGTACCGTGTTACAGCAAGAAAAGCTAAGCACCAGCAAAGAAAGAGCGGGGAAGGAGGATCAAAGGAGAAATAGTTGAAAATGACGTTGGTCGGAAAGGGGGGGCCCTCTCTCTCTCTCTATCTCTATCTCGACTGCTGCACTCTTCTTGGCTTGACTCGTTGGAAAATAAATGGCGGTGTGGCTCGGGCGACTTTTAAAGGCTGCAGCAGCAAAAGCAGCAGTAGAAGAAGTAGCGGTAGTAGTAGAATAAGAAGAAGAAGAAGAGGAAACTTCGTTAAAGAGATACATCGTTCCTTCTCCTATATACTCCTCTCGCTGCTCCTCGCGGGCATGTTTCTGCTGCTATACGTATTTTATACACATATATATATCTCTTATGCACCGCCGCTGCTGTAACCCGTCGGCGGGAGCCCCGAGAGTTATTCTAGTTAGGAGCTACTTTTTAATAACTATCCGACGGATAAATTTACTAACGAATTCGTCATTGTCTTGTATTAGCGAAGAGAAAGACAGAGAGAAAGCAGAGAGAGAGAAAACTGGGATAGAGCCATAAATAAGCGTCTCGTTATTTCAAAATCAGCGTATAGTCTCTCTCTCTTCGCTTCGAGTTTCGCGCGCTCGCGTCTCTCGTAAATATTTTTCATTCTTCCAGTGATTTTGCCGCTTTCCCTATATATACTTGCCGCGTATACGCGTGTACTTTTTCTCTTTCATCTTGGTCGTGCGTTGTATATGTATACTAATTCTTTCCTTTCTCGCCCCCTTATGCTTTTTTTTTTGTATTTTCATTTTCCGTCCTTGCCTTTGCGCAAAGCTGCTGCTTCTATATACCTTTGGTGTTTACGCTCGCTGGATTTTTTTTTTCTCTTTTCACTTTTTGCTTTTGCTTTTTTCCGCGGGCTAGCTTATTTTCTATTTAGCTAATTTTTTTTTGTGTTGTTGTTGTTCTCGTCCCTCCCCCCGTTCCAGCGCGCAAGTTCAAGTCGTCGTTGTTGGCTCTTTCGCCGTGCTTGGCTCTCTAACGAGATTTTTTTTGCCGTTAACTTATAATTTACTCCTTGATCGTTGGATAAACACAGAGAGGGAGAGAAGAAAAATGTCTAAACAATGACGATAATCGTGATAAACATTATTTTTACTCGCTCAGATAGAAAAGACGTACATCGTTTATTTTACGTGGGAAATATTATGGCTGGTTAGAAGTTTACTCTCAACTATCGTTTCGAAGTTATACTTACTCGTGGAGAGAAAAAAAAAAAAAACAAGTAGAAATGAAATAAAATAAACCGATTCTTGCTCTTGTCTGTAAAATTGCATTTACCTATTACCGTGTAGTAGCACAGAAAGAGAGCGATGCAATTTTGTTTTTTCGTTTCTCGCAAGGCTAAATCGAATTAGCGCTACGTGATGTGAAGAATCAATTTTTTTGCCAAAGCCTCGGCGCTAAACAAAACAAATCCATCTTTATGAAAAATACGGAATATAAACATGATTTCGTACGTGACTCGAAATCCACACGAATATTACGTATGCTACTTTTTTTGAATCAAATCCAATAAAATAATCGCATAAGTGAATCGCCGTAAATTAAGCTCTCTAGTTATAGGACGAAAGTCGACGTCACCGCACGTCGGCGCACTGCAGTCAGCTGCGCAGTAATTTTTGGCATGAGCTTTTTTTGGCGATCCGCTGTGCAGCCAGTCAGAGAGAGAGAGAGAGAATGAGAGAGACAGAGTTAACTTGCAGGGGGGCACCGATAAGAAGACACGAGGAGACAAAGGTCCATTTGGCTCGAAAAGTCCTCTCCTGTGTGGGCGTCCGGAAACTTTTTTGTCTCTCTTTCTCACTGTCTGACGGTGGCCTCGTCTGTCTCGTCCTCTCTCTCCCTTTGCCGCGCGCTCTCCACTTGTCATTTACGTTAGCTCTCTCTCTCTCTCGACTCACCTTCGCTCGAGATTGCTATTCGCTTCTTTTTTTTTTCTTCTTTGCTTTATCTCCTGAACCCTCTGGTTGGCGATCGACGGATTCGTCGGGAATTTTTCCACGATTCTAGTATAATACAGCGCAAAATTATCGGGAGATCTTCTTCTCGAGGCCTCGGGGGCGCGCGCGCGCGCGCGGTCGTATAACGCGAGATCGTTTTGTCATACGGAAACAAAGTCGGATGATGAACGAGCTTCGTACCACCAACGTACCAAAAAAAAACAACAGAAAAAAAAACAACAAGGACGAAAGAGAAACCGCAAAAAGAGAGCTCGAGTGTCATAATCAACTCAACGACGGGGCTGCGCGCCAAGTCGCGCGGGCATTGTGTGCTGTCGCTGCTGCTGCTGCAGTGTATGGAACTTTTGGGTTTTTGAAAACGAAGGAACGTAAAATATGCATGGAGCGAGAGTGTATGGGAGAGCGCGTGTGCGAGTTACACGCGGGCTTGGGTAAAAACGAAATTACTCGCTAAATTACTCGGACAACGCGCTCAGCGGGTGTATATGTGTGTACGTATGTATGCAGCGCGTGAAGGGACAACGACGACGATTTTGGACGAACAATGCCCGGCGCGGAGTGGCGCAAACACACGCACACACACAAAGGTATATTGTATACTTACTCGGGGCAGCAGCGTTTCAACAACGCAGCGTATTATATATACGAGCGACGATCTTCGCCAGCTCGTTTGTCCTCTTCCGTGTACGTATTGTATATATACGTGGGAGCCGTGTGTAGTACGTTGTGTTGTATGCGTATTTTCGGGGATGCAAAACCATATTCTCTGAAATAATACTCGCGCCTCTATATGCCTCATCCTCCCGACCTGACTCAAAATAGAGAGAAAGAGAGAGAGAGAGAGAGAGTAAGCCATTGAACGCGCGACTCGGCGACGACAAAGCGAGATTTAATTAAAGCTCCGAGTCTCTCGGCTAGCTGCTTTTTTTTGTGGCACTTCGGAGCGTGGTGCACGGTGCCGCGCGCTCCAGCGAATTCGTGAGTAATGCTGCCCTTTTTTTCACCCCGTTTCTCGTTCTCTCTCTCTCTATCTGTTGTCCGTTCTGCGTGCGTTTGGCGGATTCTCGTTATATTTTGTCACGCGCATTTCGAACAGGAATTGGAACGTATACGTAAGTATGCAAGTTCTGTGTTTCAATGAAGAAAATATACCCATGCATAGTGCAAAACATTACTACTGGCTGGTTATCGAAGTTCGGCGTGCGCGGAAAATCGGTTGCGAGGGTTGTCCGTTGATGTCTATGAATAATCATTGCTTCAAGGCTATGATTTTATACTAGCTTACTCATAGGGAGTATGTATTATCTTTTAATACATGTAAAAAAGGCGAGAAAATGATTTGTTCTAGTCACGAAAAAATGATAATAATTAGAACAATTTTATTATTCTTCACATGATTTAAAGGCATTTTTTATACAATCAATGTATTCATAGAAGTGTAGTAGTCTTCTTAGGTTTCAATGTCTTGAATCAATTCTAATATTTGATGAGTTGCTCCGATTGTGTACTATATTTATGTGAACTTTTAGGTTATTTTTTCGTGCAAACGATTTGTGGCAAATATCGCATTCAAAGGGTTTAATACGATCATGTACTGCATTTATGTGAGATTTGAGGCGTTGTTTTCCTCCAAATGCTTTATGACAAATCTCACATTCGAACGATTTGATACGATTATGAACTGTAGTTATGTGAAAGTTAAGGTTACTTTTATCTCCAAATGATTTGTGACAAATTTCGCATTCAAAGGGTTTGCTCCGATTATGTATTGCATTTATGTGAGATTTGAGGTCACCATTGCGACCAAATGATTTGTGACAAATATCACATTCAAAGGGTTTGCTCCGATTATGTACTGAATTTATGTGAGATTTGAGGTGATTTTTTTGTCCAAATGATTTATGGCAAATATAACATTCGAAAGGTTTGCTCCGATTATGTACTGTATTTATATGAGATTTGAGGTTACCTTTTAATCCAAATGGTTTACGACAAATATCACATTCAAAAGGTTTGCTACGATCGTGTACTACATTTATGTGACGTTTGAGGTGTCCCTTGCGACCATACGATTTATGACAAATGACACATTCAAAGGGTTTGCTTCGATCGTGTACTGATTTTACCTTGTATCCAAGTGATTTGTGACGAATATCACATTCGAAAGGTTTGGCACGATCGTGTATTGATTTTATGTGAACATTGAGGTTATGTTTTAATGAAAATGATTTGCAGCAAATTTCACATTCATATTGTCTAATGCTCTTTTGTGTCATATTGATATTTTGTTTTAGGTTCGCTTTGCCTTCATATGTTTTCAGACACAAATCACCCGTACAAGTTAATTTGGTTCTAGTTCTTATATCAACTATTTTTATATATTCATCTTGTTTCAATGGTGAATTAAATGAAAATTTACGATTATTGTAATAATCGAATTCTTTTTTTATCAAAATTACTGCCTCTTTATCATTCAAACCTTTAGTCTGAAATTGGTTTTCTGTTTTCACAACAGGTAGGCAACTTTGGTCCTCAGTTTTACAGATGGTTCTCGATAAAGATTTCAGTTCAGGGTTCACATACTGGCACTCAAAATCTATGATTATATTTTTATTTATATTATCTATCTGATTTTCATTTTCGATTTTCACAATCGATTGACTATTTTGATACTCAGTTTTACAGATGGTGGTCGATAGAGACTCCAGTTCAGGTTTAACATCTTTGCACTCTGAATCCATGTCTATTTTATCATTGAATTTATCTCGTAATGCCATAACCTCATTCATCCGATTTGACTAAAATTAAAATCATTGCATAGTTTTGGATAGTGAAAAAACAAAACATAATTCAAACTAATGAACTTACTGATGATTTATAAAATGTGAATGTCTCAATATTTTTGGCACTGCAAAAGTCCACCGAATTGAAAATATGATCATCGCCTGCATCTGGCCATGCATCGGTTGGCTCTTCCTTCACCCTGAACAAAAATCGAGGTTAATAATGAACGTTCAAAAAAATTTGTCATGCACAAAAATAATTAACCGACTGAGTAATAGTTACCTAATTTTATCCTCTCTGCATTCCATAATTCCTTGATTACGAGTGATCACTGTGAATTTTCACGATACACATCAAGAAAATATTCTTAGTTATGTGTCTCGAATAACCAAAGCTGTATTTCTCTCATTTGTAAACACTATACTTACTGAGGAATTTCTAGCTAGCGACACGTGCTACTGTTGAATCATCGATACGACGAGATCCCGTGATTGTGGTAGCTCCTCGTCGATATTTCCCCCCTCCATAATTGTTCGTACGTAGTAATGTTCCGCGATACATAGAGGGACTCGTGTGCTATTGAAACCAAAGTTGTAATGAAAATGTCATTCATGCAGGCGCTTGCTTCATATGCTTACACGTACGCACGATGTATGCAAAAAAAATTCACACAACAGAGAAATAAATCTCTTAATCCACATCGATATGGTGCATAGTGATAAAACACTCATGCAGTGCATGATGCTTGTCGAGACTTGATTTGGTAGTATACTTAGTTTCAAAAAGACAAAAAATTCCTCGAAGGAATCGTCGCCAAGTTGGAATTTTTAATGATTTCAAGTATTGTAAGAACAATTAATGATGAATCGATAAATTGTTTGTACACAATATAATCGTAATCGATTTTGTCATTGTTCCTTAAATACAGATCATGTTTACAGTAAAAATAAATTAGTTTAAATGTGTTCTTTCCCGATGAAATTAGTCATAATAACAAAAGATAAATTTTATTCGTTTAATTTCCGTAGTACTGAATTGAAAAATCCATTGTTTAATTTAGGATATAAAATGGATAAAAGTGAGGAGAAATCTGAGGAAAAAGTTTCAAAAGATAACTCAAGTGAACCCGACATTGGTGTTTCAGATGACGAAAAATATGTTTGTGATATTTGTCAAGAGGCATTTACACTAGAATCAAGTATGATGACACATCGACACGCAACTCACAATGAACAAATAGGTTACACATGTGACCAATGTAAGAAGAAATTTGTGAAAAGATCGATTTTATTTGCGCACCAAAAATTAGTACACAAGGATAGAGAAAATTTTATATGCAACAAGTGTGAGAGAAAATTTGAAAATAAATCAACTTTACTCAAGCACAAAAAAATATTCCACGAAGTTTTCAAAGATTTTTTGTGTGAAAGGTGCGCGAAAAGATTTAAAAATAAACATACTTTGCGCTTGCACATAAAGACTGTACACGATGGTTGTACAGATTTTGCATGCTACAAGTCCGAAAAGAAATTTGGAAAAAAATCTCATTCGCTCATGCATATGAAGACAATTCATCAGCATCGCAAAGATTTCGCATGCGACAAGTGCGAAAGAAAATTTGAACGAAAATTGCATCTGTTTTTGCACCAAAAGGCAGTCCACGAAGGTCGGAAAGATTATGCTTGTGATAAGTGCGAGAAGAAATTTGGACAAAAAAGTAATTTGACTTCACATCGAAAAATAGTCCATGCTGGTCGGAAAGATTTCGCTTGTGATAAATGCGATAGTAAATTTGGAGAAAAAGCAATGTTAATAAGACACCAAAGCACAGTGCACGAAGGTCGGAAAGATTTCGGATGCGACAAGTGCGGAAAAAAATTTGCACAAAAATCTTATTTGCTATGCCATCAAAAAACTATACACGAGGGTCGAAAAGATTTTGCTTGTGACAAGTGCGAGAAGAAATTTGGAACTCAAAGCAATATGACAAAACACCAAAAAAACATACACGCAGACCGCAAATATTTCCCATGTGACAAATGCATGAAGAAATTCGGAAGTATATCAGATTTGTCAAGGCACCAAAGGACTGTACACGAAGGTCGGAAAGATTTTGCATGTGACAAGTGTGATAAGAAATATACAAAAAACTCAAATTTGATCATTCATCAAAGGACAGTCCACAAAATTCACAAAGACAGTTGTAAATATGTATAGATATTTCTACCTATATTTCTTAAAAATTTCAATAAAATTTGTGCTGAAATGATTGTACACTATCTCAACCTTGGACGTTTAACTATCATTGCACCTATGAACACTGAGGTGGTGGTGTTTTTAGATCTTGCGTACCACTAGTCACTACGCTCTTGGTTCATTTTTTGACTATTAGATTTTTGATAAACCTCGCAAAATACCATTGAATAATTAAATTTAAACCAAATAATGTTTTTCAAATTTTTTCAAAATTAGTAAAAGCCCTCATAATTGTATTAGAATAGCGTAAACGTCAAATGCAACTTTGCCTAGGGGGCTACACTTTTTCTAATCCACCACTGCACATAAATATTTAGAATTATTAGTTCAATGAGTCATTGGCTAGCTGCAGGTGGTAATAAAATAACTACGACAGTCGGGATGCATCGAGCGCAGTTATTTTTAATTTCTGATAACGTGATCGAATAGCGGGTACAGTTTGCACGCGCCATAGTATCGTTATAATTTACGTGGGATATATATTACAGTATATATTTTGATCGCCAAACAATGACATTAGCGCGCGCCCGGGTAATTCGATCGCATTCGTCATATCGCGCCGTTATTGCTCTTAACTTAATGTCACACACGTGTGCTACACACGCGATTTTAATACATTTCCTTGATTCGAAGAACGCAGTGGTGTAAAACTCCTCGTGTTGTGCATCGATCACGATCGTTTCAATTAAAAAAATCGCACGAACTGCGGATGTTATTACACGTGCATCGAACGTCGAAAGAGATTATCCGCGGCAGAATTGTAAAATCGTCGTATACATAATTGAAGAGTATACGGGCAGGTGGAGATCGATTCGTCGTTCCGATTATAATTGATGAAAATTTAATATCTTACAATCGTACCAAGCGATTCTAAATAATGTACAAAGTTCTCGCGTGGCGTGCGGTATCAGACAAGGATAATAGCGATATCAACTGACGGTCGTCGCTGTCGGTGTCACGCGGAGAGCGAGACACTCGCGGCCCGAAATTACGCCGAGCTTTTCAATCGAATTTTGATTATCGTTCAGAATATATATACGCCGGCGTTTGGATACGATACCCTTGTGCAGCCATAATGCGCTCGTTCTCTTACTTTTTACTTCAAGTTTTACTTTTTTTTTTACCAACGCCACCGGAGGATATATGCGGTTGCATTTCAAACGGCGGATAAAACGTCATTTTCCTCTCTCGCCTCTCTGCCCGAAAACGTCTTTTACCATCCTCTCTCGCTCCAGACCTTCCTCCCAATCAAGGCAATTTCGTAATGGCCCGGGCAGGATTTCCTACGGGGGCACGTCTCAGTCGTCGTCGTCGTCGTCGTTGAGCAAAACGAGAGAAAGTGAGGGATAGATGACTTTGAGTAAAAGTTGCCGTGCTATATATATCGCAACTTACATTTCCGGGCTGTACGCTAGCCGAGAAGATGGATTTTATTCAATTTGACTGTGAGCAGTGGCTATATAATATATAATGCACAACTGGCGTGCGATCCATTTCTTTTTTTTCTTTTTTTTTTTCTTTTTTTTACTTTGCGCGCCACGCGTGGATGAGCCGAGAGTGTGAGATGGACGACTGTGGGTAATAGCCATCAAGGACGTGTTCTGTGTTTTTTTTTTCTTCTACTTTTTGTTTGCTTCTTTTTTCCACGGGGCGAGATCGTATATATAACTATATATCTACGCAGGATCGCACAAACTTCGCAGCAACACGATCTATCACAGGCGCCACATGATGTTTGCGCCACGTATATATATATGTATTATATTTAGAAAGACGAAAGACGTATATGTATGGGTGCGCGTTGACGAAGGGAGTGAAATGTTGTAAAGCTAATAATTCGAGTGGTTGGGTCGCGCGCGGGGAGGTGCGCGGAATACAGGAAGACGAATATAAATTAAGTAGTTTCGCATTGTTCGCCGTCGTCGTCGTCGTCGTTGTCGCACAGCACAGCACAGCGCGTCGGTATATTAGCATAAAACGTTAAACTCAAAAGCTGTACGCAATTGTATAGGAGAAGAGGCAGAGAGAGAGATCTACCGCAGCTGCGCGAACAGCAGCAGCAGCGGCAATGACAGTCTCTCTATTAATTTTCAAGCCAAATAGACGACAGCCGCTCGGGCGCAAATTTGCATTCTCGCGCGCGCGCGGGCATCTCTATATATATTATCTCGTACACGCGCCACGCGGTGTGCACGAGGCAGCGCTGTAATAGCTCGATTTTGTAAAACATCTGAGCGAGCGAGTTTATATGACAAAACGGCGCAAACGACGCGTGAAAATGAAGACGAGCGCGATCGAGAGGAGCTTGTACGTCAATTTTTCAGCGACGAAGAGAGAGAAAAAAGCTCGCGCGCGAACTGTAAAAATGGTTTTAAAAAATGACTGCACACACGCGCGGAGCTTGTAACGCGTTAGTTACATGCCCGTAATATGTGTACGTATGTATAAGTACTTACCTGCGCCGGTGTGTCACACACACATATACTTATTATACGTACGGAATATGCTAAAGTAAAGTCGAGTCTCGCGCGAGCTCACTTCAAACAATATATACTCTCTCGGTGCAGCTGCAGCGGCGGCGTCTCATTTTGCTTTATATGTATACCTGCGAGCGTATGCGTAGAGCGCGTATATGTGTATAAGTATAATAATGATAATGTATATACACAATACAGCTATAGCTGGGAGACAACTAGTTTTGTCGTGCCTAGATATATGCGTGTGTATTATTCTATATAAGAATCGAATATAGCAGCGGAGGCTCGACGTCATAAATTATGAAACTCCGGGGCGAGCTTTGTTTTATTTGTAATAAATATATCGCATACGCGCTTACGCGTGATACACAAGATGTACGAGCTTCGATATATCTAGGTTGCTAATAAATATATATTTACCTACGGTGGCAAGTTTGAAACTGCTAATTACCCAAAAATTTCCATTTAAAATGTTTCAAATTACTTTGGCATAATTTTGCTTTTTGGAGTTACTTTTTGTTAAAATGATGTAAGAAATAATAAGAGCATTTTATATGATCCGAAAATGACCATTGATCTGTTTCAAAGAATTTTAATTAGTTTCTCATAACCTTTAATACCACTTCGCACCACTAGATGGCAAATACCTTTATATCTGCATATCTGCAAGTGTCAAAGTAAAAATAATTGTATAAGTATAAGCACCAATTGCATTACACTTTCGTAAAAATGCTGGGCTCTATTGGCTCTATCTCACGTTACAAAACTTCAATTATTATTTAAAACTTTCAATTAATTATCTTTTAGTATTCTGAAGTAGTCGAGATTAATTCTTTTCTATTAGATAGATACCCTAGTTCTAATGACTATAATTTTATGTCCAAGAAACTTATTCGTTGGTCAAAAACCAGCTGTAAAATTTTGCGCATTTCTACCAGGTTACATGCGTGGATGGTGTGACGATATTACATACCACAGGGAATCAAAAAATTACATTTATTATATCACATCATAATTATATTGCACGTCTTATGAGTTGCGAGTTTGACGAAATTCGGGCCCCTCGCCACGACGCAGCAGCCCAGAGTTAGCGATATTTTTTCATTCTCTCCGGAGAGAACGGATATAATGAGATTACAGCACACGATGAAGTGTATACGATGAGGGGCGATCGGTCACGTGTGTGCAGCGCACGTCTCTTTTCGTCGAGTCTGCCTAGTTATTTAACGAGAAGAAACACGAGAGAGAGAGAGAGAGAAAAAAAAATCATCGTCGTGCACGATGAGCGATGAAAGTTGCGCGAGAAACGAGACCATTACATAAGCGCGGATACGACGCGATCGTCTTCGTTCGTTATTAAAAACCTATCGAGAATTGAATTACGTTATTTTCTGTACATAAATATATTATATCGCAACGCGTCGTGTGGCGTACTCGCAGCCGAAGGGATACGAAAAAGTTTTGAAAGACGCGTGAGATTGATTTGACGTATTATTAAGCTTCGGATTTCGAAGCGCAGCAGTAGTTACGAATAACTCAGCGACGCTTTCTCCCTCCCGTATATAGGTCCAGCTCCTAATGCAGAGCAGCTAGCTATCCGTTTAATAGTTGAACGATCTGCTGCTGCCGCTTCTGCCTCTGCTCACCCGAAAGTTCGAATTATATACATACGTATATATATAGGATAGACGCTGCGCTCGTATATATACATACACATTCCCCGTAGCAGTATGAATTTAAGTCTCTCTCTCTAGCGAAGCCGGAGTCTGAATAGTCGGCGAGGGAATATTCAAAATCAATACCCGGGGCCGCACGACGATGCTCCCGCGGCGTGTATTAGAAAACACGAGTTATATAGTAGTAGTAGTAGTAGTGTAGTAGAGCTACATAACGGCTGGCGCGTACAAATAATACGCGAAAGTGCATCTCACGCGTTCGCCGTGCTATATTATACGACGATATATATACGCCGGGCATTCGACGCGCAACAACGAAAACGCGAGCTTCTTGCGCGATATTATCGCGCGCGGAAATTTTCAATTAGTCAAATTAGCGATATCTTGTCGATTAATTAACGCGAGTGCAGCCGAGCGCGTAGCGAAACGTGAAAGCGTACGAACGAACGAAGGAGAGCGAGAGAAATACTCTTGTACGTGCAGTGTATGGTGTATGTGTATATACACGAGCAGTACTCACTTTCCTCATCTCTCTCTTGCCTCCAATTCCTAGTCTTTCGGGTATTAGAAAGTTGTTACACTCGAGCTTTCGGGGTCGAGCTTGCAGTAGTAGCTAGCTAGGATCGAGTTGCTCAGCCACTGTGTACAGCTGCTACACTTTTTTCCTTCTTTTTTTTTGAAAAAGAGCCTCGGAGCGACATCAGAGACGTACGCGCGCGCGCGCGCGCACGACGTCCGAAGTATATACAAACTCGTTTGTTTACTCGTATAAAATATTTTATTCGCCGCAGCAGTCTATGTGTAAAACTTTGTATTAAAGCTCGACGAAGCTGCTTCGTTCGTCTATGCGTGTTATATGTAAACCCTTTTATATAAGTATGTGTGTCCAGCGCGATGTCGAAAGTTTTGATACCGGCGGGTAACTGGCTGGCAGGCTCTACGTCGTTTGTGCGATACTTTTTAGCTTCCACTTACAATTTTTTTTTCTATATACATAAAACAATGATGCGCGTGTCTCGAGTTTCTTTTACTTTTGACAAATACGTGTGTCCGCACGCAGAGCATTTCTATATATGTCACGGTGTCGGTGAAGTTATTCCTCTGGAGTAACCACGACAATTTAGCGTGGGTATATACTAGGGTGGTTCGCTTTTGCAAAAATGTTCGAAATCGCGTATACGTCATGGCGATTCTGAAAGTTCAAGTCTTTACGAAAAGAAAGCCGGGTTCAGAACCTAAAAAAAGTGTCGGGAACCGGTGTCGATCGATTTTTGAAGTTTAAAAACGTGGTCCAAAATAGGAGCAAAATCGGTCAACCATTCAATTTATTTCAAACTGTGTTTCGAGAGTAAAAATAATATCGACAATACATTTTCTTACGTATTTTTGTCTGTAGAATCGAATGCCGTAGTCAGTTTTGCTCTACGACTTCGTTTTCATCGATAAAAATGTACTTTTTTGATTTTTTTTTCGCTTAAAAATCCAAAAATCGACTTTGCAACGTTTAAAAATGAACAGAAAAAATCTTCGAAAATTTTTGACACTACCAAAATTTAGGATTTTTTGTGACGAATCCAACCGTATAAATTAGTATATGCTTTAAAATTATTTTCATTCATAAAAATGCAAATTTTCGATTTTTTTTGGCTGAATTTGACGAAAAATCTCGAAAACGCGCCCTTTTTGAGAGAAAGTGCTCTTAAAAAATCCCGCTGCAACATTTTTTTTGTATTTTTTGCTGTAAAATTGAATGACGTTGTGATTTTGGTCCTAAAACATCGTTTTAGAAAAAAACGATTTTTTTTCGAAAACATCTCGTTTTCGAGATTTTTCGTCAAATTCAGCCAAAAAAAATCGAAAATTTGCATTTTTATGAATGAAAATAATTTTAAAGCATATACTAATTTATACGGTTGGATTCGTCACAAAAAATCCTAAATTTTGGTAGTGTCAAAAATTTTCGAAGATTTTTTCTGTTCATTTTTAAACGTTGCAAAGTCGATTTTTGGATTTTTAAGCGAAAAAAAAATCAAAAAAGTACATTTTTATCGATGAAAACGAAGTCGTAGAGCAAAACTGACTACGGCATTCGATTCTACAGACAAAAATACGTAAGAAAATGTATTGTCGATATTATTTTTACTCTCGAAACACAGTTTGAAATAAATTGAATGGTTGACCGATTTTGCTCCTTTTTTGGACCACGTTTTTAAACTTCAAAAATCGATCGACACCGGTTCCCGACACTTTTTTTAGGTTCTGAACCCGGCTTTCTTTTCATAAAGACTTGAACTTTCAGAATCGCCATGACGTATACGCGATTTCGAACATTTTTGCAAAAGCGAACCACCCTAGTATATACGTGACACTTTTGCGCATTACAATTACTATACAGGCTTCAATCGATTTGCGTTAACTGGCTATATAAATACAAAATAAAAACGATAAAAAAACAGAGGAAGGATACCGCAATTACTAGCCGGTTAATTCCGTGTCTCAGATTTTGTAATTACGGATTTGCACTCGTGGATGAGTATAGGTAATCGCGCTTACACCCCGGTTAATCTCGATACGTGGGCGCCCCCCTTACTCCTGTATAATTCTAATGATCGGCTTATACGTACGCCAATGAACTAAAGCTCCACTGCACACTCGCGCACGTACACACACACACACACACACACACACACATACACACCCAACAGCTCCTGCGGCACTTCTCTCTCTCTCTCCACGTAATATCCTTGAATTTGCATTTTAACGCCCGTCGAGCGGCGCGCATAGCACAGCGCACGAGCTAATATACATACACGCACTAACACACATACACGGAGTTGCGCTGCAGCTTGACGAATCTGATCGATACAGCAAATATACATACCTATGTAGCGCGAGAAACCGGGGGATATACGAGTACTTCGAGAGCGACAACGAAACAACGAGGACAAAACGAAAATTGCTCTTTTTCTCTCTCTCTCTTTCACGCGCTTGGATACTTCGCACACGCGGGCGCGCGCCGCTGTACACAATGAAAAGCGCGCGATCGCTCGGAAGATCTTTGATGCGACTCGACGTGACGCGACGAGCAACGGAGATTTACGCAGATAGGATGATTAGTCGTTTCGAGCGAATTTCGAGAGCTTTTTTCAGCGTCGAGCTTGCGCGTATATCCAGCTTCCATGCCGTGTGTATGTGTGCTGTTGTTGCGCGTCCGTTTCTTTATGCTTTCGTGAGACGAGAGCAAAATGAAAAAAGAGGAAACAAAGCAAAGAGCGGACAATTATCGCATAACGACCGATCGTGTGTACGTACTCGTGTGTGTAATGCACACTGTGTGTACACTAAAAGTCAAGCGGCCGCCTTTGCAGATATACAATCTCTTTCGCGCGCGCATATATATGTAAACGCATTGGCCGCCACCGCCGCTGCTGTTGCTGTTCTTGTCATTGTTGTCGTTGTGCGTCGCGAGTGAAAAGAGAAGGAGCTGCAAATACACATCCACACATACAAACAGCACGGGGTAGCGTGTACAACGCGGCAGGGTAAATAGCTGGCAATAATTCACCCGGACTGGTATAAGAGCTGCGAGAGCAGCGGCAGCAGCGGCAGTACAAGCAACAGCAACAGAGACAAAGATAATAATCTCTCGTATACACCTTAAAAGAAGAGAGCTTGCCACGCGCCAGACTGCGTCGTATGCTCTCTCTCTCTCTCTCTCTCTCTCTCTCTCTCTCTCTCTCTCTCTCTCTCTATTTTTCAAAGATTTTGGCACATTTCTTGGTCGTAAGAGGGAAGCCGTGCTCGATCGATCACGTGGAAGATCTCGTTTATTTTTGTTGACTTGTTGTTGCTGTTGTTGCACACGAGAGTATTATCACGTAATTCGTTTTCAATTGGGCGCGAGTGAGGTTTTCGCAATTAATCGACGCTGTATCATGACGGATCAGTGTTGTAGCGCTTGAAATTTTTAGATGAAAAAAGAAAGAATGTGAGTCAGTGTACAGAGTGTTTTAATGCTGGATATCATTAGAATTTTCGCTAATTAGCAAGTGGCGAGGGAAGCGTCAAAAATTTGGAACTCAGAGTCGAAAAATGAACCTCAATGGTGACGTCACGCCAGTGGCTACAGTGAACGACTAATTGTGGGATCAAAGTTATAGGTTCGCATCTGGATCGGTACGGCGACCGATCGCTAGATGGCCTCCTATCTTGTTTCTCAGAAACTCCCATTCAACGTTTGTATTTCGTGGCTATGTATTTCAATTTACCAAGCATTGAAGACAATGATATGCTTTATTCTGGGCTAGGAATTTAGTATTTATTCGTCAGACTACAGTTTTTAAAAATTTACGGCTCTTATTTATACGTGTACAAGGTAAGAAGCCTCGTTAACTCATCAAGCGACGCATCATGAATGACAAAAATATCAATCCGATAAAATTGAGACGTACGACAAAAGCTGCTTTTCCAGCATGCGGGTGTTATTATTATATACACTTGCGTGCACACTTGGGCGGCGCGTTTCAGGATCGGGCCAGCTTAAAATTGTTGTTGCTAATTTTGAACGAAGTTCTCTCTCTCTCTCGACATACACACTGCTGTTGATGCGTCGCCGTCGTCTCGCTATATATACCTATAGCTTTTATATACATCAACGCGCGCCGACCCGCCGGATCATTGTTGAATTAATTTGCCTATTAGAATTTATGAAAGCATAAATAGTTCGTCGCTATATATATTATGCGACGGGAATTATTCAAAGTTTCGAGCCCTCGACTTTGTGTATACTTCTGTGTGCGTGTGTGTGCTACGCTGGTGTATATGGATATTACAGAAGTCGCGCGCGCGCGTCGGCGCTCACATTATTATTATTATTATGATTATATCATGCGCATTTGTGTGTCGACGAAGTACACACACACACACATACTCGCACATACGAGGGCTCGTGAGTCTACACGAAGTTTGTGTAACTAACTCTAACGACGCACGAAAAGTGTCAAAAGCACAGAGACGTGCGCTCATACATATACTATATATAATACTGCACACGCCTGCAAATATGTATTACGCGGCCGGCGGCTTTGTGCTGGAGCGCAGCAGGAGGAGGACTTTTACGAAAACCAACGCATTGTATATACCTACCGTCGACGAAACGACGACGTGTCGTTGTTGTGTATATGTATAGTACTCGAGTCCTTTTCCGCGTGCGATGTGTGCGAGACTCGAGAGAGCCGAGCACGCCGACCAAAAACATATATCCCACATCGACGCTCCTCGTCGTCGTCGTCGTCGAGTTTCCGCATTTACAACGCGGTGAGTTTTGTCCGTAGGGAGATTGTCACACGCTGTGCGCGCTCAGACGACGACGACGAAGTGTCGCAGACCTTGTCATCTTCTTCTTCTTCTTCTTCTTTTTTTCTTGTAACGCGCAACGACGCGCATGTGTAAATGTATATACGCGAACGATTTCGAATTCCCCGGGAGTATTTCGAGGAACGATAATACGGCGCGTGTGCGAATATGTCGTACTTTTTTCTCATTCTTCTTTTCTCCGCACTGCGAGTATTTGATTCTCGCCGAGCTTTCTTACATATATGTACGAAGCTTTACTTACGATTAGTCGGTAAGATTAATGGGATTAGCGCGTGAGCTACATATATAGGTTCCTTTTTTTTCTCTTTTATTCGCCGTTGACTTTGAGGCGCGCGCGAGTTTTAGGAATCGATAATTGAAGCTCCGAAATTGGTCTTACAATGTATAATATCATGTATATCCTTTACTCGTTGATTCTTTTTTTTACCGCAGTGCGGAATAAGAAAAACGAGACCTTAAGTGATAGGGCAAACGAGCGAAGATCGAGTTCTGTGAATTGATGGATCACCATACGTACGGTTATCTATGTACGCTGCGCGCGGCGCACTTATGTATACGATACTCGCGATATCCATCATCGTTTTTTTTTTTTATCTCGAAGCGGGTATAACGACGCGCACGATTTTACCCATCATGCCTACATTTACGTATAATATATCGTGGTAGTACGATCGCAGAAATCCACGATATGAGGTTTTTATCGGTTGAAATAAAAAAAAAAAAAAGATATTGCGTCGCGCTGACTGCACAAGTATTATTATACATAACGGTTGTATAATATAGAAATGCACACAGATAATGAGCAACATTACATCTATACGTATACCAAAATGCGACTAGTGTGTAAAAGATACAGAGAGTGAGAGCCTATAGCGCCTTCAGGAAACTGAATTATGGATGAGCTCAATGTTTGGAATGTGTCCTCGTATGCACACACAGAGGAGTTAAGGGCTCGTCATTGTTGGTCGTTGCTGCCGTCGTTGCTATTGTTGTTATATTGCCGCGTGACTCGGCAGGGTTTGTTGTCTTGGCCAACCGCGCCAAACGCCAAACTCTTGCGCGCGTATACACGCGATACATATCTACGCTTGTACGTACGAGATGAATCGCGATCTCCGGCTTATCTACCGGATTATCCGTCGTGCGCACATAACGATGTTCTTCTTGGCTAGATCGTAACGAGCAGTTGCGACACGTACTAAACTCCCTTATACTTTTGAATCGAAAAATCGGACTACGAAAGAAGAATTAAAAAAGCTTTTAATTCTTCTTTCTTCCCTTTTTTTGAAGCTCTTTTTCTCTCATACACAAGTATATACGTATATCCTCGGCTATCCGCTCGTACGTAATATACGCTGACAAAAACTTTGTTTGACAATGATGAATTTAGCGCGTCGATGCCTCTGCGCCCGACCCCTTCACGAGTGGCGCAGAGCATAGCAGCAGCAGCAGCAGCAGCAGTGTTAGTCCATGGTAGCCGCTACTGCTGCATGGCACACACAACCGCAAGCTCGACGCGCCGCGCGCTCGGATGCGGAGCATGAGCCAGAGAGAGAGAGAGAGCGAGGCAAAGAGAGTAAGAGAGACAGACGATACTTTAATGGCGCATTCCTCAAAGGGCTTTGTTAATTAAAAGAGGGCAAGATTGCTCAACTTTATGGATGTATATATACAAGCTAGCTAGCTGCTGTGCGCGCTAGCCCAGCAGCAGCATCAGCTGCGTATGTATATATACAGCAGTGGGTCAAAGCGACGCCCTGTACGCTGTACGTCGGAGGTATTATATGTATAAAGGCGCTTCGGGCCAAATTGAATTTCTCGTAGCTCTTATAGCGAGAGCAGCAGCAGCTGAGCGTGTACTAAAGTCGCGGCGGCGCGACTGTAATCACTCCATATATGCGGGTAAATTCCATTTTTATCTCGTCGTGTCACGTTGACGTTGCTTTGCGTGTGTACGTGTGTATTATCGCGCAAAGACAACGATTCACCATCCGCGTGCCAAATCATTTAGCGAACGACAGCGTGCTTGCAACGTGTACGAATAGCTCGAGCTTTTTTCGAGCTTTTTCAAGCGCATTTCTTGATGCTGTATAATGAAGCGACAAAGTCTCGATCCACGTGAACGCTGGGCAGCTGTCCTGTATTATAATTTAATAGGTACACGAGTACACGCGTATTCGTGTTATGCATACTCGTTTGCGAGATCGATTCCTCGCCCCCCAGCAGCTGCAGCACACCCACGCGCGAAAAATACGCACCGACGAGCTGGAGGGCGCGTGAAATTTCATACGCGATACGCACACAATCGCACGCGTATCCTGCTGCAGCTGCTATCCACTTGACTTTTCAACGTTCGATGAGTTGCTGCCACTTCATGGCTAACGTATGTGTGTATATATAATAATACTCGTCGCGTGCGCACAAAAACTCGTGATACAAAGCTGTAGCGCGTGCGATGAACACCGTTTATCGACAGCACTTCATCAGAGAGAGAGAGAGAGAGTCGATTGGGTGCGAGTGCGTGTATTTTAATTTTCCATCTTTTCCGGGGTACTCTCTGACTATCTTTTTTGGGGAGCGTAGAGCCCAAATTAAGGGCTGATAGGTGTCGGGGAATGGAAAAAAATTTGCAAGTAAATGAATGCGATTGGTAAAAAATAGACAGGAGATTGTATGCACGAGTGTAATAGTTGAAAGATTTTTAAGAACGCAAAATATTCTCACTTTAAAAAATGATGCGAAGCCGTATCATTCGTTCCGTAATTAGTTGTCACTTTGGTGGAAATGGTTAAAATTAATAATGGATAATGACCAAAAAAAGACCCTTTGAAATTTTTTAAAATACATGATCATAAATTGGCTTAAGTTATTTTAAAAAATTTTAGACCAATTTCTCTAGCTCTTTGAAACGATAATACCACTTTAAGCCTGTACCACTAGATGGCGAGTACTTTTACATCTGTTAATCTGCAAGTGAAAAGTAAAAATAAATGTATAAGTCAAGTACAGGTTTTAAAAAGTAAATTGAAATTGAAATGTCTTTTTTTTGTGGTAGAAAGACTAAAAGGATCTTTGTCAGCTAGAACTCAACAGTTGTTCAATTTCAGTCAATTTATTAAAATTTTTTCTTCTTGGCAACGTTTGGACCAAGTATTGCATCGATGAAGAAAAAAATGTAGTAAATATTAATTTAATACCAAAAAACATGGACTTGATCATCCAATTGGATCTCGAGTACAGAATCAAAATTATTCAATTCCGAGTAAAGATTGTGAAAGGAGGGAAAAAAATTCTATCACATTATCACGTAAACATTTTTTCAATTTCGAAACACCTTATTGAGCCCTGAAATTATATTTGGATTTTGTAAAAGTAAAAAATTTCTCCGCAGTAAGGAGTTGAATTTCGCGCTCGAACTTGATCCATGAATAATTTGTGTTACGTGTGTAGCTATTCTTGGATGGTGGCGTATACGATGATAATAATAGGCCCCCGACCGAGAAGCCGCGGTGCAGACGCGCGTAATGCGCGCGTTGATGAGTATCGGTCTGACCGCATATTTACTTTGACTACTGCCGAAACAGGTACATACGTGTGGGGGCGGCCCCCAAGCTCTTGAATATTCTCAATCATTTGATTATACAGCCCCGAAAGATTAGAAAATCACATTTTCATCGTTACATCTTTTACGTATCTAACGACTCGGGGTACTTCACTCGAGCGTCGCATTAAAATGACGCGAGCGGATATGTCGCCGCAACTACGAGTGGCAGGGGAAAAAATTTGCAATTTTGCCTTATCGCTCGAGAAAGAGAGTATAAAGTTACGCATCGCAAATGTGAGATGCCCAAGTTCTCTGGCTAAAGCCTTATACAAAATGACACGGTCCAGCCACGTTTATACCGCTGCAGCCGAGGCTCTTCAAGGAGCAGCGCATGCGCCATCGGCGTGGAGCTTGAATCGACGTGTGCCTCGAGCGAAACTCGACGTTGCTGCTGCTGCTGCTGCTGCTGCTGCAACAGCATGGAATGAAAAGGGTGGTTGGGAAACGAGACAGCACACAGCTAGCAAGTGAGGGGGGGGGGGGAGTAGAGGAGCGAAAGGTCATTGATATCCCGGCTTTTATGAACGAAGCGCCGGCGCGACGAGAAACTAGGCCATATATAGCCCCCCAATCGTGAGCGCGCTAGCTGTGCTGCGCTTCATATGTATATCTATGTATATAATACTACAGCGCATAGCGCATAAATGCACATCTCTCTCTCTCTCTCTCTCTCTCTCTATACGAGAGCGCTTCTTCCTCGCTGCGTATGATGAGCCTTAGCTCGAATATTTCTACCCTTGCTGCAGCTAGCTAGCTCTTCCCACCGTGAACGCATATGAAATTTTCATTTCCCAACTTTATCATATCGTACGCGATTTTTTTTTCTCCTCCTGCCTTCAAGGTCGCAATAATTTTGTCTTTCATCCGTCGTCGTTACGGGTAATGTATGATATATACAATCTCGAGGTTCTAGTCGGTATATAGCATACACGTATTTAATGACGAGCCATACGCAAAAAGAAGAACATTATAATAATGAAAATGGTGTGTCATCCTTCTCGGACTCACGCGGTGGCGAGTCCACCCTCGATTTCGTTGCTCGTATTTATACGTCGAATTTGGCTCGGAGCACAGCTCTTCGTCATCGCTTATGATACAACACGCAGCTTGCCCTCGCGAATTCTGGATATTTATGTCTTTGTGTAATAGCGATTTTGCGCGCCACCACGTGATATATCATTCTTTTTTCTCTCATGGAAATGTACGAAAAATAACGTGTTCATCCGTACAGATGCTGCGAGGAATAATACGAGAACAAAAAGAAAAAGATAAAAATCTTTTGCTTCGGTCCTAGTGTATGTATATAGAGCTTTGTCGCAGAGTGTTATACGTTCTTCGAGTTATTTTCAACGGAATCGAATTTTTTCATGCGTCCGAGTATTCGCGAATTCATTGTTCGCGTACACGTGAACGTTCACGGGGCTTAACGACATTATAGCCCCCCCCCCCTCCGCACTCCTCTCGTTCTTCTCTCTATCCTCTCGTGCGCGTCGATTCCGTCGCGAGCAATCGTAGTTTAATCTTTTTAATTGCAATTTCAGCGTGCGTGAACGTTTCGTGCGCGAAATAAAAAGATGTATGTATAGCGTTCTTATACGGCGTCCTCCCATGCTGGCTCTACTCGATTCTCGCGATAGATTAAAAACTCGTTAATCGCGTTTCGTCGAAGCTTCACTCATTACGCGAGATATTTCTTTCGACACAGAAGAGACGTGACCAATAGTCACGTACTGCTTCGAAAAATTCACGAAATTAGAAATTAAACTAGCCCGCATGGCGAGAAAAAGCTGGAACCGTGTGTGTGTTATTGTACAACGCGCATACTCGAGAGGGAAACTTTAGGGTGACGAGACGTTCAATGTTAAAAATATTCACATTGAAATTAATGTAGGAAGGTAGAAAAGGTTTTCTTCCTTCTCGTAGACGAATGAGTAACATTAAAAGGTTTCAAGAATTATACAACTCTCCTTGTTTTCGTTACTTTCATTTTTTAAATTATACAATTGTTTTGACTTGGCCACTTGCAGATTTACAGATACAGGTACTTGCCATCTAGTGGTGAAAGATGTCATTAACTGAGACTGAAATATTGAAATTTTCATACATTTTTTGAGCAATTAAATCATAATTAAGCATTAAAACGTTAATTTTCAAATAAAAATGTTCGATTTAAATACGTAAATACATTTACGTAAAAGATGAATCAATTTTTAACAAAGATTTCATATGTTGTTGTCCCCACTCAAACGCAGAGACTGTAAAAGCGAGCGCCTTTGGCCGACACATAAGCAGCCGACACTCTTACTCGGACTCGTGTCGAACGAACTTCCGAGAGATTTGATCTAGAGCAATATGCTAGCAATAATAATAGTGAACTTGGTCAAACTAAACAACTCATCTCATTTTTTCGACACCTTTCACCACTTCGAAGATCCGAAGCTTCTGAATCGACCGCCTGGTGGCGCAGCGACCACGAAAATCCGTACCCACAAGAAAAAAACCATTCTTCAGAGTACTAGTACAAGTGGCTTCTCGAACTTAGTGTTTTATGAAACATAAGTTACCACATCACATATTAATTACTTGATACAAACACAAATGGCTCTCAACCAAGCAATACACAAAATCTTTGTTTTAAAATAGTTAAACGTTACTAAACGTATTGTAAATAGTTAGATTAAGTTTATTCATTAGTTTTAAGGCAGAAAATTCATATGGTTTTTTCAAAAAATGTTTATTTTTTCCATAAATACAAAATAATATCACCAATGTAAATAATTTTCATAAACTAGCCACAGCAAGGCTAAAGCAAATATGTATCAACAATTACGGCTAGTGGAAACATGGGCGCCTACATTATCTACAAAAACTTTATACATTGATTTTAAGTCGTGCTGATCACGCAAATGTAATACACCATCATAATAAAAACATATATAAAAACAAAAAACAAAAACTTAGTGTTTTATTATTTCTAGTCATCCACCCGTTCCAACCTCGCTATAAATTACAGTGGTTCCAACTTTCTAGATATATATTTAAAATCTCGTTGTCACCCCGCAAAGATGTGACTTTTCAAATTTTACCCGAAGTAATTCTGATGCAAAAAAAATGAAGAATATTCGTTGAACCAGGTGAAATGATACGATGCTCGCGCGCGCGTGAGCTCCATTCAGTAATCTAATGTAAATTTTACGTCACGTCAGCTGTATAATATATTCGAAGTGTGCGTTATATATGTACGTATTGCGGAATTCTGATGGAAAATTAATTTTGTAGCCGCGAGCGAAATTTCATGGATATACATGCTATATAGATGTATCAATTTTTGCCTTTATTGTGTATGCAATATTCATTTGCGATCGGAACCGATATATAAGCTCGAAACACGAGCCGTATAGTAAACTCGCGTTGTATTAAATACGTTGGACATTTTTTTTATAATTTAGTCTAAACATTTAATGAATTTACACAATTTTAGAAGCTCTTGGAAGGTATTTTTTAAAAAATTTTAATTGATATTTAACAAAGCTCGTTACGATAAATTAGCTTTAACGAATGAATTGAAAATCCGATCATAATAATATTATATATTTTACAGCATCGCGAAAGTAGGTCGTATTATTAAAATCGATCAAAAATCTCGCGATCAAAATATGAGGCCTCATATATAAAAATATACCCTCTACAGATATAAATGGTACGTATAAGTCATTATGATCAATTATTCATAAGCAGCAGAAAACTCTCGTTTCTCGCTTTTCTTACGTTCGAGCTCACGCGTCCAAGTTTTTACTCTGTATATATATTTCTCGTTATATTACGGAATATATGTAGTCTCGTGGTTCTGCGCCTCCACTGCTGCTAGCGCGGAGCTGTCGATTAATTATTTATAATTTGCCGCGACTCGAGATGAGGTTTTCCATTAAAAGACTCTTAATACGTACGGTGGGTTAAAAAAAAATTATTCTTTTTTTCGGTCTACGCGACGCAGCTTTCTTTTATCTTTATTATTTTTTTTTGTAATTTCTAACGAACCAAGGGAACCGATGTAAGACGTAAGTTCGTTTTTTGTTCACAAATTTTTATTTAGTGCAAATACAAACTGTTTCGATAGCAGTAAATACAAAGATAGAAATAGAATAAACATATAATTTATTAATAGAATGAATTATATTTTATATTATAAGATAATACATAACTGCCTCCATATACGTAGTTTATTCAATATATAGTCGCTTTGGTCTGCTTAACAAATACAATCCATATTCAGGATTACAAGGTTTAATTATTTTCAAAAAAAAAAAAAAAAAAAAACAGTGCTGAAACAAAATACTGGAATACAAATGAACATCTATTATATATTATATGCGTATATGCATAGTGACCAATACATATTATCCTTTAATTGAAAATTATATGAATGAAATAAGTATTTTCCATTGGACTAGCAACTACAATGGATAGGCTTTCTAGAAAAAAAGTAAGAGATTGTGTTTAACTCACAATTTCAAAGCCCACCATTGTTTTGAAATATGGAATGAGTCAATAGCTTTACTTATGTAGTTGAGTTTTTACTTATAGATGGCGAGTACCATCAACTGTAAATCTAAAAGTGGCAAAGTAAACATGAGTATATATATCTTTATTATATGCCCGATTGCATATTTGATAATATTGTTGTATGAGTTTTATATAGTCAAAAATGATCATTCAATAACCAAAACACGTGTATCATCGTCTCCTTGATTCAACTGATTTTCTGTTCATCTTGCTCTCATACTTCTCGAAAAAATTTCGGATATTTTTCAATCAGGAGTTGAGAAATCAGAAAAGTACATAATTTGTATACCACTGACCTGAAATAGAAAGCTTCGGAGCTCGCGCTCAATGATTGTTAAAATTGCCGCTGGGCAATTCTCGTGCTTAAAAAAATCGAGCAACGACGCACGTGCGAAGGGGGGGGGGGCTGTCGATCGAGCACTGGACCTCGAAGGCGCACCAGTACCACTACTATACTGCGCTTGTGTTTCATCTCGCTCGGGGGTAAAAAAAATCAAAGAATAAGGCACAAGGTTAATTGCAACGTCGTATCTGCAGCGGAAATCAGACAGGCAGAGAGAGAGAGAGAGAGAGAGAAATAGAAATAGAAAGAGAGAAAAAGCTCGTCGAGGATATAATATATATATGTATGTGCTTTACGCCAGGTTCCCTGTACACGCCCGACACGGCATTAATAACGGGGTTCGGACGCCAACAGTGCAGTCGTCGTCGAGACAAAATGTCGCGTGTGCAGCAGCAGCAGAGTACAGCGGCCATTAGGCTATAGAGCAAAAGGGAATTATATATCACCAGTGCGCGAAGGAATAAGACAGATTGTTGGCTGGATGTAGCGCAACAGTTCCTCGCTTAGCTGATTAACTGAAACTTTTTCGTTGCTCTGCGAGAGCCGAGAGGGAGAGAGAAAGAGGGAGAGCAGTAGCACGGGAGCGTTGGAAGCTATATATATATATATATTACACACTGCGAAAACGAATATAGATCGGTCCTGCGACCGGAGTCCGGAAAATGCGCCAGTGTAATTAGTATTGATGAATATATTCGATTCATTTGGTACATTTTTTGTTCGAGGAAAAAAAGAGCGAGTAAGTTGATTAGTATGGAAGCCGAAAAAGTATCGCGAGAAAGTTGAACATTTTCTTCTCAATTAAAAACGCGTCGAATTATTCTGATATTTAAATAATTCAAAATTGTATACTTCATAATATAAGTATTATCCAAAATCAGATTTTCTTTTTGTTAATTTTATTTAACTTCTATGGGGTAACTATGAAAAAATATTCGAATACTGTCTTTTGTGGAAGGTACTTCTTGAAAAAGTAAAAAATTCTAAGTTCGGAAAATACAATTATCGGCAAAATGGTTTGAAAAGACAAACGAGTAATCTAAGCGACGTTCTCCCTTTTAGGAGGCGTTGTAATTAAAAATTAAAAAAAAAAACAATCTTTTAAAAACGCATCATGCGTCTCTAATATTAAAATAATTCGAAATTAAATATGTTACGATCCAAAAGCACTGCTGATTCATTTCGCATCAGCAAAATTCAAGATAAAATGTATCGTTTCATTTTTTCCACTATGACTTCTTTCATAATTTAGAGTATACTTTTATACAATGTATAATTCACGTCTATCAAACTCAAACTTATTCTAGAGTACCGTCATCTCAATGTGTTCGATTTTTTCTCTCCCACCATCGTTTACCTTTCGACGCGTCATCATAGGAAAACAGCGATATTCCTGCAATTAAAACCACGACATTAATTTTCGATTTTTACTCGGGCATCTATCTGTTTCTCGCTCTCTCTCTCTCTCTCTCTCTCTCTTGGTTTTAGTCGAGTGTCGTATATTACACACAACGAATATAATTTCTTTACATTATCCGCGCGCTTCTTCTTTTCGCAAAAAAAAGGAAGAAGCGACCGAACAGTATCGATGCAAAAAATCTTGGCACACGTAATGCGCGCTCCTTAGCTCTCTCTCTCTTTTTCTTATACTCTACGGCATCAAATCTCTTTTCTTCCCTCGGTTATATTTCCTATTCTTGAATCTTCAAGTTCCGATGAATAATTCATAATGCGGGGGATGCATGACTTTTTTACATATAGAATGCCATAATATTCTCTCTTCTCTTGGCCCTGTCCCTTTTCTTCCTGCTCGTCTTTCTGTCTTCAATGACAATATAAATGATGGTTATAAGCTTTCGCGTATATAGCCCAACTATTTCCGCGCGCGTGTTAAAATACCTTCTCTGCGTATATGTATGAGAGTCGTCGTGCGGAAGATAAAAGTCGACCGTATCTTTCTCTCTTGAGCGAAAAGCTGTACGGCGATTTCTTCAACTGCTTAATTCTCATCTTATTGTCGATTAAATAGCCAATTAGTCTCTCGAATACGTCATCTTTACAATTCTTGAACAAATTGCATAACGCGCGCCGTACCGCGTGACAGGGATTATACTCAAAAGCTTATGTGCTTTTTTGTCGAGTGTCTCTAAATTCCCACATGGATATAACCTCCTGCGTATGCGTGTGTGTCTTTTTTACCGGTATCCGCGTATATATATGCGCAGGGCGAGATTATACGTGTAAACCTTCCTTCTCCCCTTCTTTTTTTTCTTTTGTAAAGTAGCGAAAACTTCCGGCCGATCCACGCGCGTGTAACGGCGTTATATCGCGTGTCGCGCGTTTTAAAAAATCGTCCCACGAGCTCACCTTTTTTGCCGTTCTCTATTAATATCAATCTTAGTCTCTTTCGTTGCCGCACTTCTTCCGCGCGCATATATTCTGCGTTTTACGCGCGTGTGTGTGTGATGCGCACCACGACTCGACACGACGCTGTATCTCGTTTATCACATGTATGGTACAGCTTCAGAAGTCCCTGCGTACGTATGGTTTCCATACATATTGCGCACGTAAAAATTGTCAAGTTTTCTTCGCTCAGCTCCTATCATATGTATACGTACGCGCGGCTCTTTTGACGAAAGAAAAGAAACGTTTTGCAAATGTACTGTACGCGCGGGCGTACTTGGAGCATCGTGTAATACGTGTTCGCGATTCTTTCCGAAACGTGTTCATGGGTGTATTACCATTTATCAAAGCTGGGATACGCGTTTCTCTTGATTTGTTAGCTGTAGTACTCATTGGATGCAAAAATAAGGTGACGGAGAGATTATGATAGTATTACGCAGCAGAGCAATTTTTTCGGTTCGACTTCATAATGATTTTTTTCAAGTGAAACTTCTTTAAGCGCGTTAGGTATGTTGAGTTGAAGACGAGCGCAAAAGTCGTAAAAATATACACTCTATAGAGACAGAGTCCATCGGGCGCTATGATCAGTCGACGTTTTGAGTTGCAAAAGTCTTCATTTTAATCTGTAAATTATAATCTTAATATTGTTTTTTGTAGGTATTTGTTTATAAATAATGATAAATGATGAGGTATCATGAATTATTTACCGTAAAAAAAACCAATTAGTCATGGATAGTATAAGGGAAATCTATTAAATGTGCTGTTATTATTGGCAACCAGCTTTAAAATTCTCCGCCAGATGTCATAATCGAATCCAAACGTGAAGAAATAAAGTTTTTTACTTATATTTACTTATATTATAAATTTATGGTCAGTTTCTGGAATTGTTAGTGGTTCTTGCATCGAAATGTCGTTACAAAGTACTAACTAGTTTATTCCGATACAATTGAGTCTTTGCACCTTAACAGCAAAATCTCATATTCAAGATGTTTTTAAAGTGCTATTCAAGCCATTTTCGAAATATTTTTGAATAAAATGTTTACAAATTTTAAACATTTCTGAAATACTTTTATCACCCGAGGAGAAAATATTAATATGAAATATTATAAAATATTTAAACTTTCTATCATGCTGTTTTACAGAATTCTAAAAATATTCTGAAATAACTTTGAAAAGTATTTCGTTATTTGAAACATTCAAATGTGGGATTTTGAAATTATGTAAAATAGTGCCCAAAGCTGACACTTAATTATAGGATAATTTGTAAAATAATTTTAAAAATCTTCTAAAAAATAGCCAAATCGTCGTTCACCATATCAACGTGACAACAATAACGTATAGCGGCCTCGAGCGCGGAAGCTGCTGAATAATATTACGCATCGTAAACCTCGTTCGATCGTGACGCTCGCGACGTGCCACAGCACCATTACACAGACAACAATGGTCTCGGCCACATATTATAAACGGTACGAAGCGTTATCGTTTTGCGCCCGAGCGATGCTCGCACTCGTTCGGCCGGTCAATGGGCGCTCGCAAAGAGCATACAATTGGCCCGTGCAACCTCTTATAACCCATTTTCCGTGCGGCAGTTGCGACGTGAAATTAGAAAAATGTTTCGTACTCTCGTGCTTTATTTACGTATGCACTCGAGAAGCGAAAAAAAAAAGAAAACACGTATAGCGACTATATAGATGTGTACAAATGAAAGACGAACGGCGATCGATCGGTAAGTTTCACAGTCTCGTAGTCAGCAAAAATAGAGCTCGAAGAACATACATATACCACGCACGGAGTGGCAGATTCGGCTCGGTTCTTTTTTCCCATCTTTCTCCCTCCAGGCGCACACATTCGTCGTGCGTGCGTGGTCATTTTCTTCGACCGCACCAATCAATTCGACTGTGCCCAGAGCCTCTCGAGGCAAGGAGTGTGAGAAAAATCGTTTTTCTTCTTTGTACAGGAGGAGAGAACGCGCGAAACTATTTCTTTCGCCTGCCCAGATTGCCCATGTGTGTGTGTGCTCGTTATATAGCCGACTGGCTTGATTTTTGCCAACATTCGAAGTTTTTCAATGGCGTCGAAAAAAAGAGAGAGAGAGAGAGCAAGAGACTTTCCAATTGAACGAAAAGCGTAGAGATTCTTCTTTGGGGTGAGCGACTGGGGCTGAGTTATATATCTGTACAAAGCCATGCTTGTTTCCGTCGGATTTGTGGACGACGTGACTCGCTACGAATGAGCTTTTTTCTCCCGAGGAAGAATTAATACACGTATGTGTGTGCGCGTACATAGAGCTTTTCTTCGAAAGCCTTGGAAAAAAAAAATAATAAAATGAAATAACTAAAGTTTTGTGCGGTCGGTAAGCGACATATTTTGTCCGTGTATGCATCGATATAAATTCCAAGTAATACGTCGAACTAATCGATTATTTTTTATAAGCGAAAATAAGCTCGAGAACTCGATTTATTCATTTCTTCTTTCTTCTCTTTTTCGACCGGAGAAACGCGAAACACCTGCCGCGCAAACACGCGACTGATGAAAACGGAAAGAGAATACGAGAGCGAGCGAAAATGGAGCAAAAAAAAAAAATAATAATAATAATAATAATAGAGAGTCCGAGCTCTCACGCAGCTGCATGAAAAAAAAAGCTCCGCACGAGAAAAAGAACGTAAAGCTCGAGCGAGGCGCGCAAGTCGCTACACGGAAAACCCATCAAAGCTCTTAATTAACCGCGTAATTACGTATTCAGTTTGAAGCTATGTGTACCAGCTCACTCTCTCTACCTCTGACCGCCGCTGCGCGCGCGTGTACCTCCGAGGCACTTTTCAAATGCGATATTATCGATTATTAAACAAAAGATAATTGCAGCAGTCGTAATTCGAGATGAAAGTCTTTTATCGTTATTGTTGTTGGCTGTATCATTACAGAAGCTCATCGAGTGGGGACCCGCGCGTAATATACGTATTTACGAAAAAACATTCATTCGATCGATCGCCTCGCGGGCAAGCTTTTCCATTTATACGTTCGCGCGCGCGCAATCCTTTTAAAATGCATAAGCATATACAAAATATCTATATCGATATTATAACGCCGCTCGTGAAAATACATTATTATCTCGCGCTCTCATAATTATATATACTGCGTGAAATTCGTCGCGCGCGCGCAGTGAATATAACGCGCATTATATTCACGATCGGAACGACCCGATATTACGTGTGCGGCATGCGCTTATACCTGCACGACGACGAGAGAAAATCAAATTGTCGCTCCTCACTCAAAGTCCGTATGCACATATAGACAAAGTTTGGACTCTTTGGAGCCGCTCTATATGTATAATCCTCTGCGCATACACACACAAGATTTCTGAACTTTGCCATACTAGTAGACTATACCGCAGTGCAGTGCGACGGTATATATATAGCTTTCGCGCCCGCACACAATATATATACACGACACACACGCGCGTAAACAAGCCGCAGAGCTAGCACAGCTCTCTTCGCGTCGGGGTATATATATGAGTCTATACGGATTAAACATCAATGCCGAGAGCCCCCGAGTACGTATTATTCGAAACTATGTATAACATTATATACACGCTCGTCGGATTGCCTATTATATTATCAAACTCTTGTGCAGGCGCGACGCGCGCGTTGACACGTACCGCACTGCTGTACTGTGTGCAGCAGCAAGTTTCGAGGCATTCTCTCTCGTGTGGCTCTTATTATATACTTTCTCTCTTCGAAATCGTTTTCCATCTTATATATACGCGGCGCAAATGTTTACAATTATTTCGCACGAGCTGATGCTCGCGTCGTTCGTTTTATATACCTTCCTATTAGATGCGCGTGTATTATGTATAGCGAAACGTCGAAATGGGTTAAAAGAGAACCTCGGATAGTCTAATAGCCAATTCTAGCTTCTCTCTTCCGAGAGCAGAGAAGCTGAGAGAGAGAGAGCAAAGCAGGATTAGAACTCGAAGTGTGCAACGAGAGCGAGAGAGAGAGCGAGGCTCTATAACAACATGAAGAAGCGAAGAAGTGGGAGATGGGTGGATTAAACGTCAGATGCTTAAATTAAATACGAGAACGGGAAAGAGAGAGAGAGAGAGAGAGACGATCTTCTCGCAACTGCTTTTTCGTAATATCCGGCTAGACGTGCGCGCGCGCGAGCAAGTTTCTAGCTTCCTTTATATATATCATCCTATATATATCACGTGCCGTTTATATATCTGTATATTTGCTGTATACACATTATACTGGTACGATCTATATAGATGTAAGTACGCGGCGCCTGGACATTTACTTTTACGAGCTGGCGACTACGACGACGACGACGAAGCTCAAGCTCTCCTTTTATGCTTATATATAAAGGCCGCGTCGAAAGATTTTTTTTTTTTCTTATATAACCCGGGCCGGGTTTATCGATATTACGTGAGTGGCTAAACAACGACATATGTCTCTCATTGTCGGTATAAGACGGAAAGAGGTTTTTTTCTTCTCTATTCTGACCCTAGAGCTGCTGCTGCTGCTGCTGCGGGCGCGCGCGCATTAAATTTCCTGCGCAGCAACTCGTGACAAGCGTTGAAGGAGGTTTAGTCGCAGGGCTCGAACGATCAAGAAAGAAGGATCGAGGGGAGGAGAAAAAAAAAAGAAAGAAGAGGATAAAAGTGTGTTAAGGAAAAAGGCAATGATTAATTATACTCGGAGCGGAACTTTTCCATATAATAATTCGCGGCGCGTGACTATATATGGTACAAAACGTCGCAACGCGCACACACACACACACACGCGCGCGTAGAGCAGGAAGTATAAAACGAAAGCGGCATTAATAGAACGAGATTAAATCTAAACTTTTCGGCGAGTAAAGTATGCTAAACTTTCTTGAGCTTGCCAGGCTCTCGCGGCACGTGGACTGCGTCGAGCTTCGCCGCCGCCGTCGTCGTAGTCGTCGTCGTCGTCGTAGTCTTCCGGTAATGGTCCTTTGTAGCGTTACAGGAGGAAGAGAGAGAGATTCAATTTGCCTGCGTGCAAGACGACGTGGGAGCGAGAATGATAATAAAGACAGAATCTTTGGTGCGTATGCGTGGGTACATAATAAGCGTGTACAGTGCGTAATTTTATTATTATTATTATTATCATCGTCATTATTATTATTTTTATTATTATTTTTTTGTAGTCGACGCCAAAGCTTGATTACGTAATGAAATGCGAGTGCACGTATACAAAACCGGAGGTAACGGAGACGCGTATAATTAATTATCGTTCGCAAGCCGCCATGTAATGATACACATATACCTATAGCGCAGAATCCTCCTTGTAACATTATCAAATACTGGCGCGTGTGGCGATGTTGGACCAGCCGTGGTATATATATGGCAAGTAGTCAACTTTCCATGCAAGTATGTATCGCAGAGGAAGGGAGGGAGAGAGAGAGACCGAGAAATGGCCTCTACCGCCGTTGTAGCAGTAGACGTATATGTATATTTCTAGCTTCTATTAGATTCTACAAGCTCTCCACTCGCTCGCTCGCACATAGACGCGGTTTAGGATCTACAACGCAGCTTACCACGTGTACATAATCCTAATCCTCGTGCGGCGTACACTGGCAGTGGTATCTAGCTTATATACATCTCTCCCTCCCTTGGCATATAGCTTATTCCTCGAACGTTGATTTCTCATGGCCGGGGACCGCGCGTCGTAGTACATACCTCTATATATACGTATACTACAACGCGTATAAATACACACGCCGCTTCTCGTCCGTGCCTCGAACGCGCGAGCGAGAGTTTCTCAATTTAACCCGGGTGGCATGCATAAACGCATATTATATCTATATGCGACGTAGCGCACGGAGCCGAGCAATTTTGACGCGCGTACACATATATAGAGCTATATATTAGGTATCTCGCGAGAGCATTGAAATTCAAAGTTTTCGAGAGCTTGCGCGAGTTAATGCTGCATATAAGCTCGCGCGAGCGCGCGAGAGAGCTAATAAGGATCGATTATCAAATCGGGCACGTATAACGCGGCGCGCGTGCGTTTAATCACGAGCGTTGCGGAGCTTGCGCGAGCTTTTTTGCCGTGAGGACGAGCGAGCGAGCGAGATCGACGATTCGATTTTGACGATCAAAATGGTTATTTTGCGGAAAATAATTGCCTTTGGAAGAGATCAAAAAGTAAAGCGTATACTGTGATACTCGATCGGTCGTGCGTGCTATGAAGAGATGGTCACGAGACGAGCTTGCGCTCGTATAGTTCTATAAAGACAAGAGCTCGAAAATCGTGTAAAAATAGCACGATTTCGAGGCTCGAGCTCGAGCAGTAGTGACTCTTTTTTTCTGTATATAGACGCGCGAGCGAGGATGTGGAACGTGCACTGCAGGCGTATACGCACTCGCTTCTGTGTACGCATCGAACTTCGATGCTGCTTCATGATCTTCGTGCCGAAGAGAGAAATCATTAAAGCGTGACTTTTTCTTTATTAAATTGATAGTGGCAAGAGTTATACTGATATAGTTAGCATCAAAGAAAGTGGCTATACAGCGTCCAACAGAATTGGAGTTCCAAAAAGAAAAATTTTTTTGACGAGTATAAGAACGATTCTTAAATTGGGCCGTAGAATAATTGTCTTTTACTTTCACTTGCACACGCCTCTAATACTCATATTATACGCATCGCCAATACTCGATACTCGAAATTTTTATTTCGATTCGCATAACTTACGAGTCCCTTTAACGAACGACCAAGAAATCGTAATAGCTTATTCCGTCGTCTATACGCGTGTAACGAACGACGCACGGACATTTATTATCATAAATGCGTACAAGTATGCAGCACGCGTTACTCGAGCTCATATATAGCCTCCCGTTGCGTTGAAAACAAGACATTGCGCGCAGTGCGTGCGGGATATAGCGAGATTTCCTTCCTTTCTCTTTTTTTTACCCTCTCCCTCCCTCCGTCTCTCTTCTCTTTTGGTGAAATTTCCTTTGTCGCTTTTCTCTGCTGATTTTCCACTCTGTGCTATACAGACGCTCTATATATAGTTAGTCGCAGTGAGCGCAGTAGCTAGTTGCTACGTATGCATATAGCAGCTAGCAGCTTCAACGTTACATACGTGAAAGAACAAAGACGGGAAAAAGGAGGGTATATACGTGTGTGTGTGTGTGCGAAAAACCGCAGGGCGGATAGATAGACCGCCGCAATGCAGTTCTTTTTCCGCGCGTGTACAGTCTGGTCCTCTCAGCTGCTGCTGCTGCTGCTGCTGCCACTGCTGCTTCCACCGCTGCTGGCTCAGGCTCGAACGTCGAGAAAAAGAGTTGAACCAAAAAAAAAAAGAGAGACGGGAAAAAAAGTATTGCGCTCGCGCGTACGTACACTCGGTGTAACTTCCTCCTTTTTTATTTTTGCATGCGTACAGAGGCGCGCGCGCGTTAACGCGTATACGTGTAACGAGAAAATTGTAAAGTACAGTTGGCTTTTTAAGCGAGATGCATACACGCGCGCAGCGGGGGTGCGATGATGTGTATGTGTGCGTTACACACATATATAGTGTTAATTTTTCAGAACCCTTTGCGCGATGTGTATATAAACTTTTGCGCGCGCGAACGATCCATTACAGTGGGGTTGGTAGGTACCAGCTCGTTGCTGCCGCTGTAAGAGTATATACCGTCCGCAGCCCGAGCTTTTACCGCAGCGGCGAGCTTTACACACAAACGCACGAGCACAGAGAGAGCGAGTAACGGTGCTTGGCGGGATTGGATTTAAATATTTTCGACGGATAGTTTTCAAAAGTATTTCACCCGCTTTTACAGCGGCCACGCGAGCGATCCACGAGCATATAATTGCGCGCGCCCGGCGCACACCAGTAGAGATAGATGCGATCTTCGCAGAGCTTTTTTACGTTGAAAAATCTCGCTCGCGCCGAGCTTCAGCCAGTCGGTCAATCAGTTTTTTTTTTCCGCACGATGAAGGGAAAAGAAAAAAAAACAGCAACCAAAAAAAGGAGCGTCTAGTACCAAGCGAACGCAACATCCTCGATTGAAAAAGTACAGCGGTATAGTTTTGAAGCATCGGCCGATGCGCGTGCTCGTCACGCATATATATACGGTACGTCGGAGTTTTATATGGCTTATATATGCGCGCGTAATCCATGCACGTTCGGAAACGACATCGACGACATAGACGCGGCGCGTATTATATATCCAGTACGGCACAAGTTTTAATTGTGTCTCGCTCGAGTGAAAAGCTCTTGTGAATATATATACCTTACTGTAACGCAGGTACGCACTTTCGCAAAACTTCGAGTACGTCTTACGCTTTGTACATCGCTGCTGCTACTTCTGCTGCTGCTACTCCCGCTGTGTATTTTACGAAACAAAAATAGGGGGATGAAGTCGTATAAAAATAAAACGACGAGTTATGCGCGCAAACCAAGGCAAATTTACATTGTAAAAGCTCCGCGCGCGCGTTAACTATTACGGACGGGCTCGAGGTATGTATATAATAATGTCGTGTAGTATCTGTATCTTTCTCTCTCAATCGGCGCGGACGAGGAAAACTTTTTAAACCCGCGCCGCAACGACGACCGAAAAGTTCATTGGGCAAAACGAGCTTCACTTAGTCCCGCTATTTACGAGGCCCCGACGCCGCCGTGCAAAGGACATTTTTATACTTTCAAATGTATATCGCGGGCGCGCTCATGAAATGCAAAAACGGAGATGGGGTGAGAGAAGGGGGGGTAATTTGCTTGTGTAACGAAGGAACAAGTTTTTTTGTACGCATAGAAATATGAGTAGTCCTTAATAGCCAAGAAGTAAGCAAGAGTACATAAAGTAAGTATAACACGACTATGTCCGCAAAAAGTTAGCGCGGCAGCGCAGCCTCGGTGGGATGGGGGGGCAAAAGCACAAACTTTGCGATAAATTAGAAGGGCTTCATTATCATTCGATTTAATACACTTTGCCCCAGCTCGACTATATACATATAGAGGAAGTTGGAGCTTGGCGGCGGCGTCGAGTCTCACCTTGACCATTATACTATCTGTAAGCGCTCGGCTGCAGCAGCTCGAAATTGTAAACGCGAAGCCAGAAGAAGGTACATAATAATATAGGTATAGAGGTGCTTCGAAGTTACTCAGGGCTCCTATTATAGAGATATATATATACAACGCCCGCAAGGCTCTCCTTACAGCTTTACTCGTCGTGTCGACGCGACGGCTCTTCTTCTCTTTATACTGCGCGACTGCAGTACGGCGGTATATATAGATATACACGAGCGTATAAATCGCCGATTCTCATTTCTCTCTCTCTCTTCTCTCGTTGTAGATTCTTCGAGTAGATTGACCGGAGAACGGCTTAATTCCCCCAAGCGCGACGCGCGCACCGAGAAAAGGAAAGAAAAGAAAGGAAGCAGGAGGATGAGAGTAGTAAGGGAGAATATATAAGAGAAGTTACTGCGCCGGAGTCCGACACGGGTTTCGAGAGAAATCGATTTTATCCCGCACTCATCAAGGAGCTGGTCTAATATTGACCCGTGTGCACAAAATCGCTTAATGGTAATAGAAAATCGCCACGCGTGTATAGGCCATTGAAAACGCTGAAAGCTCCAAAGCTCGTGTATATATCATTTACGTAGGTCGATTGAAACTTGGGCGATGATCGCGCAAACGAGCTGGTGTAAGCGCAAATTCAAATGTACAAAGCAAAAACCTTTCACGTTTTACGTACGATACTCATGGCAAAGGGTTCACGCGCGGTGTATACACAATTAAGTTTCGCGATTCAAACATTTATATGTAACAGCAGCCGAGCGATTGGCACTTTGGACTCGCGTAAGCGCACCGCGGGCAGTACTCGAATTTATACCAATAAAATTTGCGCTGCAGCGTGAGCCGTAATACATCTATATGGGCACGATATAAAGCTGCGAGTGTGCGGGCGCAATCGCGAAGCGATACTACACCTCTACGCGGCCGCACGCACGGCACAATAATAATGCACGCGACTGTAAAGTTTGAAGATTCACTGCTGCGTGCAGCAGCGGCAGCGGCAGTAGTGAACCTCTCCCCGCGCGACCATTAAAAGCCGTGCCCCGCTCACGTGCAGTGCAGTAGTACAGTAATAGCTCCGCGGCGCGTTATAGTGGCCGCCGTCGTGCACCGTACTACTATTACAACGCGGGCACGCGTGCACGAGCTATTTTAAACGACAAATACAGTCGTCCGCACGCGGCGCGTGGTTATTATTGTCTCGTGCGAGCGCGCGCGAAAACGTTTTAATATTTTTGTTTGAAGAGCGATTCGCTCGCCTGTGTGTGTGTAGAGGCTCGTGCGTTTCGTGAAATAGTTAAAATCGACGATGGCACTGGATATAAATATTTTTTTTTGCGTGATTTTTTTGAGTTAACGAGAAGAAGGAAAACGTGTAAATGGTATCTATTTTTAATGCTATTATGACGCGTTATGATGGGTATCATTTGGACGATTTTCGTCCTCTTGTGAAAATCGGTTGGGAAATCATCCGAAAAATGTAGCCGCTATACCTGGGATGATAACAATTTGTGGTCCATAAGAGCCCATGTCATTGGACTTGAGCCTACACCTGTTTTTCTTATACGTTCAGATTACAGATGCGGGCTGATAAGTACCCACACAATTTTCGTGGAATATATGTACCAAACTTTATTTTTTTGCGTTCAGAATCAATTGTGACATCTAGCGGTTGAATCCGAAGTTCGATACCAATGAGCGCATTAATGGGGCTATCTTATGAAATTGAAACACCCAGAAAAAGAACTTTTCTAATTATTTTATTCAACTTAACTAATGTTTCGTCTGACAATTGACATCCAAACATACGTACGATCTAAAATTTCCTGAAAAAATTCATCTACAAGATTTTTGATTGACCACATAGGGTATTAACATTATTAAAATAAACTCAGTAAGCAATTACTCATTATTACTTATTGTAATAATATATTTTTTTTCTCTAAACTCTAGTTTACTCTTCACTTTTGTTTAACGTTGCATCTGTACTAACATTTTTTCGTAAAAGTTACCGAAAATCAATAGTAAATCCAACGTTTCTCACTTGCGAAAAACATATGACTTTGCATACGTAGGTCGATCTCCTAACGACGCTCATTGTCTAATCGATTCGAAAAGAAAAATCTACGCCCCCGCCTGGCATCTGTACAATACACAGTATATATCGAGGCATGCACACATTCATCCGATCGTCAACCATTCACCCGTCGATTGTGTATGCAAGAGGATCGATTTCCGTATCGCTGCGGAACACACGCGTTCGCACACACGTACGAAAAAATATATAAATATATTCCAACTGCCTTCGCTTATGTACCATTTTATATGCATACTTTTTTTTACTTTTTTACTTTTTTTTTGCCCGACTCTGTGTTCCGCTGCGCAGCAGCATGTTGCCTCGTTTTTTTTTTGTCGCATCGTGGCACATGCACACGCACGCCTCGCAGAGAAGTGTGCGCCGCGCATCGGGCAAACAGGGCGCGTGTCTTGTTATTTTTTTCTCATTGATCCATGCTCTATATGTGGGCGAATCGTTTACCCCAAAAGTTCCGGTGGCGAAGGAGCCGAAAAAGAGAGCAAAATAGCGCAATGTATTCACTTGACTCGATGGACACGTTTCCTCTTCGTCGATGCGTATCGATATGCGATAGAAAATGAAGCCTTTTCACGCACCTTGTATACGAGCTTCCTTTTGTTGCATACACATCATTTGTAACGACCAAAGTGAGCGTACATACAAATATGTTTTGTTGTTTTGTCGTATATATCGTCACGACGCGACGTACTACGCGTCGCGCCCAATGTGCAACTCATAATTAATTATTCTCGCTGTTCGATCTTAGTTCGATCTCGGTATACATACAAGCATCGCCGCCGACGATCTGCGAAACGTCATAAGATTGATTGAGCTACCTATATATTACATTCGCGGAATGGAATCGTAAATGCGCGCGAGCCGCGTCGAAGCTTTGAAAAATAGGATATGGATTTTTTGACAGCTTCGCTGCGCGCGCCAAGCGGCTAATAGGATTAAATCTAGCTCCAGCTTCCACTGCTGCCGATGCCGAGTCGGCCCAGGGGCTTTATTCCCCCCGTTTTCAGGCGCGGTGAAAAACTTTTTTGTCCGCTCGCGATGCGTGTGGTGGCCACCGGGGAGGATAATAAGCGCCGTGCCGTTATTACAAAAAAAAAAAAAAAAAANTATTAAAAAAAAAAAAAAAAAAAATCAAAAACTTTTGACGCGCGCGTATATTTCGCAAGACTAATGGCTATGTTTTTTGGAAAATATATATGAAAAGAAAAAGCCAAAAATAAAAAAATTCGTCCGTGTCCGTCTCTCTCTCTCTGCAATGAATGGAAAAAGGGATATTTAATAATCGCGCCCGGGCGCGCGCGTCTGTAAACGTGACACGCGCTGATGGGCGTATATTGTATCGATAAAGCGCATTTGATTGTTTGACGAAATTAAAAACTCCGCGAGGCGCGATCGTGCGTGCGCATACGTATACAGACGCGCGCGAATCAACCCATATTGTTACGCGCGCAGCGAGTTTTCACCGTGAAAGACGACAAAAAAAAAATAAAAATAATAAATAGTAGCGCCGCGCGCGATAGTCCGGTTGTCACTGCGCGCAGTTTTTTTTTACGAGTACACTCGTGCACACACGCGGGTATACGCGTTATATAGCATAAATACAAACGATCGAGCGTGGAAAAAAAAATCATAAAAATTGATGGATATAAGTGTTTGCTCGTGGGTCGTACGCAAACACCATTTGCCTGAGCTCGCGCGCTCTTACGCGCGTCCGTGTACAAATCATTTTTTGCCTTTACTCGAGATCTCGATCCGTAATATAAAGAGAGCGAGCTATATAATACGGATATCAAGAATTATTCGCCGCGGTAAAATAGCGTAGTTAATTGCCTACGGATCTTTACAGTAACGAGCGTTAGGGATATAAATTTTTAGATTATTTATCTTAAGAGAAAAAAATGAAACGAGTCTCATACTTACGTAGATAGCTGCGAGTGTAACGGCTATCCTAGATGTGCGCGCAATAAAATGTATGTACACTCGTGTCTATATCGACGCTGTTAAGGAAGACTAGCACGTTTACATTTAAAAATGTATAGAAACGTGCTACTCTTCCTTAACAGCGTCGATATGCGCATCGCTATTAAGACTAATAAAAATAATGGAAACTCCTGCTAAGTAGCCCATGAAACGCAAGACGTTTTTATTCCCCGCCCCCTGCCCCCTTTTCCTCTTGTATTCGAGTGTTTTCTCGATCGCGGAAATACCCTTTTACGTCGATGAGAGCATACGCCGCGCTCGCACTCGTGCGTTAACCCGAGTTGAAAGTTCATGCGTAAATATTCATTGAAAATCGGCCGGCAACTTTACCGTTGCGATATAAGCGTAATTTTAAGATGAATTGCCCGTCACTTTTCAGCGGCTTATATAGTCTGTTTTTTTTTTTTATTACAAAGGTGAAATCGATATATAAATACAAAAGGGTATAGGTCGCCTTTACGCGGCGATGCCCACGCGCGTCGATCGCAGCAGCGCCGCATCCAGCTCGACGCGTATCACATAAAACCGTATACGCGAGTCGTTTGCGGAGAATAATTTATTAAATCACGCGCGTTGCACCTTATCGTTCGGGGGGCCTTTATGGTACCCATCGCTCTCCTGCACACGCGTATACATATATGTATAAAATATCCCTCGTATATATACATGGAAAAAAAGGGGATTATGATGGATTATACCCAAGCGAAGCTCGAGCTGTGCGCGCTTGAAAGCCCGCCCAGTATATACGTGTATAATATAATACATATAAAGCGAAATATAACGCTTTAATCGCATCGCTGCGTCCTCTCTTTGGTCGCTGGCTCTCGTTTTTTCTTTTTCGTTCGTCGGAAATTTCCGCGGAACTAAGTTTGCGCGAGAGCAAAAAAAAAAAAAAAATAAGGGAGACGAAGCTTTTATTACTCGACGATTATTCAGCGATTTACGTATGTGTCCGTGTGACGATGATCGTTCAATGAAGCGCGGATTTGACTAACGACCTGGAATTCGTACTTATCTCTCTCTTTCTCCTTTTACTCTGTTGCAGCCAAACTCGACGGCGTCAAGACCTACATGAGAATGAGGCGCGTGCCGAATCATCTGCAAGTCAAGGTCATCAAGTGGTTCGATTATCTCTGGCTGACGCAAAAGTGCTCGGACGAGGAGAAAGCCGTCAGCTGTTTGCCAGGTCAGTCTCAGATTATTTTTTTTCTATATTAGTATATTACGCAGGCATAAATCTTGTTATCGAAGACGTTACCATTTTTTATTTTTTTACTCACTGCGCATGGTAATAAAAAGAAGAAACCATCGATTTTTTTTTTATTCAAAATCCAAGTTGGTCTCACGTGGCTTGGCTAAACTTCTGATATCTCTTCAACAGCTCGTAAAGCTGTGAGCTCGCACAAACGACTATATATCGCCTTCATATAGCGCAAGAACCGCACTAATAAATTTGAGTTGCAAAAATCTTTTTAACATAATCCCTTGCTCCAGACCATTAGACTACTAGTTTATGGCCTACAAACAATAACAAAACGCTTTAGAGCCCGACGACAGATGTCTAAATCTTGTCTACAATTGCCAATACCTATTTTCGCCGATTTTCCACGAGTAATTCTCCAACATTGTCTAAAGCTCTCATACCGTAGGAAATAAAGTCTAAATAAAGTAATCGTGTTAGTGAGTGTCATAAAATGGTATTTCGTGTAACGAATGAGGAAAATTGAGAATCGTGCACGTATAATTATACTGCCGTATAAATCGAGTACAATAATAATGCAAGGGCCAAGATTTCGAAAATTTCGAGTCTATTGTATATGCAATGCCATTTTGAATGACAAACATGTAATAACATAATCGTCGAGGGGCAGCAATCAGAAGTAAAACGTTTTTATTTCGAAAACAAGAAACAAATTGGAATAAACTGAAGTTAACAGTAAGTGGAAAAAATACGCATGAAAGGAATTATAAAATAAATTCGATGGTGATTACGTTACTGTAAATTTTATTCTAGTTATGAAAGTTTTCAATCATCAAATTATGCAAAAAATAATTTTTTTTCTACTTCAACGGAATATTTTTTGAGGAAAAAATGTAGAAAAACTAACAATTATAGTTTTAATATTTTTATGTTCTCCGAATGACGTACAACTTTTATAAAAAAGTCACGTTTACAATAAAATATTAGCTTATAAATGCACTTGAGTAAAATATTCTGATATTATTAGCAAGTTTCGATCTTATTAAGTTCAATATTCAAGTTGTATTAAGGCGACTCGCACACCTTGGAATTGAATTTTTCTTCATTTCATTTTTGAGTGAGATTTTTTTCTTGGCATTGCATTTTTTTAAATTTCTAAATTTTGATTTTCCACTGAAATTACTTCAAATTGAATTATTTCTTCTTTTGCGTTTTACCGTAAGTTTTAGAGTGAACCGATTGAGCTGCACACGGCCCGGGTGGCGTAAACTTCTGTGGAACATCAATGGTTACGATCGAGACCTTGGCTGAGGTGATTGGAACCGTAGGTTACTCTGCAAAAACACTTTAGCATAATTTTGCACGATGGCTCAAACGGTTTACTCTAAAATATATGGCAATTTAACTCATTAAAAAAAAAAGGTTTACCAAAAACGCGAAAATTTGTAGTTAAAAAAATGCAGTGTGAAGTAGAAGCAAAATCCGTTCTAAAATGAAAAATGAATCGAATTTTAAGGTGTATATGTGCCCCTTTCAATTTTAGCAGTACTTTTGAAAAGTAATAACGATGATAGTTCACTATTCAGTTGCAATTTTCATCTTCATAATCATCGGCGATGTATTTTTCACTTGTCAAAGTCGAGAAATAATGTAAGTACGATAAAACTTCATAAGATTTCATCAATAATAACTCTTAAAATACTTTTGTTGCAAAGTAACAAAAATAAGGACTTCCTTGAAAAGTTGAAAGATATTTTCAAGGTAGGGAATGTGGTCAGAAATTACGACTCCTTCCGTTTAGCGTTAATGTGGCCTCAGACCATCTGTTGGTTCGAAAAACACAAAAAAACAGAAGACCTGCTGAAAGCGATCAATAAGAAGTGCTCCGAATGTGAAATACCAACATTGACAAATTGGACAATTCACGGGTTGTGGCCACACAAAAAAACAGGCGACGACCCTCGAAAACTTGGTAAAAAAATAACGGAAGATGATGTCGCGTCTTATTTGAAACAAAATAAAAAATTGGAGCGTGAACTAAACGAAAAGTGGCTTTCGTACAGTTACACACCTCACAACGAATTCCGAAGAGATGAATATAACAAACATGGCCGTTGTTCAATTGACAGAGAAGACATGCACAACGCGGTAACGTACTTCGGAAAAACCGTAGAACTTTTAGACGAATATCAACCCTGGAAGTATTTTAGGAACGATATCAATCCGGGTTATGAGTATCCGCTAGAACAATTTAAGTTCATTCTAAAAACGAATCTGGGAAAAACTCCGTACATCGCCTGTTATAGAATGGTTCGTAAAAGAGATGAAGCTTACTATTTAATACTGATTTTCATACTTCTTTGCTCGAATTACAGCATAATGGATTTAAAAAAAAACAGTACATCCGAGAGATACGTATTTGTCTGGGCTTAGACTTAAAAGCGATTGACTGCCCGTTTGAAGGCAACTGCGTGGATGATACGCTAGTTGAAATGCCGGAGGTGAGGCCACCTTGTTAACTAGAGCTTCAAAGCTATCACAAGAATTTTCTGAAAATTATGAAAAAATTAATATAATAAATAAAATAATAATATAATAAAATTAAATAATTCATTACTTGTAGACACAAATCACAAGAGTTCTTATAATTATTATATTCAAAAAAATGGTATCACCAGTGAAAAAATTGAAAATTTATTAACCTAATCATTACCTAAATTACGCGACGACCTAAATTAACCTAATCATTGAAAATTAAATGAATCTAATCTGTTTATTTATTTATTTATTTGATAGAATCGAAACCGCGTACTTGAGCAGCTTCGGATTCACAGCTTAAACTTGAATAAAAATCGTGAGAGGATATCTCTACGAGATGCTAATGTATAAACATTTCAAAAATGCAGTACATACACAAAAAACGATTTTTCGGAAATGACAAAGATTAGTAGACCCATCGAATGTCCAGTTTAACATACGTTGCGCGCGTGCCGCGTCGACGAAATATTTTATACGTCTTCTCTTCTTCTTTTCGTTATTTTTTTTTTTATACGGCTATTCCCCAAAGTATAAATTAGCATCCAAAGAGATTTTTGCGCGAAGAACAACACGTATACGTTTCGCGCCGCGAGGAATCCTTTTCGTTTTATATACCGTCTGTATTTCGCTCTTCGAGCGCGGACGCGCGCGTAAACAACGTAAAGCTCGAATGCGCGCGTGAGCGAGTCGTAAAATTTTCCCGTAGCTCAGTGCTCGACGCAATTTAATGGATAGAGACACACTCGCGAATTCAGCTCGTGTCTCTTTGTACTGAAACAAAAAAAAAGGGGGGGGGGTGGAGAGAGAGAAATGACACGAAATTTCATGATAATATACGATTGACTCCGATTAAGAGAGTTATGAACACAGCGAAATCATTCAGCCGAAAAGCGTACAAAAAAAAAGAAGGAAAATTATCTGTGCAATTTTACGCGCGGATCGTGGTGGCTCTGCGCGCCCCTTACATAAATCCTCTCTGCAAAGCCTCCTCCGAAAAAAAGACAAAAAAAAAGGAGAGAGACCCACTTTACAATCGTATATTTATAAGCGTGACAGGCATTTATTACGTGATCTCTCTCTCTGGGCCGCTCGGATGTGGAGCGTGACGCGTGTATCGTTGCCGCTCGCGGTTATTTCGCGCACTAAAGAACAAAAGAACTCATTTCGCAGTGGTACATATACACGTACGTAGATAAAAATTCACGACAAAAAAAAAGATAAGGAGAGATCTCCCGTTTACGATCGACCTGTGATCGGATCTCTCTCGAAGACGCGCGACGACATTAACGATTTTCCGAGTACTTAAACCGTCAAACGTTTATGCGGGCTCGTTTTTCACGCTTCGGATTTCATTAGATGCGCCTTCCATCTCCGCGCTGTATATACTCCCCTCTGTATTATAAATTATATTCTCGATGTGCGCGATGAATACAAAAAAAAAATATATATATCAACCGTAAACCGCTGCTGCGCGCAACGATGATGCATAAAAGCTGCATCGTCAGCGTCGTAGTGTCGCGGTCGAGATTCATTTTTAGCTCGATCGTTATTATTACGATTTCGTTCAAAACTGGAGCATACGCATATTGTATACGACCCTTATATTGTTAATCCCAGTTCTTGAATGGGTAATCCTTTTGTTTCGTTCTCGCGCATACGTCGTGTATTAGCTTCGTGGCTCGTTCTCGCACGCTATAGTTCTCTTAATTCTTAATTCAATCAAAGCCGATGGATTAATCATAGTAATTTCACCCGCGTGTCTGCTGATGCGTGCGTGTGTATGGCTTATACTCGCGGCGTACGCCGAAAACACGACGCGCGCAATAAATCACGCCGCGAGTTATACATATTATGCGTAGCGGTATACGATTGCCTAAAAGCAGAAATCTAATATCGCGAGCATAAATTATAACAGCGCGCGCATAAATCACACCCCCGGTTTGTCACTTATTTACTGCAATTTATACGTTTGCGATCATCGTGTATGATATTTTTAACATCGAGACACGGTGGAGCTGTGATCGTCGTACATTTGCAATTTTCCTTCGTTTTCTATCTCCCTTTCGCAACGTAAAAAGCACTAATTTTACACGCTTTTATTATTCTTTCTTTTCCTCGTCGTAAAGAGAGAGAGAAGGAAAAACGAAGCAAAGTAGCATAATGACGTTCTTCGAGATAAAGTTTAACGCGTTATCAACTTTTATTCTTTATATTTCTCGTCGCTGTAGTCGTCGGTACATCATAAATCTGACGAAATATTATTTTCTTCGCCGTACATAATGCAACTAACGACCCGGCGGCGTTACGATTATTATTCTCCTCGTTTTGCGAGGGAAAAAGGAAATTCTCGTCGTCGAGAGTCGGAGCTTTTTTTGCCGTTGAACAATTTTGAGAAGACGAGCAAGCTCGATCTTGAATAAAAAAAAGTGGCACGTTTCGATAAGTTAAGAAATTAAAAATCAGATTTATTATGCGTGCGGGTGAGAAAATTCAACAACGAGCTTGCAAAAACGTCGCACAATATAAACGCTGCGTCATATGGTGTTGAAAAAAGACGGGTGTAGGAGGAGAGAGAGAGAGAGAGAAGGTGGGTTAAAAAATGACATCGAAGCGCGAGAGCATAAAGGGTGAAAAGGCACTTAGAGAAAAAGAGATCGGCGAAGAGATTCTGTATGCTATATATGCCCGAGTAGCGTATACATTGATGCGAACATAATACAACTATGCGTGAATACGACGTGTATGCGTGCCATGTATTTACGTGTGTGTGTGTGCGTGTATGTGTGTACACGCGCGTGTATATAAGAAGCGAAGAGAGCGAGCAGTGCGAAAAAAAAACTTATTTTAAAAGCTTTTTCGCGTCGAATGAGAAACAAAACGAAGAAAAATAAAAGGGAAGAAGGAGAGAGAGAGAAAAAGAGGAGGGTGTTTTTATAATTTTTTTTCTCTCTCTTTTTTCGTCGTCGTCGAGTCAGTAAGTTGCCAAGCGGGCGCGACGTTAATTATTACAAGCTCGCGTATATACTATGGTTATGGAATGCTCGTTGAACCAAGAAAATGAGTATACGGCATACAGGTGGGCCGAGGCTGGCACTCGTTACACGAAATGGAAATATATTTTTCTGTTTATATATTTGCGTGTGTATGTAAATATTCTTACGTGATTCGAGCGCGTTTATGGACGACGCAGAGCGAGGCTTTATATAAAACTGCTTTAACGCGTGCGCGCAGCGGAGTAAATAACATTCGTTTCATTGAACTCTTGTGTGTGTGCGTGTGTGTGAGCGCTGGGATGCACGCAAGGGGGGATGATGGGGGGGGGGGGGG